>NC_087458.1:5471299-5774329 GCF_036321535.1 Camelus dromedarius | reverse complement strand
GCTGCAGCTCTGCCCACCGCTTGCATGGAGGCAGAAGCCTGGAGACAGTGACCTCGTGGGAAAGGTCTGGTTCTCCCCCTGATGCCCCGCAGTCTGAGCCTCTCCCAGTGGACAAACAAAGGTGAGGCGTCCCAGGCAGGTGCAGCCAGGCCGTGAAACGTGAAAAGCTGAAGGAGAAGGACCCGGGCTGGGAAGAGGCTGCCCAGCTCTTCCCTGACCACCCAGATAAAGCTCTCCAGGTCCCACCACCACTTCCCCCTTAGCCCTGCTGTATGGTTCTTCCGAGCACTTCCATCGCCAGTCTAGCAGACATGTGTCTGTTACTTCCCTGAGGTGGTCCTCGCCACAGAGCTTGGGTTTTGTCTGTTTTGTTTACAGCTGTACCCCCAATGCTCATGACAGGTGCCTCTAAATATTTGTAATAATATTAATAATGAAAGGCTCTCACCCTGCCGCTAATTAGTTATGTGACCTGGGCAAATTACCTACCTCTCGGTTAACATGTTGCCCTTACCGTGTACCAGCGCTATTTACCTATGAGCTTTGTAAATATTAACTCATTTAAGCCTCACAGCAATCCTGTGGAGTGGTGGCCACGATTTTCCTCGGCCAGCGACAGATGGGAAAAGGAGGCCCAGAGAGATGAGGTGACCTGCTTGAGGGAGGTGGCTGGTGGCAGAGCCGGGCTGTCATAGGTGGGAACAGTGCTTGACCTAGAACCGAATTAATTGCTGGTCCACTCTGGCCCCCACCTCTGTCCCCTACTCCCCATAATTCCTTGCCTATAAAACAAGGTTAATCACAGCTCTCCCCTCCTTGCCTTCCCCACTGCCCACTCCCTTCACCCACAGGGGCTGCGTCTTCAGCGAGCTGGCACAGGCGAGCTCTGGGTGCGGGGCCCGGGGTGAGGTCCAGGTGGCGTGAGCTCTCTGGCTGCCCCAGGGGCATTTGGGGGTCTTCAGAGGCCTGGGTGTTGACTTCTCGTCCCCCTCCCACACTCTGCTGGGTCTTGCCTTCTCTTCCTGTGACGTGAGGGGGGTGTGTGTGTCTCAGGCCTGGGGATGAGGGAGGGAACAGGGAAATGACACCGACGGATTTTCATTTCTGCTAACATGGTGGCTTGTGCGGGCTGCAGCTAAGAACAACCAAAAATCTGGATAAAATAAAAACATTTTTTTTCAAAGCATTGGCGAGCTCACAAGGCAGCAAGTATTGAGGAGATCATAATCTAAGTGAAAGCAGACTCCAGGAGGTGGGCAGGGTGCCGAGGCCCTTGGGCCCTGAGGGCATTGGCCAAACCGAGCCCAAATGACCTTTGGCTTTGACAGTTTGTGACAGTTTGTGGCATGAGGAAGGGCCCATTTGAGGAGGGGAGACAAGGGGGACACCTCCTACCTCACAGGGCTACCTGCTTGAGCCAAAACCCAGAGGCAATGTACCCCCACCCCACAGGAGTGCAGGGAACTCGGCCTTGGCGCCAAGGGGGGCCAGGAAAGGCCTGAGGAGCTCTGGCTACAGGCCACCCGGGCATGAGTCTGCACTTGGTGTCGGGGGGGGGGTAACCAAGAGAAGGCAGCCTAGACTTCTGGAAGCACCCCTAGGATATCCTCCTAGGCCTCAAAGACATCCCTCGGGCGATCTGCCCAGGGAAGGAAGCAGTTCTCAGCCCAAAGCGGCCAAGCACCATCGGTCTGGAGATCAGGCAGGGAGGTGGTCTCATGGCCTCAGTGTTGTCATCGTAAATAAGGGGGCTTAACCAGATGCCCTCCAAGACCCCCTCTGGCACGGGGATTCTCTGGGGGTGAGGCTAGAGTGTGTCCCCACTTTGTCTTTTGGAGTGTCTCTTCAGTGTGAAGGGATAGAGGATGGTTGTGATGAATCACTTGTCTCTTCCAAGCTCACTGGAAGGAGACAGGCAGGAGGCTGTGCAGAGGGAAAATGAAGAGGTGGTGGTGTCTGCAGCCCAGAGTGGGCCTTTGATGTGTGCATGGCTAGGTGGGTGGGTGGGGCCTGTAATAGGGGTTGCCAAGGAAGGAAGCAGGGGAACCCCTGGGGACACCCTCAGCTTGACCTACTTGGACCCCCATAATTGCTCCTTTCTCTCCTTGGAAAGCTACAAATAGGGATGCCTTGTGGCTGGGCTCTTAGAGCTGAAACACCAGCACCGGGGGTGAGTGCCGGCTGCCTGGGTCCTGCCCTGGGCTGGGTGGTGAGTGGCCGGGGTCCGGCTCCTGGCCCAGGGTCTGGCCTAGGGGGCAGAGGGATGACCACAGCAGGGATTGACGAGGCGAAGGGAATCAGATATGGTGGATTCAGGGGTGCCCTCTTACAGCGAGGAGTTGTTGGGGAGCTTGGGTTTGGGGGTGTGCAGAGCTGAGGTCTGGCCGAGCGGCGCGGGCAATGAGCTAAAAGCTAAAGGTGCTGCTATCACCCTCCCTGCCCCCACCGCCTCCTTCATTCCTGTCAGCAGGTTGAGACGGGCTAGGGCCCTGCGGAGGAGAGGACTCCTTCCGGTTGCCAGGCACGGAGCCTCTGAAAGAGCAACAGCAGTGGCGCCAGGCAGGCTGGCAGGAGCTGGGAAGGGCGGCCAGGCACCTCTGCAGTTCCCTGTTCCCTGACATCGCGACCCTTCCTGCCCCCTGCCCCAATCCTGAGCTGTCACAGACAGTTAGACCTCAGGCAGGGCAGGGCCCCTCCCCCTCCCCCAGCCCTGCACCTCCCCCCCCCCCCCCCCCCCCGCCAGCCACAACCAGGCTGGCCATTTGCTCCACAGGGCCCAGCAGAGGGGGAAACATCAGGGAGAGAGCCCTGGCCCAGGCTGCCTCGTGTTGCAGGACTCCTGTCCCCTGGGGGAACCAGGCGTGAGTCATTGGGCTCACATGGAAACAACACATGCCTTCCTGGCTGCCTTATGGTTTCCCCAGGCTGGAGGCAACTCCCTGAAGGGTGGTGGGTGGGGCCAGTGGAATGGCGGGGGTGGGCCATTCCAGGAAGGATTTCCCCTTTAACAGAGCAGGGTACCCTTCTGCAGAGCCTTCTGTCTCAAGACCCCTGGGGTCAGGGGGATGGCCTCAGGTGGGGCAGATCACACATTGGTAGGTGCATACCTGTGTTGGTGAGGTGGGGGGTTCTTCTGAGATCTGACCCTCCCTGAGAATGCCCAGCCTTGCCAAGGGCCCGAGGACGGGGTACACGGGGCCAGGGTCTCCTAGTACAGGTTCCTAGAGAAGGAACTCTGGGGTCGGAAGGGGAGGAGGCTTCTAGGGCCAGGGCCTGTGTCTGATGGGGTGGTGCAGAGTGGGACTGAGCCCTCGCTGGGTGTTGGGGTGAGAAAAGGTGGAGAGAATCAGGGAGTCCTCAGGAAGCCCCTGGGTGGGGTGTGCCAGCTAGGGGGTGGGCCACTCTCCCTGAGGGGTTTGCAATGATGTTGGGGAGAAAAAAGTCCTCGGTCCAGGGGAAGAACAAGTGTGGAGGGGACAGTCGGGAAATAGATGAGGAGGGGCTGGTGTAGTCAGGGAGGGCTACTCAGAGGAGGGGCAGTTTGTGGGGCTGGAAGCCTGGAGGAGATTAAGTCAGATCTGGGCACAGTCCCTGGGACACACGGAAGGCAGGGAGGAGCAGGGGGCTGACATGGCCTCTGCCCTGAGTCGTACCCCTGTTCTGTGACAGTGAGGATGACCAGTCCTCTGGAGCAGGCGTTGGCTACAATTATATCCAGCTTCCAGAGACATGCTGAGCGCTTCGGGGACAATTATACGCTCTGCCAGGCGGAGCTCAAGGAGCTGGTACAGACGGAGCTGCCCACCTGGACCCCGGTGAGCACCTGGGGTGACCATCCCACGGGAAGCACTGCTAAGACTCTGCAAAGAGAGACCTGGAGATGAGTTGAGAATCAGACAGCCAGGGGGTGGAGGCCGGATTGTGGGGAGGGGGTGCTAGGAAGCGGGTTAACACAGCAGGAATCTCAATTTCCCCACCTGTGAAATGGGAGGACAATCATCACACGGGTGGCCTGGCAGGGCTGTTCGGAGGACCTAGCGACAGCACTGGGAAGAATGCCTGACACACAGTAGGCACTCAGTAGCACAGAGCAGGTGCTCAGTAAATGGCCTGAGAAGGAGGACTTGGGAGGGGGACGGACACAGGTGAGTTACCAGAATAGAAGGGGTGTGGATTGAGCGGGACCACCCAGGATGGTGGAAGGGAAGCTGAATGTGTGTACGAGACTGTTCTGTCCTCCTCAACCTGCCTCCCCATCCCTCCTCAACCCTGCCCTGCACAGACGGGCCTTCGGGAGTGTGACTACAATAAATTGATGAGTGTCCTGGACACCAACAAAGATCAGCAGGTGGACTTCGCGGAGTACATGAACAAGCTTGCCTGCCTCTGCATCTACTGCCACGAATACTTCAAGAACTGCCCCCCAGAAGCCCCCTGCTCTCAGTAATGGGCAGGGCTGCCCTGGGGCAGGGATCTGGGTCTGCTTAGGACCTGCTCCATCTCTGCCCTGAGCTGTCCTGGGTCTGTCAGCTCCCCTTCCCTCCTCGTGTCCCCTCCATCCAGAATCTCCCAGGTTTGCCCCTAATCTGTGAACCCATTTATCTGTGAGTCCAGGAGGCATGAGGGGACCTCCCCAAGGATCTCAGTGAGTGACCAGTAGAGCAGCCAGCCGCTGCCTCCTCACTGTGGCCCATGTTGGCTGGAGGCGGGGATCTGCTTTGAGACTGTCCAGGCCCACAGAGTATGTGCAGGAATGAGACCATGGCGAGAAAGGTCCTGTTTCTCTCCTAATAAAGAACTGGCATCACTTGGCTTTGTTTGGTTCTTCTGAGAGGATAGCTGGGGTCAGGTCAGAGTCCTGCCGAGGCTTCGCTCCTCTCTGGCCACTGGAGGATGGGAGGCTGAGGGCAGTTTCTGGCCCTGCGGAAATGAAATGTTTTCAATATCCAGCAGGAGGGGCTGGGATCAACACAGGGATCTTGTCTGTGGGAGGCTGGTGGCTGGGGGACCTCTCTCTCTCTCTCTCTCTCTCTCTCTCTCTCTCTCTCTCTCTCTCTCTCGGGTCTTTGAAGAAGCAGCTCCCTTGGGCTGTCCACCTGACAGGATGTTCTGGGAGGAGGGTGGAGCTATAGGGGAGGGAGTGGGTCTATTCCCCCCGCCCCGCTGGGCTGTGGGAGCCCACGGTGCAGCACTAATGGGATTAGAGGTCTGACTAAGATGTTGCTCCCTGATCAGCAGAGGAGGGGTGCCCTGCATTGGAGGGGGAAGGGGACCCCTTCAGGCAGACCCCATCCCAGAAGCTACAGCCACCTGAGGGACTTAACCCCTTACTTCGGACCCTCCCTCAATCCCTGAGGTCATACCCAGACCGAAGAGGTTACCTTGATCCCTGCCTCCCCCATTTTGTGCCATGTTGTCTCTAACTTTCCACCCCAACTTGCACTCATCACTTTTGTCACCCATCCCAACTCTCAACTCCCTCTTCTGACACCTTCTGCTTCACCTCTGCATCCTCTCTTGGTCCCTTCAGTCCGTTTCTGAGCCCCTAGGCCTGACTCCCCTTCTCCATTCCATCACGACTTCACCCAAAACCTTCCTCCATGGACCTGCTTGTGGGGGTCCCAGCACCTCCTTGGGTGTCAATCTGTTCCTCCCCCGAGACCTGCAGCTCCTGTCCTGGGCGTCACCCAGCCTGGCAGAGAGCCTTTGGGGAAGGGGAGAAGGACAGCCTGAGTTGTCCCCAGCACCGAGCCTGGGGTCCCTTCCCTGTGTTCCTAGGCAGCCTCACTCCAGGGCAATTTCCCACCTGTTACCCACCACCCCGAACCCGTTTCCTCTATGCCGGCTGCTCAGTGGGACCACACCATCCCTGTCCCTCACGCCCCAGGCACAGACTGCCCCTTCCTCTAGCTCCCTAAAACTCAGGCTGAGCTGCGCACGTGGGGGTGCCCACCCAACCAGGGCCCCTCCCTGTGCCCAGCGGAGGTCTTCCATTATCCATCTCTGCCTGCTCAGGGCAGGAAACTGGGTTTGCAGGCTGGGCTGGTGGAGGGGGCCCGTGGCATTTACCACATCAGCTCACGATAGGAGGGCTGTCTCCCGCTCTCCCCCATCCCCTGCCATGGGCAGGGCCTGGCCAGGGTATAAATAGGTCACACTGCTGGGCTCTCCCCACTCTTCCTCTCTCCCCAACCCTCTCTCCTCAGAGCTTCCTCTCTCTTGGCCTGGTGAGTTGTGGTCTCCTGACTGGCTTGCAAGGGCTGTTGGGGCAGAAGAAGGGGAAGCTGGTGGGGACCAGATGACTAAGTGGATCCAGATGTGAGATTCTGATGCAGAGGCTCTGGGCTGGGACATGTGCGTGTGTGTGGTGGGCATGCACGCGTGTGTGCTTGCAAGAGAGAGAAAAAAAAAACACAAAAGAAAAAGTGTGCAGGTGGCTGGGTGGGAGCCCTCTGTGTGGTTTCGTGACGCTGGGGCTTGCAGATGCTGTAGTGTGTTTTAGCGCATGTGTGACTGGTGGGCATGCACCTTGGCTTGTGTCTGCTGGGTTGCACAAGCTCGTGTGTTCGCCCTCGGATGTAGGGAGCACGGTGAATGCAGAAGGCGACTGTGGACTTTTGTCTGCTTGTGTCCTAGGAGCCTCTGCCCTGCACGCAGCAGCCTAGCCCAAGGGAGGGTGGCCTCCTGGTCCCTCCCCTGCATCCGAAGCCTCTGCCACCTCACCCTGCCCCTCCCCATGCTGGGCTCTAGGCCGCTGGTTTTTTCCGCTACGGGGCCCCTGGGCAGGCCTCCAGCGGCCTCACCCCGCGCTGGGAGGGAGAATGGGTTAGGGTGGGGCTGCTGTGGGCTGAGCCATGGGAGTACACTGGATAGAGTGAGGGGTGGAGAAAGCACTCTTGTGAGCTGGCTGCCTGAAACCCAGAGCCTGTGCACTAGGCCCTGCAGGTGTTCACTGCCCCAAGCATGAATTTCCCACACCATCTCCCCTCCAAGCCCTGCTTTTCTAGGCAGCCTCTCTAGCGGGAGCAGGGTTGCTCCAAGTGCTCCCTGAGGGATGGGAGTCGGGTGGGCATTCAGAATACATGACTGGGGGTGGGATAGGGAAAACAGGGGTGTCTCTGTGACCCTGCCCCCAGATCCTGACCACCATGGCGTACCCCCTGGAGAAGGCCCTCGATGTGATGGTGTCCACCTTCCACAAGTACTCGGGCAAGGAGGGTGATAAGTTCAAGCTCAACAAGTCAGAGCTAAAGGAGCTTTTGACCCGGGAGCTGCCCAGCTTCTTGGGGGTGAGTGATACTGCCCAGGAGGCACCAGTCTCCTGTGAAGCCTGGGCTACAGCTGGCATCTACCTCTGAGTTGGGCGAGTCGGGGCAGAGAACTCGCTCTGGCTGCCTGGGGCGGAAGCACAGTGGGCACCGAACGCTCACTTCCTGGTCCCCAGCAGAAAGAGGGCTGAGAATGAACGGGTAGGTCACTGGTCAGACTCTCCACCAGGTGTTTTGTACAACTTAACTGGAGGGAAACTGAAGCTCAGAGAGGTTAAGTAACTTCCCAAAGCAGCCCGTGTACAAAGCTGAGGTTCATGAACCAGGACGGTCCAACTCTTGCCATCACTCCAGCAATGAATCTTCTTTTTTCACTGAAGTATAGTTGATTTACAATATTGTGTTAGTTTCAGGTGCACAGCAAAGTGATTCAATTATATATACTTATTTTCAACTTCTTTTCCATTATAGGTTATTACAATATTGAATATAGTTCCCTGGGCTATACAGTTAATCCCTCTTGCTTATCTATTTTCTATATAGTAGTGTGTATCTGTGAATCCCATACTCTTAATTTATCCTCCACCCATAAACATCTTTTAAGTTCCTATTTGGCTTGTGGATGTGAAGACACAGTTACGGAGACACTCACACATGTACAGACTTCCCCTGAGCAATACAGCTGCCATCTCTATTGACCTTTATGCAGTTTATATATTGCTTTCATGACTCTTGTCTAATTGGATTCTTTTTTTTAAAAGCTCTTTTTTTGTTTTTCTAGGGGGGGTAGGTAGGTAATTAGGTTTATTTATTTATTTTTTTAATGGATGTCCTGGGGATTGAACCTAGGACTTCATGCATATTAAGCATGCACTCTTCTGAGATATACCATCCCTCCAATTGGATTCTTCAGACAACCTTGTGGGGACACACTGTGGTGCCCCTTTCCAGTTGCACCCAGGTCCTCAGACTTCCTCATCTGAGGATAGCCCTCCTCCCACCCTAGCTTAGCCCTGAGGACTGGAGGTCCAACGCTGGGTCTCCCGAGGAGGGGCTGTGCCTTCCTAAACTCCCATCTGGAGGTGGAAACCTGGTCTAATCTTAGCTCTGTGCCCACCCCCACGCCGGGCTTCTGGTTTCTACCTGCAGCTTCTCGCCCCTGCAGAAAAGGACAGATGAAGCCGCGTTCCAGAAGCTGATGAGCAACCTGGACAGCAACAAGGACAACGAGGTGGACTTCCAGGAGTACTGCGTCTTCCTGTCCTGCATCGCCATGATGTGCAACGAGTTCTTCGAAGGCTTCCCGGATAAACAGCCCCGGAAGAAATGAAGGCTCCTCGGGTGTGGGTGAGGGGCCTGCCGGCTGGGTCTTCCCTGTCGGCAGTGGGCACAGTGCCTCACCCCGGCTCCCCTAGAGCGTAAGCTCAGTACTGAGCAAGTTCAATAAAGATTCTTGAACACTAGGAGGCTGATGGTCTGAGAGAGTCTTGGGGCGTGGTGTGGGGCTTGAGGGGTATGGGGGGTATGGGCGGCTCTGGGAGCTGAGCTGCAGTTCTGTGGGGAGTAGAGAGCAGGCTAGTGAAGGTGAGGGAGGGACGTGGGTGAGCGTGCATGTGTGTGGGGGACAGAGTTGACTCTGGATGGAGCTGAAGGCAAGGAGACGGACCCCCAGAGGCATGAAACAGCCCAGCTGTGGGACCTCAGCCAGCGCACTTGCCCATCCCACCTCTCCTACCTTGCCTCTGGCCGGACATCTGACTGCAGCGGGGATGGGATGGAAGGTCACATCTGCTTTTGGTTGGGGTCTGGAATGGAAGTGGACACCCTAGGGGTGGGTGGGGGGAAAGGGCTGAGTCACAGGGAAGAAGCAGTGAGGCCAGAGTGGGATAAGGGGAGGGCTCAGTCTTGACATTTACAGCCCGAGCCCTGTCCTGCCACCCCGAAGTGCTCTGGCTTCGAACCCCAGGATGGATAAATCCTTCCTGTCCATGGTCGGATCAGGGAAGCAACGTGGCGGGAGAGCTGGCTGTTGGCTGCAGCATGAGATATGATCGTTCTCTCAGCCATCCACCTCTGTCCCAAAGACCCTGGGATGAGCTCTGTTACCAGTTAGCAGCCATGCTTCTTCAGCAGAGGACAAAGGACCTTGGAAGGGATGAGTGGAGGATAGTGGCTGGGGTGGGAATAGGGAGATGGTGGGAGGTGACCATAGTTTTAGGGACAAAATTCCAGACATAGGATCTGATCAATGAAATTGAGATTTTTTTCCACCCAGAAAAGATCAGGCATGATGTTTCCCTTCAGGTTGAAGGCGAGCAACTCCAGCAGGCAGTGGGTGGGATGGGCATCAGACTTCCAGGCCACGCCTGGGAGGTACGGGGACCCTAAAGAAGAGGTGAGTAGAGGCAGGTCCAGAGGCAGGGAAGGTCTGGTTCCCTTGACCTTTCAAGCTTCCTCCTTTCCTTCTCATCGCATTGTGTTTTTCTCAAGTTTCAGTGGAGTGGGTAGATGACTCAGAGGTTCCCTCAGGGTGTGACTACAGAGACTTGGGTAGAATTTTGATCCAGGAAAAATTCTGCCGCCTCCCCCTCCTTCCCCAACCCCGGCCCCAGGCTGCCCATCTTCCAGGGAGCGCCCTCCCTTGAGCCTCCTCCTGTCTTACTCTATACTTCGGAAACTCCTGTTGCTTAGCGACCGTCCCTGCTGCTTCTCTAGCCTTGCTGGCTGGCCTGGGAGTGGAGTGGGGGCAGCGGGGAGCACCCAGGCAGGCTGGGGAGGGGCGGCAGCAGCGGTAGGCGCTAAGCCCCTAACTCAGCTCCTTCCTCCTGCTTGGACTGGTGCCGGCAGAGCAATGCTGAGTCTCTCCTGAGACACAAGCAACTCTCCCTGATCCCTGCTCCATCCATTACTGCACCCTGGACCTGCTCACCCTGGTCCACGGCCTCTCTCCCACCACCCAGCCCTTCCCTTCCTCAGTCTCCTCCCTGGTCCCTGATTCTCAGTTCTCCATTCTGAGAGTCTCTGACAATTCTTTCCTGGGATGATGAGTGAGGTTTAGAAGAAACAATTCATTGAAAAGCCCTTTCAAAACGTTAGGCTCTTGAGGGGAGGGAATAGCTCAAGTGGTAGAGCACATGCTCAACATGCACGAGGTCCTGGGTTCAATCTCCAGTACCTCCTCTGAAAATAAATAAATAAATAAATAAGTAAACCTAACTATCTCCCCCAACAAGAATTGAAGAAAAAAATGTTAGGCTCTACTACTTAGCCATGAAAAAGAATGAATTATAATGCCATTTGCAGCAACATGGATGGGCCTAGAGACTATCATACTGAGTGAGGTAAGTTGTACAGAAAAAGATAAATATCATATGGTATCACTTATATGTGGAATCTTAAACATGATGCAAATGAACTTACTTACAAAACAGAAACAGACTCACAGACATAGAAAACAAACTTATGGTTACCAAAGGGAAAAGGTGAGGGAGGGATAAATTAGAAGCTTGGGATTAGCAGACACAAACTATTATATATAAGATACATAAACAAGGTCCTACTGTAGAGCACAGGGAACTATATTCAATATCTTGTAATAACCTGTAATGAAAAAAATATATTAATGTCTGACTGAATCACTGTGCTGTACATTAGAAACTAACACAAAATTATACATCAACTATACTTCAATTAAAAAAAAAATCTTAGGCTCTATACTTGCTAATGACCTTGACCATGCCCTTGGCGGAAAACGTCTTCCCTCACTGATTTCCATCTCAAGATGTGTCTATTCTGCTCCTGGAGTGGGTGGGAAGAGAACAGCCTAGGGCGTGGGGGGGGGGGTACCCTGCATTTGTCCCACATCTCCTGGGTCTTCTTTCCAGGGCAGCCTGGCTATTGTCCCATCAGATTGTGAGTTCTGATTTTTGGTTGAGAAAATAAAGCTTCTGGGACTGAAGGTCTGTGTGTCTTGGTGAACTCAGTGTGCCTCCATCCCTTCTGTTTGGAAACAAGGAGTATGAGATTGGCAGAGGGGGGTTCTCCCCAGCTGCACCCCAGGAGGCTCTGCCCTGGGCCTCCTTGTCCCTGGCCCCTTCTCATTGGCCCTTTCTCTCCGCTGGTATCCTGGGGACTGGAGCCAGGGGATAAAGGCAGAGAGCAGTGGGAGGGAGCCTGTTTCCGCTCTGTGAGTTCTTTGGCTCCCTCTGTCCTTGGTGAGTCCTTCCTTCTGATCTCCCTGCTCATCTGTATGGTGGGGTAAGCTGGTGATGAGGCCAGAGGGTGACCAGCTCCGGTGACCTCCACCAAAGAAGGCCCGGCCCGATAAGTGGGCATGCGCTCAGGGAGGAGAGGGAGAGTCTTTGGACCTGTGGCTTCCAGAATCTCTCGAGAAGCAGCTCTGGGGTGGAGGTGGGGATCAGGACCAGCCAGGATGCTGCTGCAGATGCCCAGAGACCCTTGCCTTCTTCCACTGTGGTACTGGCTGAGTCTCCTGGAAGTGGGGGCAAGCTGAGGGTTTTGGGTGGTGGGAGATGAATGAAGGGTCCAGCTCAAGAATTGTGAGGCGGGCTTTGGGCTGAAGGGAAGAGACAGCAGTGCCTTCCTCCCTTCCTTGCTCAGGACTCTACACAGACTTACCTGCAGCCCCTGAGTTCCCTGGGTGTTGGCTCCTTCCTCCCGAAGGGGGAAGCGGTTTTCAAGCCTGAGTCACAGGAGCTCTGACTTCCTCTTCTTTTGGGTGGGTGTGGCTGTGCAGATGGACTGGAGGGCCCCATTCAAACCCAGCCTCTGGATGCAGCTCTCAGAGTGACCCTGGAGGTTTCAACAAGCCCACCCCCTTTGCTGCCTTGTGGCCGGTCTGTGTGTACAGGTCTCTGGGCCAGAGACGGGAGACCAGCTGGACAAGTCCTATCACCTCTCCCCGGTTTCCTTTGAAGATCTTATCTTCCAGCTCCAGCCCCAGTCTCCTCTAACCCCTGGACTCTCTCTTTGCCCCATTCCCCACTTCTAGAATGGGACACTCCCTGATAACAGGTGATTCAGGCACCCAGGCCCTGGAGGGCGACTAGGGTGAGGACTGCCTCCGGAAAATGAGTGCCCAAGCTTGACATGCCAGGGAAAAAATCCTGACCCTTTCTCTGTTCCACCATCTGCCACCAGTTCTTATTTTGGGGAGGCCACCTTGTCATCCCTCTGCCCTGAGACCTCTTTTACAACATCTCCTAGGCTCCTTTGGGGCTGGTCAGTCTCCCTGCTCCGGGGGCTCCAGGTTTGCTCTGGGTCTCATTACAACCTGTCCTGAGTCGTTGGGGTCCACTTGGTAGATTTCAGCCTCATCATGGAGTCTTTGAGGAAGCAGCTTGGAGGTGGGCTAGTGATGGAGAAGCAGAAGGTCCAGCTTCCTGGGCAAGGCAACCATTTCCTCTCCCTTCTGCCTCCAGAACGTCACACTGTGATGGAGACTCCTCTCGAGAAGGCCCTGACCATGATGGTCAGCACTTTCCATAAATATTCAGGGAGAGAGGGCAGCAAACTGACTCTGAGCAGGAAGGAGCTGAAGGAGCTGATCAAGAAGGAGCTGTGTCTTGGCGAGGTAGATGGTGGTCCCCTCCCCACACCCCAGGGTCCCAGGGCTCCCCCACAGGCACCGTGGAGGAGGGAAGGGGAGAAAAAAGAAATATCAATACACCTGCCCGCAGGGTACTTGTTTTGGCCAGGACAGAATGGCCAGAGGGGATGGACAGAGACTCAAAAGCAGGTGGACACTGTGGGCCAACACAGCTTGAGGCCCTGCCAGGGGATGAGTTAGATGTCACTGGGAAGGAAGAAGGGACTGCAAGGGTCTGGAGGGTGGGCTGCAGGCTGCGTGAGGGTTTAGAACCAGATCAAGGAACCCTCTGTGTGGAGACTGGGCTCTCGCAGCTATGGAGCCGGTGCAAGGTTGTGGGGGATGAGGGGGTCCAGGCGTCCAGGTCAGCCGCGTCCAGCTCAAGGGCAGGGCCCCTCCTGGTTCTCCTCCGAGGGCCTGGCATGTCCAGGGCTCTCAGCTGGTGCTGACATGAGAACCAATAGGTTCACTCCGCTAGTTGGTGGACACAAGTTGTAAAGAGACAGAACTGATTCTTACCAGACGGCGATGGTGGGAGGGAGGCAACTGACAGAGGCGAGGGCCCATAAGGTAGTCATTATATTATTATTACAGTTAAAAAACAGTTGAGGCTCAGATACATTATATAACTTGTCCAAGGACACCCAACTAGTGAGAGGCTGGAGTTCCAGACCAGGCCCATGTGTCACCCTCCCTCTTTCCTTTAAAATCAGCCTGGGTGTGGTGGTGGTGGGGGGCGGTGCTCTCCTGTCACATCCTAAATCCAGGGGGCCTCTCCAGAGAGAAGCTCCAACGAGTGTGTCCTTGTGGGCAAGGGACCGAAGCAGGTGTGGGTGTCACCAGGCTTCCCCTCTGGCCTTCTAGCCAAAATCTCTGCATCCTGGAGTTAATGAGGGCAGAGGGAGGGGCCGTGGGTCCAGCAGGGTTAATTACAGGGGGACAGAGACCCTGGGGAGGGCCTGGCTATAACGGGAGCCCAGACTGGGGACAAGGATGACGTTGCAGAGAGGCTGTTTCCATCTCCGTATGTCCTGAAGTCCTGCCTCCTGTGGAGAAGCTGGAGTTGAGGGCATTGAAGAGGAGAGGGCAGGATGTGTCTGTATTTTCCTCCTGTTCCACCCGAGGGCCCTGTCTCATCCTCTTGGTGGAGCTGGGCTGGGAGGACAGAGGACGAGGTAGACAGTATGACGGGAGGCCAGGCACTCACTCCATACAGCTGTTCTAGCAGGAGAGATGTCTGGTCAATTCTCAGCTGTCCCCAACAGGGACAGAATAAGACTTGGACCTTGCTCAGTGCCACATAGTCACCAAGTCGTTCCTATTAGGTGTTGTACGAAATCTAGATCCTTCTTTCTTTGGGTGGCAGAAAGTGTTGCAGGGAAGTGGGCTGCACTAGCCTTTCTCTTGTAGTTTATTAGATTCAAGAGTCAGGTCACTGAGCCCCTGCTCGGTGCCAGGCCTTGTGCTGGGTGTGGCCTGGGGGAAACTCTGGGGGTCGAGATGCTCTATGTAGCTGACTTGGCTGGGATCACCCTGAAGCTGCCTTGCCAGGGGATGGGTGCCACCACGCAGTGTCAGGGCAGGGCTTGGAGGGGTGGCTGACCTGTCTTTCTACCTGGGCCCTCGAAGAAGATGAAGGAGAGTAGCATCGATGACCTGATGAAGAGCTTGGACAAAAACAGCGATCAGGAGATTGACTTCAAGGAGTACTCGGTGTTCCTGACCACGCTGTGCATGGCCTACAATGACTTCTTCCTGGAGGACAACCAGTGACCGGGGATCAGTCCCTGGCCTCCGCGGCTCCTCTCACAAACCCTCTGAGGTCCCTTGCCCTCCCTGTCCTCCTAGAAGTACCCTGCTTGGGCCTTCCCTTCCAGCAGAGGAAATAAAGATTTTCCATTCCAGGCATTTGGGGCTGGTTTGAAGGTGTCTTGTCCACCTTGGCTGGGGGTGTGGTGGGGCAAGACAGAGCTTCTCCTTAGGTGGGTGGACAGCCTCCCACCCCCTTTTCTGCCCTACAGTGCGGACGTGACTAAGCTTATCCACGTTCCCTTTTGCCCTTCTGGAAAATAGAGAAGTCTGGCCAGGCTTTTGCTCGCCTCCCAGGAATGCTGCAAATATGCAGAGAAAGCTAAGAGGGAAAGTATGTTGAAAGCGATGACACTTGGGAGGCTGGGATGTGTTTCCTGAGGGCAGTGATGGACAGGCCAGTCTGACTTGTCACCAGTTTGCAGGAGGCCACCTGACAACCCTGGTAAGGGGGGGAGCCTGGTCTTGACCTCCACACCAGCCTCCTTTCCATCTCCTCCACCACCCCTTCAGCAACAAGCCCTTGCAGCCCACCCAGCCCCACCCCACCCCACTCATCCCTGGAGTCCAGGGCTTTTTGCTTTCCCCCTCTCCCCACATCAAAATCCTTTTTTTCAAGAGAGGCTCTGAAAAAACTTAACTGAAGGGTAAATAGCTAATAATACGTAAAGGGCTTGGCTCTGGTGTGTGTGTATTTTAACGGCCAACAGGCTGCGGGTGGAATTCAGGGTGGAGGGTGGGGAAAGGGAGCAGAGTAGTGGCAGGAATTTTTTGCTAGAGGAATGGGTGTTTGAGGGGTCCTTTAAATCACATCGCGTAGACCAAGGGCTGCGCCCCATCCTTCATCTAGCGTTGACCCTGAACGCCCCTGGGGGGCACCCTCCTCCACCTCTTCCCCCTACACACACACACACACACACACACACACACACACACACACACACGGCCCTTCACCTCCTTCCCATGCCGTGTCACGTCATGGTGGAGGACAAACTGAGTTTTGGGAATTAGGCAGGAGGGAGCTCAAGGTCACTGGGCTGGCCGCGGTCCCCCCTAAGCGCCCCCACCCCGAGGAGCCCCGACGGGCCCGGGGCAGGAGGCGTGGAAAGTTTGGGGCCCGGGTGCGAGCGAGCGGCGGGCGCGGGGCGGGCCGCGGGGCGGGCGGCGGGCGGGGTGGGCTCTCGCCGGGCCGGCCTCCCGGACACGCCGCTATAAGGAGGGCGGGCCGGCCGCGCGCCGCGTCCCCTCGGCCGCTCCCTTCTGGCTCCGCTGCAGCCGCGGTGAGTCCTCGCCAGGGCAGCCCCGTCCTGCAGAGCCGCCCGCCCTGGGGGGAGGCCGCGGGCCGTGCGCGGTGCCTGCATCCCGCCCCGGCCGCTCTGCGGCGCTCCCGGGCCGGCGGGGAGAGGCCGGAGCCGCCAGGCTGGCCCCCGGCTAAGGCATCCGGCGGGGCGGCTCCCCGGAGTGGCCCTTCCCGGTGCGGGAGGGTGTGTCCCGGGTGTGTCAGCGCCGCAGTGCGCGGCTCTGGGAGAGGGAGAGGGAGAGGGAGAGGGAGAGGGAGAGGGAGAGAGAGAGTAGCCTCCATCCCCATCCCCCAGCATACTCCCCAACTTTGCCCGGAACCCTTGGAAAAGAGTTCTCGGCTGCGGTCCTGTTTGCTCCTTAGAGTCCTCCAGCCCCGTCTCCTCTGGTCCCCCGCGGCCACAGATCTCTTGGCCCTCGAGTCTGCCCGCTCCCTGCCCTTCAAGCCCTGGGCTGGCCCCTGATGTCGTTTGACACCTGGCGGTGGGCAGGGTAGTCAAAGGGAGTTGAGGGTGTTGGGACAGAGGTCTTGGGGTGTATGGGTGAGTGAGAAGGCCCTGCCACCCAGGGTGCTGACCAGCCTCTCTGCCCCCAGCTCTGAGCCCAGCCTCCAGCCATGTCGTGCCCCCTGGATCAGGCGATTGGCCTCCTGGTGGCCATCTTCCACAAGTACTCCGGCCGGGAGGGTGACAAGAACACCCTGAGCAAGAGTGAGCTGAAGGAGCTGATCCAGAAGGAGCTCACCATCGGGGCGGTGAGCGGTCTCCCCTGGCCCTCTAGAAGCAGGACTAGGGGAGGGGGGAGGTGCCAGGTGCCCCTGACTCACACTTACCCGCATTCTGGCCCTGCCTGGGACCACATGCCTTCCTGGCCTACACCCCTGAGGGGCCAGGGGTGCTCTTAGCCTGGTGCTTACTCCCCTTATTGAGGAGTAGGAGCAGGGAAGTAAAGCCAAGTGAATCCAAGGTGGACTTGGATCTTTGGTGACAAGTGAGCACAGAGCCACCTATATAAGAGAGGGCTGCCTGGGATGGGGAAAGGCAGAGAAGCCAGGGTTCTCATCACCACTGATGGATTTCCCGTTCTGACATGTTAGAAGCTGCAGGATGCTGAAATTGCAAAGCTGATGGACGACCTGGACCGGAACAAGGACCAGGTGGTGAATTTTCAAGAATATGTCACCTTCCTGGGGGCCTTGGCCATGATCTATAATGAAGTCCTCCGGGGCTGAAAGTAACTTGGAAAGGTGGAGACACCCTCTAGCTGGCCTGTCTGTCTAGTGGTGCGTAACTACAATAAATATTTTTCTTTGGTTAAATCTACCCCTGTGTCCTGGCTTCCCAGTGATTTCTGTTTCCTCCTCTGATGCTGCATCAGCCATCAGATTGTTTTCTCACAGGCACCTCTGGGAGTGACTCAGTGACTCACCAGATCAGGGGAGCAGGTGGGAGGGGCCACACCATGTGGCTGCACCCTAACAAGGCGGCTGCTAGCTCATAAGGTGCCTTTATGCGAAGCAGAAAAGACGTCTGCTCTGAGTGAAGCCATCTTAAGGAAAGGCTCAAGTGACCCCCAGGAGGAGGCGTTCTGGGATGGGCTTAGGGAAGGAAACGGTGCCTGGGCCAGGCTGTAATGGGTCCAGAATGGGGCAAAGACGGTCCTAGCAGGCTCCAAGAGGACAAAGCCATGTTTATTTGCTCTGGGTGTGGTGAGAGGGGCAGGGCCAGAAGAGCTGTGGGGCAGGGCCGGTCCACCTTCTCACCACAGTGAGGTGGGGACAGAGAAGGCATATCCGTGTGCCCAGAGCCTGGACTGGGAGCGCTCTGTCCGAGATCACCTCGGATGCTGTGTGGTTGAGTTCAGTTCTGCTCCCTCTGCCCTGGCTGAAGGAGGGAGACATGCTTTAGGAGTTCTTTGTGCTGGGGACAGTGGTCTGAGGAGCTGACAGCCGTGAGAATATGTGAATCATAGGGTGCTCGTGAAAGGGAGGGGTGAGGGTCCCCGGAGCTGGGCAACATAGCTTCAAGCCCTTCAATCAATACTGAGCCAGCACATCTTTACAGCCTCAGCAGAATGAATCATCCCAGTTACTCCATTGGAGCCAAGCCTGGCTCTCAACCCCCATCAGGGAAGATGACTAATTGTTGTCTGAGTCCATTGTTTGCATTAGTGTTTTCAGGTGGGGGCGGGGAGGGGGCAAGGGGATAAATTGTGTCTCAGGGGGTCGGGGCAATTGTTGTAATTCTATTCCCTCCAGGTCTTGTCTGTGTCAGGCAAGTTCCTCTTTAGGTTCCGGGGACCTCAGAGGGAGACCATATCCTCCTTCCTCTCTTACTCACCTCCCAACTTCCCTGGGGGCCCAACTTTGTAGAATTAAGTGGTCTTCTAACTTTATGGGGGTGGGGTTGAGTGAACATGAGTGAACAGTCTCAAGAGGGCTGCAAGCCTCACCTTTTGGCATCCCTCCTTCTCTAGTGGCCTCTCCTTCCCCGCAGGGAGCAGGGACTGGCACTGCTGAGAAGTAGGAAGGGACCCAGGGCCTGCGGTCCCGGCCTGCACAGCCAGTCTAAGTCAGCTCTATCTAGCTCCCTCGGGAAAGGGACTCTCCTGGCGCCGCGGCGGCCAGCGTATTGGGGCGTGGAGCGAGCGCCCTCGTGTGGACAGAGAGCAGGACACTGGGGGCGGGTCGGCGTTGGTTTTCACCAACAGCGGAGTGGTGGAGACCCTCCAGAGAGGAGGGAGACACGACTTGGACGTCCAGGGAATGTCCCCACGGGGATCTTTTGGAGCCCAGCAATCAGCCTCCAAATGAAGCAACTCAACTTCATATAAGACACACCATGAGCAAGCAAGTCAATGAAAGGAAGGCGGTTTGCAAATACAAATGGAATCTGAACCCTGCCCTTCCTCTCCCCCGCTGTCAGGGCCCAGAAGACCTTGGTACAAAGAGGGAGAAGGGGTCTTTGCAGTGAGTAAACACACACTGCCGGGGGAGGGGCTGCTCAGCCTTCCATTTGCAGGGAGCTTGAGTGGGTGGGCGGGCCGATAGGTTGAAGAGAATCTATAAACGTGCGGATTCCACCTGCTAAATAAACAGGCGTGTCCTTTAGGTCCTGTCTTTCCGCAGTAGTGGAGGGGAATAGGAACACGGGTTTAAAAAATAGAATAAAAGCCGAAACATATAGCAAATCTTTTGTTTGCTTTGAGGGTATGATTTTTAAGTTTTTTTTTAGGGGGTGGGGGGCCAGCGGGAGGAAGCAGCATTTCCAGTGGAATCTTGTGGGTGCGCTGGACTCGGAGGGTGGGACTGGGTGTGGAGAGGGGCACAGACTGGTCATTTTTGTTGCATTTGCCTGCCACTGATATAACGTTGGAGGTGAAGCCTTCAGCTCACTCTGTGGAACAGGGTGGGGCCTGGACTTGGAGGGGAGGGAGACGTTCAGATGGGAGCTGGGTGCTTCGCACACCCGCTGTCCCTTTGCTGAGGCTGATCCAGGAAGTCTGATCCGCCTGCAGGCGGCTGGTGGAAGCGGCGCCGGCCCCGGTTTCCGCTCGCTGAGGCTCCTTTTTCCCTCGCTGTGCATAAATGGGCATCCATCCTGCAACCGAGTCACCCCAGCCGTGGAGCTGAAACAGCAGCACCCCAGCCCGTCTGCAGGCGGGGGCGGGCCCCAGGCGGAGGGGCTTAGGACTGAGTCACAGGCTGTAGCTCTTTGTTCTCTGCCAGGCAAATCTGAAATTGTCAAGCGTCGTGCCGCCGTACGTTTGTACAGCACTTTTATTTTTACAAGGCACTTTCATATCCATTGTCTTTTGTGATGCTCAGAGGATTTATGTGTAGTAGGTATCATTAACCCCATTTAACAAGTGGAAAAGCTAAGTTATAGCGAAGTAAGTGCCTCGACCCCAAGTAAAGTGTAAGTGGGGAGCGGGGCCCTCTCCATCCCCTTGCCAGTTCCTTCGTGTTTATCTCCTCATGCCATATTTTGGCCATTTCTCCTTGTTTTTCTCTTAAATGTTTTAATGACATTGATAGTGTACCAGATGATTTATAGAAATAATCAGTGAGTCAGGGCTGACTTGGCTCAGGTCTTACCCTGGGCTGAGCCCCATTCGAGGACCAGACATTCAAAGGTGAGTGACAAGGTGTGGGAAGGGTATAGATCATGCATGAGGTCCTGGATTCAATCCCCAGTACCTCCATTAAAACAAACAAACAAACAAACATAATTATCCCCCCCAAAGAAAACAAAGGCGAGTGACAAGGAAAGACAATTTTTCTCTACTTATAAAGGGGAAGAGGGCACCTGTTCTCCTCCCGAAAGGGTCTCCTTGGAAATGTCACGTAAATAAAATTTCTCCAGGAACCAGAGAGCTCCAGGAGCCTCCAGTTTTCAGGTCCTAGAGATCTCTAAATTCTGAGTTTTCATCCCTTTTGAAGTATAAAAACCTGGAGAGACAGCTCTCTGATCTCCTGGGCTCCTTGGGGCTTAACCTTGGGACCTACTGTAGGTGGTAAGCACTCAACTCCCTCTTGCTGGGAGAGAAGAGAAGTTTTATTACCCTTTTGGATCAGAGCAATTAACTACACAAGTGGCTGTGAGTCTAATTCTCAGGTACGGGAAGGGTCCCAGGGAGTTAGGGCTTACGCTGCAGCACTGAGGAATGCACGAAAGTTTTGTTTCCCCCAACTCAACCAACCAATGTTAATAAACAGAATGATTTAAAATAACCCTAGAGTGATTCATCCATAGTGTTCTTTATCATCGTGTCACTATACATGCAGATAGTTCCACATGTGAGATCTTTTGTATAATGTAATTATATTATAAAAATGGGGTCAGGATATATATCTATTTTTCTCATTTTATTTTTCCCCCATTTAACAATATATCACAAAAATTGCTTCAGGTCAACTGGTAGTAATCTAAACGCTTCTTTTTGATGGCTGTGTATTATTCCATGGTACGGACACCACAATTTTTCTGACCATTTCCTATTGGTGGGCATTTTCTACCCCAATTTTGTTCATTGCAAGCAATAATAATATTGCTGAATAAACACCTTTGTGCACACATTCCCAAAGACATGCTTTTGTTTGTTTAGTACCGAATCCCAGGAGTGAGACTGCTGGGTTGAAGGGCAGATGCATATTTAATTGAAATAGCTGCTGCTTTATCACTTTCCAAAACAGCAGTAAATATTCACACTTCCCATTAGTGGTAAACGAGAGCAGCTTTCCCGGCACCCCAGACAGCCGAAGGCGGTGTCGTTTTAAAAAGTTTTAGCCAGTCTGATAGGATCTAGTGGATTTTGAACCATGAGAGCTCTAGTGGGTCCTCAGAGGTGGCGTAGGGGCTTCTCTGTGGTGGGGGTGGTGGCTCAGATGGGGCAGCTTCTGGCCACTTAACCCTATTTTTGCCAGAGCTCTCTATTTTTCATATATCAGCCTCCCCCACAAGAGTTTATTTTAAGAAAGGGTACTAGAGATAAAGGGATGTTTGAAAGCCCAACCTCTAAGCTATGAGTGTCCGGTGGGTATTAAAGGTTTTGAATAGGGTGGTGATTTGATGAAAGCCTGGACTTCAGAGAGATCTGGGGCCTGGGGAAGAGGCCAGGAAGCTGGTGGCACCTGCAGGCGGGACACTGAGGATCTGACCTGGAGGCGGTGGGGTGGCAGGAAGAAGGCAGGCAGGCAAAGATGAACATTGGTTTGGATGTGTGTTTGGATCCCTTTGGATCCATTGGATGTGTGTGTGAGTGGAGTTTAGAATGTTTAGCTTGCCCCAGGTTGGCACCTGGATGGGTGGCCAGGAGGCCTGTGATGGCATTCCTGGAACTGCCACCCCAGTCTTCCTGACACTTTGGGACTTAACTTACAGACCTAGTCCAGGTGGTGAGCAGAGACAGACCCAGAGGAGACTGAAAAGGGAGCTGGGTAAGGGGGGCGGTGTGTGTAGAGTCAGGGGTGAGGCTGGGCTGACTACAGTTCTTGCTTCACAGAAGAAGGGTGTGGCCGGGGAGCAGGGAGCAGAGTAAGGGAAACTTTAGTCAGCCACTGGCCATTGCTCAGGGGGATGTCCAGGCGGGTCCCTTCCCCTCTCCTCTAAGTGCCTGCCTGCCTGCCTGCCTGCCTGTGTCCTCCCGGAGCCCAGGGGAGAGCAACCCAGCCCTCTGTCCGGGGGGGGGTAGGCGGGGAGGCGGGGAGGGTCCCGAGGCACCCCTCACGCCTGCCCCCCGGAGGCTCTTCCTGGTCAGTGCAGGCTTTCAGGCGGACAGCGTCCCACAGGGAGGCTCCCCCCACGGAGACCTCTTCCCTCTCCTCCATCCACCTCTCTTAAAGCTTCCAAAGTCTAAGTTGCTGCACCCCTCCCTTGGGACACTCCGCTGCTCTCCTTAGACAAGGACACCCCATATTTAGTCCCTTTAGAAGCCAGTGGAATTTTCCTATGCCGGAGTCTTCCTGCTCGGGTGGATTCTGAGGCAGGTGGGGGTGTCCAGACCCAGGAGCGGAGATGCTGCTGAGAGTCCCGGGCCCGGTCCTTCGCGGCACATGACGCCTGTGCCCCGCTTCCTCCCATGTTACCTGGAAGCAGGGCTGCTTTGGCTTCCGCGGGCCCCTCCTGCTCCTGCCTCTGTGGACCTTTTCCTTCACAGGGAAATGTTACAAATTGTATTTTATGACTGTGTCGGTATAAAGACAAGCATAAACCAAGATGGATTCATTACTATATATTCATTATTATTGTATTCACATTTCTTGTGCTTTTAAAAGAAATGAAAATGAAAGTATTTTGGGGGTTCTCGGCATGGTGCCTCCTAATGGGTGCCCCCCACCCAGAGGCCTGCACCCTACCCAGGGGGTATTTTCATTAAAAGAAAAAATAGCCTCATCAGTCTGTTTCTTTTTATTTTAAAAACAGCTTTATAAAGGAATTGAAATTAGGTTCTCACAGAGACATCAGCACTCCCATGTGCACTGCAGCGCTACTCACTATAGCCAAGAAGGGGAAACCATCTAAGGGACCGTCGATGGATAAAGATGTGTCTCACACACACACACAGACACACACACACAGACACACACACACACACACACACACACACACACGAATATTATTCAGCCACGAAGAAAAGGAAATCCCACCATTTGTGACAACAGGGATGGACCTTGAGAGCATTATGTTAAGTGAGATGTCAGATAAAGACAAACCCTGTATGTTCTTACTTACATGTAGAATCTAACAAAGTCAGACTCAGAGAAACAGAGTATAGAGTGGTGGTTTCTGAGGGCTGGGGGTGGGGGAAATGGAGAGATGTTGGTCAACAGGCCAAGAACCTTACACTTCCAGTTATAAGAATAGCAAGTTTGGGGGATCTACGTACAGCATGGTGATCATAGCTAATAACACTGTATCAAGTAGTTGAATGTTGCTAAGCCAGTAGATCTTAAATGTTCTCACCACAAAAAAGAGATGGTGACTTTGTGGTGGCCTGGAGGTGGTAGCTAATGCTATGGTGGTAATCGTTTTGCAGTATATAAATGTATCAAGTCAACACGTTATACACCTTAAACTTATACAATGTTAAATGTCAATTATATCATTGACAAAACAAAACAAAACAAAAAACCAAGACCAAAAGACACAAACAAAAGTTATTGAGATATAATTCATATACCATAAAGGTGACCCTTTCAAAGTGTACCATCCATTGGGAATTTTTAGGGGAGGGGTTTAAAATAACAGAAATTTAGTCTTTCACAGTTCTGTTTACCAGAAGTCTGAAATCAAGCTGTGTCTGGCAGGGCCACACTCCCTCCGAAGTCTCCAGGGGAAAATGTCTTGGTTCTTTGTCTCTTTCAGCGTCTGGGGGCTGCTGGCACCACTCGACTTGTGTCTGCCTCTGTGGTCACACTGCCTCCTCTGTCTGTGTCAAATCTCTCCCAGCCTCACTCTTTTCTTTTCTCACTTAAAAAAAAAATAGCAAAACACAGGCATACCTCTGAGATATGGCAGGTTCGTTTCCAGACCATTGCAATAAAGCGAATATCACAATAAAGCGAGTCATACAAGTATTTTGGTTTCCCAGGGCCTATAAAATTTACATTTGCACTGTAGTCTATTCAGTGTGTAATAGTATTATGTCTAAAAAATGTACATCCTTTAATTTAAAATTACTTTATTGCTAGAAAGTGCTAACCATCATCTGAGCCTTCAATGAGTCATAATCTTTTGGGAAGAGTAATGTCAAAGACCACTGATCACAGATCACCAGAGCAAATACAATAATAAAGGAAAAAACTGAAATATTGTGAGAATTCCCAAAATGTGACGCAGAGGCACGACGTGAGCAAATACTGTTGGAAGAATGGGGCCAGTGGACTTGCTCGACACAGGAGTGCCCCAAGTCTTAAATCTGCAATAACCACAATGTCTGCGAAGTGCGGTAAAATGAGATCTGCCTGTACACAGAACATAAAATGAACAATCTGAACTTTTCAAAGCATGCCGTTCCGTGGTATCAAATACATTCACATTGCTGTGCGGCCTTCACCGTCACCCATCTCCATAGCTCTTCCATCTTGCAAAACTGAAACTCTGCACCCACTAAACAATAACTCCCCATTCCCCTCTTTCCCCAGCTTCTGGCAACCACCATTCTACTTGCTGTCTCTACGAATCTGACTCTTTCTGAGTGTTTCATATAAGTGGAATCATACAGTATTTGTCTTTTTGTGCCTGGCTTATTTCACTTAGAATAATGTCCTCCTGTTTCATCCATGTGTAGCATTTGTCAGAACTTCCTGTTTTTTTAAAGGCTGAGTAATATTCCAGTATTTGAATTACCACATTTTGCTTATCCATTCCTCTGTTGATGGACACCTGGGTGGCTACCACATTTTAGCAATTGTGAATAATGCTGCTGTGAACACGGGGGTACAGATATCCCTTTGAGACTCTGCTTTCAATTCTTTATTCTCCTGGGTGCAGCAGAGGGAGCTCCTCTCCATTGTCCCACTGGTGTCCTGGGGCGCCCTTTGTTGTACAGTTGTGCTCGGGGTGCTATGGAAACCTCTCCTCCTACTCTGTGTGTGTGTGTGTGTGTTGCTTCAAATTTGGGGAAAGATATACCTCCTTTCTTTTTTGACCTCCTATCTGAGGTCAGAGTAGGGGGCTGGGAAGAATGGAGCCCACGGGACCAGGCAGTGCCAGGGTCTGGAACCTGGATGGCTTCCCTCTTCACCATGTGACAGAAAGGATTGGACCAGCCTTGTGACTGTCCAGTCACCGGTCCTTTGGCGCCCCCTGCTGACCATTCAGTCCCCACTCAGCAAGGTCCTGTCTACGGGAGAGGCCTGAGAAGTCTAGGGGTGGTGGGATTGCCAAGGCATTGCCTGGGAGAACAAAGATGTTTGGACAGCGGCTGGCTGGACCAGAAGCCAGACACCCTGCTCTTCTCCAGGATCAAGCCACACAGCCCTGCTAGTGGGCAACCCCAAAGCGTAAAGAAGTGGAGTTACACACAGTTTGTCTTCCACATTGCAGTCACATTTGTTTTTCTGGCAAATAAGCTGGTTCCCTAGATTAAAATCCTATATTGGCTTCTGCTATGGACTGAATCTTTGTTCCTCCACCCCCACAACCCCCAGTTCATATATTGCAGCCTTAATCCCCAGTATGATGGTATTTGGAGGTTGGGGCCTTTGGGAAGGCATCAACTTTGGATGAGGTGATGGGGGTGGAGGGATGGGATTGGGCCCTTGTAAGGGCGCCCTCTGCTGGTAGAAAGGAGCACTGCATGCAAACTGGACACGCCCTGGTCCTGGTCTGATCTTGCCATGTCCATTCATGATTTGTTCACGCAGTTTCTTCCGTCTCCTGGGAAATCCACTCCAGGTTCAAATGCCACCTCCTTTGTGACATCTGAGGTTGCTGCTCTTGTCTCCCACAGCACCCCTACACTCCTCTACTCTAGTCCTATTACACCACAGTGTAACCATCTGTTTACAAGCCTCTCCCCTCTCCACCTCTCCTTCCTCCCATCCCCTCTCCTGATACTCACACTGTGAGCTACTTGGAGTGAGGGACCATGTCACTCTCAGTTTTATTTAGCACATGGCCCGCCACTTAATAGATGTCTTATAAGTTTTTATTGAAGGATGAACACACTTCCACAGTGTGGCTGGTTATGGGATAAAGGGTTGGCTGGGGTGGGGGACCCATAGAAGTTTTTATGTAGGACTCGGATCCACACAAATCTGGAGCTGGAGGACAAATTCAGCTCTGAGGCACGGGGACGGATGAATTGAGTGTTTGAGATCAGGCCCAACAGGTGGGTCCTAAGTCTGCACACTCCAAGCAGAGGGTATCCACGAGTCACGGTCTCAGGGGTCCAGTGAGGGGTTCAGTCCTGCTGCTGAGGGGTGGTGGGGAGACAGCTCTGGGCCAGCACAACTTGGAATTTTACTCTGATGCAAACTCCAGCAGGGCCCGGGGAACCCTGGATGCTGCACTCCCCGCCGTGTCCCTCGTACCCAGCACCGTGTGGGGCGTAGGGCAAGGGCCTGTGGCCTGCGCTGCACTCAGAGGGGCGCAGACGGAAACAAATCTCTGTCTCTCCAAATGCTCACCAGTAACCCTGCTTTGGACCACCATTCTCCTCTAGCCTTGGATGAAAACTTGCAGGTCCTACAGACTTTCCTGCCACTCCGTTCTTGATTTCCAAGAAGTGACAAATCCAGCCTGAAGCTCAGTCTGTCAAGCTGATGAAAACACCTGGCTTGCTGAGAGGGGGCCTGGAATTGGGGGGGGCAGCCTTTTCACTGGCCCCCCTGCCCTTACACCCTCCCTCCAGGCTCACTGTGTCTCCTTTGGCCCTCCTAGGGGGGGCAGAGACAGGAGAGACAAGGGATCACATTGGTCTCACTGACCAGCGCTCTCATCATCTCGCCTTGGACGGGGCGGGGGTTTAAATGCTGACTCTCTCAGGGTCAGGGGGTAGGTTTTGTGGGTTCATCAGTGCCCCCCCTTGCTTCCTTCACTCTATCATTTACAACATCCCACCTCAACCCCTGCCCCGATTTCCAGCAGAAGTCTCCACGCAGACTCATCGTTGGGGTCCCCTGTCCCGGAGGCAGGCCCCTCCTGGTGCGAGGTCCATGTCTGGCCATAGGACCCGGGCAGTCACCCCACCACTGAGGGGAGGGCAGCCTCACCCCTTCGCAGGCATCCCTCTGTATCTGCTGTTGGTGCAGCCAGCCTCTTACCTTGAGAGCTTGGGTGTCCACAGGACACAGCCTGAGTCCAGAGTGCCTCTCACTTGGGTGACAGTGAAGGGGACGCACCTTGGCCTCCACCTCCAAACATCCCTGCCAGCTTCTGTCTCTGAGCAACCCCAACCTTTCCTCCTGTTCTCAGACTCAGGTCTGGCTGCTTGCCCTCAAAAATCAATACTTGAGAGAGACAAATGCTGGCAGAAAGGAAAGTTACTTTCAATCAGAATGCCAGTAATCTGGGGAGATGGTGGGCTCAGTGTCCCTCCAAAACCATCTCTGAAGAGTCTGCTTGGCCATGAAAGTTTTAAAGGGAAAAGGAGAAGTAATCTCAGTTAATTATTGACATGGGGGTCAGAGTTGTCGCCACCCCCCACTATGTGCAGCTTGTCAACTTCCCGTGATCTTTCCTTAGATCTATCTTGTTCAGTTTGTTCATGAGATTACTGAAGGGGAAGCTAGGGAAGAGCTCTGGTCATCTGCTAATTACTTATTCTCCAGTCCTACTGCTTTGATCTAGGACAGAACCAGGTTAGACAAGGTGCTGTGTGATCAAATTCAGAGGTCTTCTTGGCTTCCTCCTTACCCCTCCATACCCATATCTAAGTGACCAGCAAGTTCTATTGGTTTTACCTCAAAAAAAAAAAAATCTCAAATCTGTCTTTCCCTCTCTAATGCCTCTTCCATTATTTCTGGTAAAGAGCTCCTTCCTGCTGTGAATGAAAAATACTGCAAGCCATATCAGTAAACAAAGAATGCTGAAACCATCACGTCATTAGTGGCTGCCCCCCCCCCCCCCCCAGTGAGGACAAGCCTGCAGCCTGGCCTCTGCAGCCACTCACAATGGTGCCCTCTGAGTGGACTCAGAATAAGAAAGGAAAGGATACTGGCCCTAGATAGCTAGGTGCTTGTCAAAGGAATGAATTCAGTGAGCCCAAATGTTTGCTCCCTCCTGTACCTAGAAAAGCGCTAAATTCTTTAACTTGAGATGTCTGGCTTTCTTCAGTTAACAAGTAATCTTTTAATGTTCCAACTACCTGGTCTTTGTCGTAAAGCTCCTATATATCCTAGCTCCTCCCCTACTTCATCGGAGCAGTCCCTTAGAGTGACCTGAGAGGCTGTCGTCCTGGGCTCGAGTCCTCAGAAATGTCCGCTGAATAAGACGTAACTCTAACTGTTAGGTTGTGCGTTTACTTCTGTCGACCCTGCCGAAGGCTGCACACACCTCCCCTGAGGAGAGGGGCGGGTAAAGACAACAGACTGTGCTTTTGATTCACTTCCTTCCTGGAAAATTCTCCATAGCTGGTCAAGAGCCTTTCTTCAGAATGTGTAGAAAAGTAACCTTTTGTCCTCAGCTTTGAGGCAACAGTAAAAAAGGAGACAGTTGAAAAAGTTTTTTTTTTTTAGCATCCTGTTACGTCAGGGTTGTCGGACAACAGCCACTATCGAGGCTGCAAAGAACAAAGAGCTTTATCTGGGCTTTTAAGAACTGCAATTCGGGAGACACAGACTAGGGTAAAACAAAAAGAGTGTTCTGGGGAAAAGACAGTCAGGGGCTCACAAAGAAAAGCCATAAGGCTATCTTCTCACACAAGGAAGGAAATATTTGTCCTTGAGGGACAGGCTGTCAGGAGTTATTTGAGGGTAAGGGTCTGATAAATATCTTCAGTTTCTGGAACACTGGGCAGACATTCTAGACGTCTCTGTTAAGATAATAAGTGGGCAAAAGGTCAGATTCCATCTGGGCTGAGTGAACGAAAAATACTGCTAGCCACATCAGTAAACGAAGAGTGCCGTGGTCACCAGGTCATCAGCCAACTCAGGGTGCAGACAAGCAGGCGGCCCGGCCTCTGCAGCCGCCCCCAACTTAGGGGACTCAGGATGTACAAGGACAGGACACTGGCCCTCGACAGCTACGTGCTTGTCAAAGGAATGACTCCAGTGAGCCCAGACCTTTGCTCCCTCCTGTATATAGAAAAGCACTAAATTCTTTAACTTGAGATGTCTGATTTTTCTTTAATTAACAGCAATCTTTTAATGTTCTGACTACCTGGTCTTTGTTGTAAAACTTCTATGTGTCCTGGCTCCTCCCCTACCTCTTCGGAGCCGTCCCTCAGTGCGACCTGAGAGGCTCTCATCCCGGGCTCGGAAGGGTTCAAGTCCTCAGAAACATCCACCCAATAAAACATCACTTTCAACTTTGAGGTTGTGCATTTATTTCGGTCCTTAGCTGAGACGTGCTTACATCTCGCGTCCTCAGTGGCTCCCAGCTCCATGTTACAGCACTCTCTTAGCGATTCCAACTCGAGGGTTTGTGGACTGAATACAGAGATGGCCAGGAGGCTTCCTGGGTGAGCCAGGAGGTGGCAGGAGAGCAGCGAGGAGGACTCAGCTCAGGATCCCAGAACAGACTGGGACTTGAAGGCTGGCTCTCTCGTTTCTTGGTTGTGTGTTTTGGAGAAAGTGGAGTATAGAGCAAACTAAGGAACTGACTTCTCCGATGCTAAATTGCTTGCTAATTCATTCTTTTCTGAGAATAACCTTAACCCAGAGGCTATGCTCTGGGAAGGCGATAACCGGCTGATAATCTGAGAAGAATGGACAGACCCTCCGGAGTTCCTCCTGAAGATTCATTGAGGTGAAGAGGAATGCAGCCCCTCTAAAACGCCCTGATTCTTACCACCCTTTCTGTTCCATCCAGTTTTTCTATAAAACCTCAAAACCTCAACCCCAAGCTGGGCTCACAGTCTCTAAGGCATTAGCCTGCTGGGACTCCCTCTGCTGGGCAGAGCAATAAGGCTGCTCTTTTTGGATTCTCCCAGAACTCTGCCTCAGTCTGTCTTTCGGGATACAGAGGCCGGCTTTGCTGTGATGACGAGATGAGGTAGACTCGAGCCTGCAGGCAGGAGCGCCTTCACTCCGGCAGTATCTTCCCCGTTGAGGTTATTGTTCCTCAGAGGGTGGGGGTGGGGGCGGGGGTGGGGCGGGGTGGCTTGGCTGGAAGAGGCAGGAGAGCAGGAGGGACGTGGGAGACCTGGAGTGAGGAATCTGGGGCAGAGGGGAAGCTGGTTTCCGGCCCCTGGGTGGGTCACTTGTCAGAGGAGAAGGGTAGAGAGGGACCCCCTACTGAGCGGCTCCCGTGGTCCTTAAGGATGTGCTCTGCCTGGCTGCAGACACCCCGCACTGCCCGCCTTCTCCCTCCCTGTGCAGAAGGACCAACTCAGCCTGCTCCCTGGAGAGTGGCCCTGGGGGGCAGGGGAGAGGCTCCTGTGCCCTCTGAGCCCCAGTCCAAGTTCCTCCCTCCCTGGTCTCCCCTGCAGGTCAGCCCCTCCTCTTTGGCTGACCTGCCCCGGAGACCAGGGCCTCAGCCTGGGCAGCGGACCCATGTGCTGTCCGGGCTCTATGGCAAAACACTCCGCAGCCTCCCCCACCCTGGTCTTGAACGTGGAAACTCTTCTTCACGGAGCTGGGGAAGGAATCCAGCTGCACAGAGCTGCTGAGTCAAACTGGACCAGATGACCAGCGAGAAAGGGCTCAGTAAGGTCGGGTGCCCTGCGAAGGCCGCGGAGGCCGGTCGGCCCCTGGTGTCCCTGTGGTGTTCGTTTTCATCCGCACAGGTCTGACCACTCTCTCTCCCCTTTCTGACGATCTCATCCTTTTTCCTTCGGGAACTTTCCTTCCCCGTTCTCACTTCATCTTGGTGGTGTTCCCACTTGTACTGCCTTCCTCCTGCGTCCCCAGGGTGGACATGTGACTGCAGGCTGGCTGGTCTGACGGCCCTTTCCCCAACGCTGTGGGCCCTGGCCAGCCTGCTGTGTCCAGTCCCTCCTGGCCCCGGGACAGAGGAGGCCTCTGATGCATGGTGGTCGACCGGCAATCCTGACCTGGCTGCGAGGTGTCTCTGCATGTACCAGTGACACAGTAAGATGAGGCTCGTAGCCGAGAAGACATTGTGCCTGGAAGCTGGAGGTTGGATCCAGGTGATGCGGTTTCCTGAAGGCTGGATTTGAAAAAAAAAGTCAGGTAACAGCTGGAGTTTCAGGATGACAAGGTTGAGAGCATGAGGGGGAGTTGGAAAACTGTTTGGAAAACATCTTCCAGTCTGGAATGTTGTGTGGGGTGGAATTTTCTGGATCTTTTGCAATAAATACAAGCTACAAAAATGGAGTGTCAGCATGCTCTTTTCTCCAGGCCTCAAATCCAGCTCTTGTGGATAATGTCACCCTGGCCACAGCGACTGTTCCAGGGGTGGTCATGTGATCTCAACTGGGCCTATCAGGATCCTTTCCCGGGGGAAGGATGCTGGGAGAAGAAAGCCCTGTGATTGCCGCAGGTGGACGATGAAAGCTTAGAGCTGTCTGTCTCCTCACGGAGGAAGTCCTCCTCAGGCAGGAGAGAATGGAACCTTCTAGGAGAGACAGAGCATCAGTGGATCCATCCATTTAGAAACCAGGTGATATCATTTGAGTCTTGGCATTTACCCCTGTGTTCTTCAGTGATGTGAGCTTTTTTTTTTTTCCCTCCGAAGCTACTTTTAGTTGAGTTTTGTTCTTTTCAGCCCTAAGAGTCCGGCCTAAGATCTCCCGTCAGGAGCCCCCAAATTCACACTCTGTCACAGCAACTTACATCCTTGGTGCCTCTTACCCCCGACCCCCCACGCCTTGGATGACTGTCCTTTGCCCACCTCCCCTACCCCACATACATACAGTGGGGGATAATTAAGAGATTACGGCTGTACTAATGTCCTCTCCTCCCACTGGGCCCTCTGAATGGCTCTGTGAGGCAGGTGGGCTGGGCAGGTCACTTGTACTGCTCTGGGGTCTGCACTTTGAGAACCACTGTCCTTGAGGGTCTGCGTGTGGAAATGCCCAGAGACGGGGTCGGAGGGCCCTTTGTGTTCTTCCCTCCTCTAATGTCATTTGGCTGTACCTCAAGCCCTCGCGTTACCCAGATCTCTGGACCCGAGGCACTGGTGGCTTGAAGGACATGGTTAGTGCAGAACCAGAAAAAACACAGGCGTCAACATATTTGGTACTTGCATTTTAAAAAGCTGGGGTAAAGATCCAAGATGATAAAGATTTGGAAGCATATGTAATCCTTTCCTAAGATCCCCCCCCCCCAAAGCCCCTGCCAAGGAGCCAAGGACAATGGAGCAGGGGCGCAGGAGCAGAGAGATCACTGAGCTCACAGAGCAAGCTCTGGCCCTGAGATGGGGCCTCTTGGAGCTGGTCAGGACCAGCATCTCCTGGTCCAGCAGGAGGGTGATCCTTGGCCTGGAGTCTTGGCTGCGCCTCCCATCCCTTTCCAAAGGCCCACATGGCGGGGGCCTGGATACCTAGAGGTGGTGCTCGGAAGGGGTAGTCCCCCTCTCGCTCCCCCACCATGGGCAACGAGGGAGGCTCCTGGTTACACAGGGTTACTGTCAACCAGACCAGTCTATTGCAGGGTTTACTTCAGTGTGTGTGTATGTGTGCGTGTGCGTGTGTGTGAGTGTGTGCAAGCAACTTTTGGCAGGAAAGAGCTCTTTGCAGGAGGCCCCTTTTCTCTCATCACTCACCTTAAACCAGGCACTCCCAGACTCTGCTCATCTCTGGCCCTTTGCACACCTTTCAAATCTTTTGATCACATGATACCTTACCTAACCTGTTGGTTCGTTCCTTAGATCAAAGAATTAGGAATGGAGAATAAGTAATTAACAGGTGACCAGATCTCTTCTCTAGCTTCCCCTTTGGTCATCTCACAAACTGTGAACAAGATAGCGTCTAAAGAAAAGATCACAAGAAGGCAACAAGCCTGCGTGCGGTGGGGGATGGCAATGACTCAGACCCCCGTCTCCATGATCAACTGAGATTACTTCCCCTTGCCCCTTCAAAACTTTCACAGCCAAGCAGCCAGACTTGGGTTTGGTGCTATCTTTCTCTCCATCCACCTGAGGCAGCCGGAGCCCTGAGTGCCTCCCTGCTCTCCCCAATCTTTCAGTATCTCAGAAGAGAATGCAGTTCCACACAGGGCAGGAAGAAGCTCTAAGAGAGAAGAAACAGGAGACTGGGAGTGGCCCAGGAGTTTCATTTGGTAACAAGAATAGGAACTAAGAGTATCTAACAGGTTTGCGGGGGTCCATTCAGGGAAGGTCTGGGCTGCCAGCACGGGTGTGGCGGGTGTAAGGGGATATGGAAACAACAAATCAGCAAGTCCCAAACTTTCCCCAGAGCTGCAGCTCCCACCACATGGATCAGCTTTTTATATTATTAAGCATAGTAATTAACATTAATGCCTGAAGAGCTTCACGGCACACAGATCAATTAGAGGATGAAATTATCCACATGACAAAAAAGTATTGGATTATATTAAAGGGTTACAACATCTTAACAGAGGGAGAAATGAAAAACACAGTTATTCCAGGTGTTGTGGGTTCAGCATGGAGCACAGATTAAGACGAAGCAAAGCTGAAGGTGTGATCATAAAAAAGGTTTTTTCCTTTCTCTTCCTTTTTCCCTCTTTGCTTTTGAACAGGAAGATAAACCTCCAGTTACCTTGCAACCTCATACTTTTCAGGTACCAGTCCCTATGCTAATCCGTTTATAAACATCATATTTAATCCTTGAAAAGTATTGTTACCCTGTTTTCACATAGGAGGAAACAGGTTTAAGAAGATTAATAAACACGCCCAAGGTTGCAGAACTTGTTGGATGGGAGCCAGAGAGTGGCTCCAAGTGGGCCTGATTCCACACCTGGACGTCTAATCTCAGCAGTGCCCTGTGTGGTATGGTTAGTTCCTGAGGAGGCCAAAACACATAAAACAGAAGTAATTATTTACAACACCAAGACTGAAAACCTTCCTGAGCTGAAAAACGTACAAGAATGTGCCGAAGGAGGGTTTCCTACAATTCAGGCAAAGTTTACAAAGACAGAGATGCCTAGAAACGACCTGGCAAAAGTTGGATCCTTAAGGAGGGGAACGTGGTTCTCCAGAAAGGAACGATTCAACTGGCTCATGGTTTTTAGAATTTGCTCACAAGGGTCACAAAATAAGTGAACAAAATCTTCAGTTTTGCAGGGTTAAAGAAGGCTGTGAGTCAGAATTTTATAACTAAGTTGATAGCCATCTGTGAAGGCATCAGAAAAATTCTCAGATGTGGAAAAGCCCATTAAATGTTCTAATTACATTCTCTTCTTGAAGTAAATATACTGATTCTATAGTCTTCGTGTGGTGAATTACTGGAAGTACTATCACTGATGAAAGATGAATCAAAAATTAGAACCCGAGAGTGGGGACTTAGAATTTTTGATAATAAACCACTTAAACTGTATAGTTAGGTCTAAATTACCAAAACATAATAATAAAACATATTATTAATTTATCATTATACTAGATTTTAAAATTAAGTTTAAAAATAATTATTTCAAGAAAACAATGCAATGTAAACACAATAAATTATTAACAACAATTGTAGTTTAAATTGCAAATTATATTAACAAGTACTACCAGTTAGTAGGAAGTAGCTTGGGAAAGAGTAAAAGAAGTAAAAGTAAAAGTAAAAAGGATATAATGTTATTCTTGACTTTTAAGATTAGAATAGTATTTGTAAAAAGCTTTTGGAAAATCTTGAAAGTTACCCACAGGAAGAACGGAGAGTGAAATATATATTTTCCAAATAACTAGAGAGAATATGATGAAATAAAACATAATCCATTTAACAAAAGTAGAAAGCAAAGGAAAGAGCCAGGAGGTATAAAAGAGGAAAACATTAGGAAAGCAGAAACAAGAAGACCATATTAATTATACCCCTTAACTTATATGTTAAGTTTAGACATATATAATTTAATTTAATTATATACATTATATATAAGGTGTATCCTGTTGCACATTAAATGATACAAAATTATATGTACAATATGATTCCAATTTTGAGTCACAGTGATATTACTGTAAGCACAGGTAACAGAATTTCCCACATCGCATTCTGTAGAGCACTGCTTTCTGTGCCATGTTAACAATTGTTCAAGAGAAAGGGCTGTGGTAAAATGACACAGGGAATGCCCACGTGAAACCTTCCCAGACAGGATTCATTTTTGTGAGTCTTAGAGCCTTGTTGGAAACGGGAAGTGGATTTTTTTTCCACTGTGGCTGCTCAGCTCCTGGACTCCCATCCTCTATGAGGGAATACCTTAGTTCACTGTAAGCAGAATCTTTCTCCTACTGCAGAAGTTGAACATTCCAGTTAAGTACTTACTATCTCCTTTCCTTGGCAGCTGCACCAGTCAGAGAGATGCACCTGCCTGGGAGTCTGGATCAGGGCCAGTTGCCCCAAGAAGCAGGAGTGGTGGATGATCCTTCCTGGCAGTGCGTGGCAGCTTTCGCCAGCGCCCATGCTGGCCATGCCGTCCAGTGCTCAGGGTGACCACTCCCGGTCCCCGCCAGACCGCCTCAGTGGCACAATTTTGGCAGTGTTTCTGTTTGTGCAACTTTGGTTTATTTTCGCCCATTTTCTAAGCCCTCATTCTCTAGTCCTCATGGTAAATCTGTGAGATGTCTATTATCATTCAGATAAAATCTTTGCTCAAATCAGTTTGAAGCAGTTTCTGTTGTTTTTTGGAAGACTGACGATACATTATGCAAATGTGTATACACATTTCTAAGAGGGAACCATTTTCCAAAGTTATTTGTCTGAACTTTTTTTGTTTTCTTTTCAGAAAACTTAATCTCTTGCGAAATTAATAAGCTGTGGAACATAAGCTGGAAACTTCTGGTTAGGAAAAAACCTGGAAGAAAATACAGCAAATGAATCATAATGGATATTCAGCCCCAAACAATGAGTTGAGGACTTGTGTCTCCATCCAGAGATCCCGTTAAAAAGGGGATAGAGCGGGAGGGCATAGCTCAGTGTTAGAGCACGTGCTTAGCATGCACAAGGTCAATCCCCAGTACCTCCATTAAATAAATAAGTAAATAAACCTAACTACCTCCCCACCCTACAAAAAATTAAACATTTATTTAAACATTTAGAAGATGGAAAATTGAAGGAGTTGTGTTGGTAGATGAAACAGAGTAAAGGAAGCCTCAGACAGGATATGGTGCCCAGAAAGGAAAGGAGTGAAGCTGAGAACTGATGGAATCCCAAAGAGACTTCAGAGTGAGTTGGCAGTGGAGGATGAGAATGACAGAGAGGGCTGGCATTGCTAGGGTTAACTGAAAGTCGGCCAAGGGACCATCGAGGGCAGCCACAACTCTCTATTCTCTCCTTTCTTCCTGTACCTGTTTGCAGAGCAAGAGCTGTCTGGATCCAGCTCTTCCTTAAAGAGAATGAACAAATACTCTGGAACTCCTCTCTTGGCATCCCAGAATGAAGCCTGCCTAGTTCTGGCACAGGCGGTCAGCTCCCTGCCGTGTAAACAGCACTGCTAAGCAACCTCTCCAGGCAGGGGAGAGACCAGTTGGGGAAATAGATACATGTTCACAACAGCGAGGAAAGCCTGCATCAGCTAAAAGAGCTGCTTAGAATAACGAATTTACTCTTTCATTCCTAAGGATATGAAATCACCAAAATGTGAAGAATACTGGCAGCAGGAAAGGGGAAGGATAAAATAACAAGCAGAATAACCAGTGGCCCTAGAAGAAGATGCAGAGAAAATATAGGAGCCAGAAGAAAACTGCATCCTCAAAGAGATTCAATGAGTGGATTTCCAGAAAAATGACTTCAGTTTAGTTTCATGTAATAGAATTAGAAGTGAGAAGACATTAGCGATACAATGTCGAAAGCACAGGCTCCTTCTCTTACCCACAGGGGAACAAAACCCCCCCAGAAACACATCCAAGACAGTGAGAGACTTGTGAAAAAACAGAAAACAGGAAGAAAATCATGGTACAGAAGCGGAGCATCCCCTAAGGTGACATGATTTTGAGCAACAGACAGAGTGGAAGTAAAGAAGCCCATATTGAAATTTGATGCTCGGTCTGTCCTGTAAGTGACCCTGGACCATTAAATAAAGCAGCGTCATCTTAGCAACTTCTGGTTATGGAGCAAACAATAATTATGTTGTCATAACAATGTAAGCCCTGTGTTTCAGTTTCAGTTATTTATAATAAACCTACAAACAAAGCCCGAAGATTTAGTTATGACTCCAGAACGGAATGTGAATGTTTTGCACGACCATCTAAAAGAAGGAAGGCGAGAGGAGAAAGGAGGGGGAGGCAGCTGGCGGGGAGGCTGCGATGCTTACATCCCCACCTTAGCGGAGGCACGCGCTGGAAGGAAACAAAGGGAGGCTTAGGTTTCTTGCTGGAAGTTGCACAGATAGTCAAGAGAAGAGTTAGAATAATAATATAACCACCAAACTGGGGAGGAAGCTAGAGAGAGGAGTTGGGAAATAGAAAAAAAGGGGAGTTAATCTTCATTGTTCATTGTAGGCATTCAGCAGATAATGTCTAAAATCGGTGCATGTCTTGTAGTAGTAACCTATAATGAAAAAGAACATTAAAAGGAATATATGTATGTACATGTGTGATTGAGACACGAAGTTGTACACCAGAAACTGACACAGCATTGTAAACTGGCTATACTTCAGTACAAAATACGGTCAGTGCGTGAAGGGATAGAAGCATAAACCACGTGGTTAGAATGATGGTACACAGAGCGAGTACGGAGTCAGTGGAAGAGAAATGATTAAATGAATGCATTTGGGAAGAGAGACTGCCTGAGAGGCAGGGAATGCCTGTTCTTTTTTTTTTTTTAATAATAAGTTTTTCTGAACTATTTAACTGTTAAAAAGCGAGGTGCATGTCTCAGTTTGATTAAAATACAGAAAAGAAAGGAGGGAGCACTAGAAAATGAAAAAAGTGAAAATCGCTTGTAACCTGAATGATTCTTCTTTTCTGTTTTATATGCTTTTGTATAGTCCAAAGTTTTCTGCAATGAGGACAGATTGCTTTTTTTGATTAATAAAAGAAAAAAGATAGGAAAAATAAAAATAAAGAATGACTTCTTAAATCTCAGCTGGCAAACTCTGGAAGGGCAAGCATCCTGTCTGTGCTGTCTTTCTTTTTCCAGTGCCCAGGGCAGCCCGGCCCTGGGGAAGGGGCTAAGTAAATTGAACACAGGAAGACAGACCCTGGGAGAGGAGGCATTTGGGAGAGAAGAGAGGCAGGGATGGGTCTCAACTCCGATCTGAGTTGGCTGAAGACTTAGGCCCGTTCCTTCTAGCCTCTCAGAACCTAAGCACCCCAAAGTGCTTGGAAGTCTCATGATTCCCCGAGTTGGATCTGGAACCTCAGGGATCCTCCTTGCTGAGGACCCTCAAAGATCCCTCGTATCTGTGTCTGCCATGGCCTGTGTGACAGGTCCATGATGGTGTCTGGGGGGGCCAGAAGGATACAGGAGAGGTGATGGAATGGGAGTGGGGGTGAGGCACGGGCCAGCGAGGTAATAAGCACCCCCCCACCCCGGGCCCTGGGGAGAGGTGAGGTCATCGCCTGCTCTGGTGGGAGGCAAGTGGGAGAGCCACACCAGCAGTCAGGGAGGAGCTTCTGTGTTCTGCACTTTAATAAAGGGATTGATCCCTGAGAAAAAATCAGCACACCTTGGGAGAGGATCCTCTTTGTTTCAGTGAAGTTCAGAGCGGGTGTGACCCCCCCAGCCTGTCCCGTGGGACCAGCCTGTCCTCACCAGCTGGGAGGTCACCTGCCACCTCGCTCATTGCTGGAGGGCTGGCCTATGGCCACCCTGTTTCTTTAGCTTGTCCTCAGGTGGCCTGAGGGACTCAGGAGAAGGAGGGGCTACACCCTAACCACAGAGTGACCCCCGCAGGAAGCTCCCAGTCTAAGGGGGGAGGCCCAAGTCTTGCTCTGAGGGAGAGACAGCCCCTGCCCACTGGAGTTGCTGGCCTAATGGTAAAATTAGGGCTTCCCTCCGTGTGCGTCAGGGCAGGCCCAACGTCAGTCCCTCCTGTGCCCCTTCAGTCTGATGCCAACACGTGTCCTTGCCTCCTGGGAGCAGTAGTTGTGGTGCGGGGTCTATGTGAGTGGCTGGGACATCAGCCCTCTCAATTCAGAGAAGGCAGGGCTAGGGGAGGGGCAGCAGAGCAGCCCAGGGACGTTGCCGAGATAGGCCAGGAGGGGGCAGCAGCGTCACTTCAGTAGGAGAGGGTGGGGAGGAGGGAGGGAAGGAGTGAAGTGGGCCAGGCAGTGACTGGTTGGGACTTCTGGATGTTGTCTGATTTCTGGGACGACAGAGGGGGAGCTATGGGTTGAGGGTCCTTGTATAATCAGTCTTAGGAAGAGGAACTTTGTACTGGTTGGGATCCTTTTAGGTTGCAAAACCAGAATAATTGATTTGAAGTGGATTATAAATGGAGGTTTATTATCGCCTAACAAGAAATCTGGATGTCAGAGGTTCCTGGTTTGGCTAGTTCTGCAGCTCATCCATGCCAGTTTCTCTGCAGTTCTTTTTGCTCCCCTCCAGAAAGAGGCTCCAGCATCAATAAACCCATATCCCTCAGGACAGTTAAAGTAAGAAGGGAGGGCAGGGGACATTTTCTTCTAAATCTTTTTCTTTCCAAGGCAGAAAAAATTTCTCCTAAGTTCTCCAGTAGACTTCTCTTTCATATCACTGGTTAGAACTGGGTCCTACTGTCTACTTCTAGATGCAAAGGAAGCTTTGAAATGCCTTTTGGGTTTTCAGTGTTGCTCATGGAAGGCAGGGTCTGCCCATAAGAAGGAAGGGTGGGGGGAGGGGGCTGGTGGATGGTTGAAGGCCAGCGGTGACTGCTGCAAACCAAAGGATGAAGGGAGGTGGGATGGCTGCAAAGAAGAGGCAAGAAGACTGAGTCCTGCGGGCCTTACAGGAGAAGAGGAGGAGAGCTCCCGGGGTTAAGGGCGGCCTATGTGTTGGAGTTCAAAGCATAGCCGTGGACTGTGTGCTTGGTGTGAGAGGCACTCCACCCACAGGGGGGCTGGAGTGTGCTTAAATCTGAGATGAAAGCTGCCCCAGACTTTGTTTTCCCTCCTGCCAGTTTCAACCACAAGGACTTGCCTTGAGCCCGCAGGGCGGAGGCTGGTGTTGCATCAGTGGCCATTGACTCCCGTCCTCTTCTGTGGGGAAAACTCCCTGGACGTGAGTGGAGACGAAGGACCGGGACCAGACCACATCTCTTTTTCTCTTGAATTTCCAGATCCAAACATCTTGCCCTTAGCAGTGGTAGGGCAGCGGCGCAGGTGGAGCAAGGGGCAGGCCCCTGTCTGGCGGGGAGGAAACAGCCCCGCCCTTGACAAAGTCCCATCTGTCAGGGGCAGTGGGGCCCAGTGCTCTGGTAAGACCTAGCATGGAAGTCAGGCGGCTTGGCGTGGGGAGCTTTTGGGGGCATGTAAAGCTGGATGGGGGTGCTGGACAGAGGGCTGGGATCAGGAGCGCTCAGTGAGAAGACCAGGGAGGGGGATTCGAGGAATGGACCCAAAGGGCCAGGGTAAGGGCTGGGCAGCCAAACGGCAAGGCTCCTGAGGTCAGCCCATCTCGTCTCCTCAGCGGGGGTGCGTGGGGACCTCACCCTCACTCTGCACCCTGAACACTGTCCTGAGGGGGGCTGTGCCCAGGGCCCGGGCTGGGCACAGAGTTGGATGGAGAGCTGGCTTACCGAGGCGTGGGCTGGGGCGCTCTAAGCACGCTGAGGGGCTTTCTTCAGAGAACGACTTTTTAAAAAAGCACCCCTTCTTCAGAGAATGATAAAAAATAAAAAATGCCCTTTCTTCAGCCAATGATTAAAAAAACATGCAGAAGGGTGAGGGTGGGCTTCGCCTTAGAACCCAACCTCCACACACTGGGCTCTCCCACCCCAGAGAACTGAGGAGGCGTCCCTCTCCCATCTTGTGTGTCAGCAAACTCCTTGGCTTGCCAACTAAGTGGTTGGCAAATTGCATGCATTTTGTCTCCCGGGGGAGTAAATAGAACCCCTTCCCCACAAAGAAGACATGAGCACCTGGCTTAGGGTGCAGGCGCTCTGAGTTAGGACTTGGTTCTGTCCCCCAGCAGGAGTGTGGCCTTAGGTGAGTCTCTTGGCCTCTCCCAGCCTCAGTCTCACCATCTGTACACCTGCTACACTGGGGCCGTGGGGGAGATGGGCTCCAGCCTGAAGCTTCTGTGGGCTGTGTGACTTCAGGCCGACATCCTTCGGTCCTTGGTTTCCTCACTTGGCAGTGGGTTTGGATTGTTTACAGTGTCTAAGCTGTGCCTGGCACCTAGCTGGCTCTCAGTGAATGTTAACTTCCCCCCATTTTCTTCCTGAAAAAATTTTTTTTTTTTTGAGTTTTCAGCATTCACCTCCGTATACACGGAGGCGCTATTATGCACATCGTGCTAACCTTTGCTGGGGGGGCAGGCTGAACAGCCACAGCGCAACAGTGAAAAACACAAACAAAATGGGTCACATCTCATGAGTCATTAAGAAGGATTAACATTGGCCTCTGGGGCTGGCTGGGACCCAGAGTCCAGTCACCATCTTGAACTAAATGGGACAAATCCGGTGTTGTTCTCTGTAAAGGGCGACCAGGACAGATGTAAGAAATTAGTCTCCGGGAGGGAAGCCTGAGTGATGGGCCTTCAGGCAGGGTGACAGGCGGGTGAGGGGCCTCCCACACCCCAGGGTCCTCAGGGTGGGACTCCTGGTGGCAGATCGGCTGGGTCCAGGACCGGGTGGAGCTGGAGGGGCATTTCCTCCAGGGGGAAGGACATTTCTCTGGAGTTCCTGAAAGTGGCAGAGAAAGGCTCAGGGTTTGCTTAGCTCCTCTCCGGAGCAGCGTTCAGCCCCCCTTTTCAGTGGGGATGAAGGGCTGGGACCAGAACACACCTTTTCCTCTTCCCACAACTGCCCTTGTCCCTCAGGGCTCTGCACCTCCGCATCTCTGGGCCCAGAAGGAAAAGGACAGCTCTATGTTAGGACTAGGTGGAGCTTTAATGAATTTCAAGGGTCAGTTTTCAATCCCTCAAGTTTTACAGTTTCACTCTAGTGGCTGAATGTCCGCGTTCACACCCTTGAACTGTCTGACGATGATTTACACTTTGCCACCCCCAACCCCCACTGCCACTGCCGCGGCCACCCACCACCACTTCTGCCACTGTAGAGTCATGGCTCACAAAATGGGTAGCATAAGACATAAAAGTAAGCCTGTTTAAAATAGACAGGAGGGTAAAATAAACACATAAATAAAGTTAAAAAATGCAAATAAAAAATAAAATAGAATAAAATGATAGCAGGCTCCAGCAGTTTAAAGTATGGACTCTGGAGTTAGACGGCCCAAGTTCAAGTCCAGCCTCTGCTGTTTACTGCCTGTGTGAGCTTCAGCAATCACTTAACCCCACTGTGCCTCAGTTTTCACATCTATAAAGTGGGGGTGACAGTGTGACAGCAACCGTTCCCACTGTGTAGTGTGTTGTGCGGACTAAATGAATTCATGTAAGTAAAGTCTCTAGAACAGTGTCTGGAAAAAAGAAAACCGTATATAAGTATTAAGTATTTGTAAGTTTGAAAACCCTCCAGGATACTGTTCCATCGGAGACTGACTTCCTGTTTCTCAACAAATTAAACACAGTCAAGTTCTTCAGTTGTTGGAAAGAGTGGTTGTTCCTCAGATGAGTCCCAGGTGAGGCACTTGGCTTGGGTTGGGGTGCCATGTGGTGTGATGAAGGTGTTTCTTTATCATTAATGTTGTCCCCATTAATGACAGTTAATGGCATGATTCAGTTCATTGAGATGATCCCCCATGGGAACTAAGATGGCCCCAGGAGCTGTGGCTTCCCACCTCCCATTTCACACCTGGATAGACTCTCCAGGGCCATTTTAATTCTCTCTCTCTGCTGATTAAATGCGGGTGGAATTGACTGCAAGTCTGAGGGCATCACACCATTCTGCTGCTATAGTTGCTAATAGCACTGCCACCATCCATCAGACCATCTATGGCTCCTTCTGTGCCAGGCACCGTCCTGGCCATTTTGTAAGTGTTGTCTTATTTAATCCTTAACAACCCTGTGAAGTACGTATTATCATCCTCATTCTACAGGCGAGGGAACAGGAAGTAACTGGGCAAAGTCACACAGTGAGGAAGTCGAGGAACCAGAATTCAAACCTGTCTGTTTTGGCCTCAAGGCTACTACCGTTCACCACGGGATTGCACACATCAGCCCCCTCAGCGATGCCTCAGCACAAGGACAGTGTCTCCCATGTCTTCCCATCACAAGCCTGGCACTTGGTACATGTAATTTTAATACACTGGCACATCTGCGCTTCCTTCCAGGGTGTGCTTGCTTTCCAGAGCTCTCTAATTATGATTTCCATACTACATTCAAGCCCCTGTGTGAGAAGGCCCATTGCTGTCTGGATGTCTTCTTTCCTGGTGACTCTGGGGCAAGTAGTGGTGCCGGAGAGTCAGGGAAAGAGGGTGCTGGAGAATGTCACTCTCCTGGGACAGGCGTCTGCCTGGTCTCTCTTACTCCAAGTAATTTGGGAGGGGCTTCTAGCTCAGCGCTGTTGGTGTTCGGGGTGGTTAGCACTTGGATGGGACGAAGACCTCTGGTTTTTAGATGAGCTTTGCTTGCTGCTTGCTCTTACCTCAGAGACAGAAGAAGGCTACAGCTTTAATAAGATATACACAAGGTAGTTTCTAGGTAGCAGCACCAGAGACCACGGCGAGCAGAGCCTGCCTGGACCTCATCTCGTCTGGTCCTAGAAAAACAAGTGGAGCAAAAAAGACCTGCAAACACACACACACTATACAGTGTAACAACACAAGGAACGCCCAATGACCCACCAGCTTAAGATATAAACCATTATCAAAGACCTAAATTTAAAGTATAAAACTTGTAAGAAAGCATGAGAAAAGCTTTGTGACATTGGATTTGGCAATGATTTTTTGGACATGACACCAAAAGCTCAGGCAACAAAAGAAGAAAAAAGATAAATTGGGCTACATCAAAATAAACGTCTGTACATCAAAGGATACAGTCAAGAGAGTGAAAAGGTAACCCATGAGTTGGGAAAAAGTATTTGCAAATCTTATACCTGATAAGAGGTTAATGTACAGAATATATAAAGAGCCCCTACAACTCAACAACAACAACAACAACAACAACAACCTGTTGAAAAATGGGCAAAGGACTTGAATAGACATTTCCCCAAAGACAAGCAAATGGTCAATAAACACGTGAAACAATGCTCCATGTCACTAGTCATTAGGGAAATGCAAATCAAAACCACAGTGACATAGCACTTCACACCCATTAGGGTGGCTAATATATATTTAAAAACAAAAGAAAGAAAAAATCAAATGTTGGGAGAGATGTGGAGAAATTGGAACCTTTATGTGCTGTTGCTGGAATGTCAAATGGCGCAGTCGCTGTGGAAAACAGTGCTGGAGTTCCTCAACAAATGAAACTTAGAATTACCATATGATCCAGCAATTCCATGTCTGGGTATATATTAAATTAAAAGCAGAATCTTGAAGAGATATTTGGACAGATTTCCGGTCAGGATGGCGGAGTGGTTGGACCATGGGCTCACCTCTCCTTGCAACTACAACAAAACCACACCTGACTGCTAAATAACTATCAGAAAAAAATAAAGACTGGAACCTAGCAAAAAAGATCCTCAACTGGAAACATAAAGAGGGAACCACAGCAGGATGGTAGGAGCGGCCGTGCTTGCGATATAATTGGGCCCCATACCCCTGGGGTGGACGACCCATAAGCTGAAGGATAATTAAGTCGCGGAGGCCCTCCCACGGGAGTGAGAGCTCTGAACCCCACGCCAGGCTCCCCAGCCCAGGTTCCTGCATTGGGAAGAGAAGGAGACTCCAGGACATCTGGTTTTGAGGGCCAGGGTTTTGAGGGTTTTGGCTCTGGGAGCCCCACAGGACTGGGAGAAACAGAGACTCCATTCTCCTGGGAAGCATACACAGAATCTTGCCTGTGCCAGGTCCAGGGGCAGAGGTGGTGATTTCATAGGAACCTGGGCCAGACCTACCTGCTGGTTTTGGGTCTCCTGGGGAGGTAGGGGACGGCTGCAGCTCACCTAGGGGACATAAATGCTGGTGGTGGACATTCCGGGAGTATTCATCTACATGAGCTTTCCTGGGGGCTGATATCCTGATCGAATCATCAGCACCAAGACCCAGCCCCATCCAACAGCCTGTAGGCTTAAGGACAGGGAAGCCTCAGGGCAAACAACAGGCTGGGTAGAAACACAGCCCCATTCATCAGCAGACTTCCTGAGTCACAGACACATCTAGACACCCAGCAGTGGGCAGGCATCAACCCCTCCTGCAGGAAAACTTGCATAAGCCTCTAGTCCAGCCTCATCCACCAGGGGGCAGATATTAGAAATAAGAAAACAACAATCCCAAACAAAGCCTGTGGAAGGGAATCCACAAACACAGGCCAGACTCTACACTGGGACTGGCTGGACCCTGACCCTTGTGTGACAAGAGAGGAGTGTACTGCTGGGACACATAGGATGTCTCCCACAGAGGGCTACCTCTCCAAGGTTGAGAGACGTAACTAACCTACCCAAAAATACAAATAGAAAGATAGACAATATGAGGCAGCAGATGAATATCTTCCAGGCCAAGGCACAAAATAAAATCCCAGAAGAAATAAGTGATGAGGAGATAGGCAATTTATCTGAGAAAGAGTTTAAAGTAATGATGGTGAAGTTGTTCAGAGAACTCAAGAAGACTATACGTGCACAGAGCAACGTTTTTAGCAAAGAGTTGGAAAATATAAAGAATATCCAAACAGAGCTGAAGAATAAAATTACTGAAATGAATAACACACTAGAAGGAACCAAGAATAGATTAAATGAAGCAGAAGAACGAATCAGTGAGCTAGAAGACAGATTAGTGGGGATTACTACTGCAGAACAGAAAAAAGAAAAAAGAATGGAAAGAAACGAGGATGGTTTAAAAAAAACTCTGGGACAACATGAAGCACACTAATATTTGCATTATAGGGATCCCAGAACGAGAAGAGAGAGAGAAAGGACCTGAGAAAATTTTTGGAGAGATAATAACAGAAAACTTCCTTAACTTGGTAAAGGAAACAGTCACCCAAGTCCAGGGAGCACAGAAAGTACCACACAGGATCGACCCAAAGAGGAACACACCAAGGCACATAGCAATCAAATTGACAACAATTAAGGATAGGGAGAAAATACTAAAACTAGCAAGAGAAAAGCAACAAATAACATACAAGGGAACTCCCATAAGGCTATCAGCTGATTTTTCAGCAGAAACTCTACAGGCCAGAAGGGAGTGGCACGACATATTTACAGTGATGAAAGGGAAAAACTTACAACCAAGAATACTCTATGCAGCAAGTCTCTCATTCAGATTTGACGGAGAAATCAGAAGCTTTACAGATAAACAAACGCTAAAAGAATTCTGTACCACAAAACCACCTTTACAACAAATGTTAAAGGAACATTTCTAGTCATCAAACCACAAGAAAAGAGAACAAAAAGAAGAAAGATTTAAAAAAAAAAAGAGACCTACAAAACATTGCTTTGGCTGTTCGGGGTCTTTTATAGTTTCATATAAAATCTGGAATTGTTCTAGCTCTGTGAAAAATGTGGTGGGTGTTTTGACAGGGGTTGCACTGGATCTGTGGGTTGCTCTGTGTAGTATGGGCATTTTGATAGTGTTGACACAGCCTCTGCTGAGAAGCTAGGAGATGAAACAATCTGGGTGGCAGATCTAGGGTGACGTTCTGCCTCTGAGATGGAGGTGGTGTGTGAGTGGATACCAGGAGTAGAGCTCCTGAGGGGGACAGAATTTGGAAAGGGGGAAGGGGCAGCAGCAAGTGTCACCTAGGTCTGCGGTGGCTTGAGCAAGGCCTAGGTGGGGGTGGAAAGTGGAGAGAGGAAGGGCTGAGACTGGCAGAAGATTCCAGAACTCTCCCTGCATTGGTGTCAACATCTAAGTGCTAACCCCTCACAGGAGCCCTGCCCAAGTCGGGCAGTGCCTGTGGCAAGGCAGATGTAGCCAAGATCCTGGGCTGAGGGCGGGGGTGCGGAAGGCAAAGTTCCTAATTCCTGGGTGAGGAGGGGTTTTAAGAAATGCTTAGGGCTGGCAGTGGTTTCTTTGGAGTTTTCCTCCTTCCTGTGCAGAGCTGAGGAGGAAGCAGGGTGGCTCCTTGGACCCCTCCCATCTCTTCCTCAGATTCTCCATCCAAACCTTCCTCTCCAAATCTGGTGTGTCTTTCCCAGGGCCTTGAATTACCACCAAGTGTCAGTGGATAACAAAAGAGTGTCTACATTGTAATACTTAGTTAATTCAACAGAGAGCCACTTTGATCTTGCTGTGGGGCAGGCACTGTGCTGGCTGCTGGTGACACAACCAGGAATAAAAAGAGACTCTTTTCCTACTGACATCCCATCCTCCTGAGGAGTCCTTGCTACAGAGCACCTGACTCTGCTGGGAGTTCAGGGAAGGTCTTCCTAACAGATACCTAAAGCACGAAGATGAAGGCTGGAAGGGTGTTCAGGGGCATGTGGAACAGCATTGGAAAAGCCTCTGTAGTGGACTGTGATGCAGGATCTGGGAAGGAGACCAGAGCAGATGGAGCACAGGCAGGAAGGGGGAGTAGAGACTCAAGCCTGGAGGCAGGGGCCAGATCACCCAGAACTTTGAATGGCAGGGAGTTTGTACTTCACTTAAAGAGAAATGGGAGCGGGGGTGGGGGGTATAGCTCAATGGTAGAGTATGTGCTTGGTGTGTATGAAGTCTTGGGTTCAACCCCCAATGTGCATGATGTCCTAGGTTCAATCCCCAGTGCCTCTATTAAGGTGAAAAAATAAAGATAATAATAAAAATTAAAAAAAAACAAAGAAATGGGAAACCTTTACATATTTTTACATGGAAGAATGACTTAAGATGACCAATTTTGTCCTGGTTTGCTTGGATGTTCAGATTTTAGCAATGAAAGTCCTGTGTCTGGAAAACCTCTTAGTCCCAAGCAAACTAGGATGAATTTGATTAATGAAATTTGTGTCTTAAAAAGGTCATTCTGACTAAAGAATGAATAAGGGGACTAGAAAAGGCAAGAATAGATGAGGGAGAGCATTTAAGAGGCCAAGGGAAGAAGTAGTTTAAAAAAAGGATCTCATATTTATTGAAGGTTTTGTTATGTGTCAGCCACTCTTCTAAGCACTTTACGTTCATTATACTATTTAATCTTTAAAACAATGCTCTAAACTAGATACCAGTTTTATTTTTATTCCTATAGGTGACGAAAAAGGCTTAGAGAGGTGAGACACTTGGTTAAGGTCAAGTATCTCGTGAGTGATGTAGAGGGATTTGGGCCTGGGAATCTGACTTCAGTGCCCGCCACTGTGCTGAGTTGCCAGGAGGGCATGCCGCGTCTGTGCCGACCAAGAGAAGACCGACTGAAAGTTTGTGGACTCCTGTCCCCCTTCCCACCTCTGCAGATGGATGACTCTCACTCCCCTAACCCAGTGGACTCTAAGTAAGGACCCCAAACAGAGCTGAGGGCAGCGGCGCTGCACTGAAACTCGGGGACTTGGTAAGAGCCGTCACACTGAATGGCGAGACCATCTCGGCCCCTCCCGCCGTTGCTCCTCAGGAACATTAGCAGCCAGCTTGTTCCCCTCAGACTGGAGAACGGAGGGTTCCTTTCTGGGAAAACTGACTGCCCCAAGATGGCCCTTCCAATGCGTGTGTTTCTCCCATGCCATCAAGGAATTCTCCAACACCAGCAGATGTCCATTCAACCTAATTCTGACACCAGTTACCTGGAGTTAGCGTCACATCCCACAGGTAAAGGGCTCAGTCTCCCAGGAGTGATCCCTCCCCCGGCTTCAGATGCCAGTTGAAAATCCAGGTTGTCACCTGTGCTTATGGCCAAGTGGTTATAGATCAGAGGTTCCCATGATCCTCTCTTTGGGTTTGATTAACTTGCTATAGAGGAGTCCACAGAACTCGGAGAAATATTTTGCTTACTTGATTACTGCTTATTACAAAAGGGTAGATCTCAGGAACAGCTATATGAGACACACAGGGCAAGCACAGAGCTCCTGTGCTCTCTGGGAGTGCCGTTATCTCTGAAGCTCCACGTGATCACCAGTCCAGAACCTCTCAGAACCCTGTCCTTTTGACTGTTTATGGAGGCTTTATCACATAGGGATGCTTGCTTAAATCACTGGCCTTTGGTAATAGATTGAACTTTCAGCCCCTTACTCTCCTCAGAGGTCAGGGGGGTAGGACCTCCGATCACTTGGTTTGTTGCCCTAGCAACAATTCTGGAGAGATCTGTGGGTCTGGGAGAAAATGAGGAGTTTTAGGCAGAGGGTACATTAATTGTCTCAGAGGGCAGAGCAGGAAGGGCAGGACTGGGCTGAGGAACAAATAGACCCATGCTGTCCTTCCTGGAGGTCTGTGAGATGGGAAAAGCCGGGTGGAGGTGGGTGGGGGCTGGGGTACAGAGGAGTGAGCTCATGGAGGGGTCTGAGACCCTTGGTCCCCTGGGTCCGAGGGCAGTATTAGACGTCTGCAGAGCTCAGCTGTGGCCTCTTGTCCTGGGGTTGGAGCTGGCTCCGTGACAGGAGGCAGCAGTCAGAGAAGGAGGAATCAACCAAAGAGGGCCTATATGTCCAACCTATGCATCGTCCTGAGATGAAGGACCCCAGACTGGCAGGGTGAGATGGCAGGAGGTATGGAGACTGAGGAGGAGGCAGGTGTGGTCCCCAGGGTTGGGGGCTCTCGGGCAGGGGAGGCACTGATGGGCCTGAGATCTGGGCTGGAGTTAAAGGACACAGGAGAGCTGCAGGAGGGGGTGGGGGGCGTTGGCTCACAAAAGCCAGTTGAAGCATCATAGACATAAATATGTCAGAAAGGCTCTGGAACAGCGTCCAGCACATAAAAATGAGTCCTCAGTAAGTCTTTGTTAAATAAATGAACATATGAATGCATTCTCAGACTACTGCTGTGGGACTCTCCAGTTGGACCCAAGGCCCTTATCTCCTCTGTCTGAATAATTTGACTAGAGAGGAGATTCATTCATTAAATATTATTATTTTTTTTAAAAACCTGCTATGTTCCAGGAACCATCCTAGAGATTGAATTGAACTGCAGCATTCTTTTCTGGTTTCCACCCTGTAGATTTTGGGCTTGCCGAGCCTCTGTGATCCTGTGAACCAATTCCTTAAAATAATCTCTCTCTCTTCTCTCTCTCCATCCTACTGGTTCTGTTTCTCTGGAGAGCTCCAACCATGGGTAGCTTCTCAAGTAAGGCTCCTACAGCGCCCGTGGCTTCTCTAGTGTTACGTTCCTGTTTCTCCAAAGCCCAGCTCCCACAGTGCATGGAGGTCAGCAGTTTCTCCATCACCCTCACCCCTCAGACAGTTTTGTAGCAGGATACCCCTGTGAGTCACCACTTCGTGCTTCCCCTGGCATCCTAGAGGACGGATTTCCACTAAGTTCCACAGGGGTGGACCACAGCCATTCCTCTGCCACTCAGTGAGCCATGGCTGTGACCCCTGCAATAAGGTCTCATCCCGGGGGGTGAGTGGGTGGCTGGGGCTCTCCTTTGAGAGTTCTGTCTCAGCCTAAGGAGGGTGGCTGTTCCTTATAGCCGCTATTTCTACATGCTTAGAGTTCTCTTTACTTCTTACTAGCCAACCCCTTGCTATTCTGATCCTTTACTAAATTAATCATTCTTTATATTAAATTCTCCCAGTTCAAGCTGCTATATGGTTTCTCTCTCCTGATCAGTCTCCGATTGATACTGAATCTTCAGTTCTGGAATAGGCTAGCCAGGATCTCAAAACAGTCTGATTGTTAAATTTTACTCCAAAGTATCAGAGAAGCATCTCTTCTGTCCATTATTCATTTTGCTTGATTCTCTGTAAATATCATTGGGATAACAATTTAGAAGAAAACCAACCACCTTTTATTAAACAATGTTGAGTGAGATTATTGTTCACGCTAACAGACTGTAATGCAAGATCATGGCACTTACTGAAGGCAGTGAATTTGCTCAGCTTAAGATGGTGCGTGCTTCCCTATGCCTGTCACCTTCCTTCTGCTCTTGCATTTCCTGGTCTCGTAATCGCCTTTGTTTCTCCTGTTGTCATTCCAGTGGTCTAAATCTATTGGGTTGCTTTGGTTCTTTTTTTTACCCTCATAATTTTGACCATCAGAGTTCTGGGTTTCTTTCTGACATTTTGAAGCTTCTGTCAGTCTCCTTTCTTTTCAGGGTATGTGTTTGCTTTGCAGTAGGACACTTCCCAGCATATTTCAGTTAAGATGTGGATAAATACCTGAAAAAAACTTCACGAAATTAATCTCAAATTAAGGCATACAAAGTTGTCACTATGTTTTTTTTGAACGAAACAATTATTTAATTAAATGACTCCTGCTACATTCATTAAGTTATTGGCAAAGTTCGTTTCTGGAGTACTTGTTTCCTCAGTTGATCTTGCTGCACGGGTGGCAATTTTGTATGTTATTTCATTGGACAAGATGTTTCAGATTTGCTAATTTGGCAGCCGATATGATGGATGAATGAAACATGCAGTTTCACATAGATATAGACTCACAGTCGTAACCATTTACTAGATTTGGGCCTTTCCAACACAAGGAACTTGATAAGTTTTATTTTGCTGGATCCTCATAAAAAGTTCTGTGGTATGTTTTTAAATGTATATGCTTCATTACTGAGTATATTAATGAGAGAACTTCTGTTTAACTAAGTATCAATGAGAACTGAATACTTTGCTTATAGTTTTATTCATCTGCTGATCAGAAGAATTTTCACAGACTAGCCTCTGGCTCCTACATTTTAAACACTGTTTCGCATACACTGTCCACATTCTTCTAGTGTTGGGCCCTGTTGGGCACTTTGGTGTCATGATGCAACTCCTGGCCCTGCAGGCTAAATGTGGCTGCAGGCATTCTGAGGGTCTGCTTAATGGAAAGTTGAGTGGGAGACCCAGTTGGCACTTCAGGAACACCTTCCCATAGGACACACTGGTCCCTGTCATGGACTGCACCTCTCCTAAAGTCTCCTGCTCCAATCCCATTCTTCAAACAGTCCTAGCCCTTCTGCTGACTCCCTCATTCATTCCTATTCTCTCTATTCTTTAAATGACCCATTCCTCAGTCTCAAGTTCTCATCACTTTCTTTCCCCCAGGCTCCAGAGGCTTTACTTCTTCCCTGTATGTCTGGTCCTCCGACGGGGTGATGGGGAGTATCTCAGTTACCTATGCATTGACATACCCCACTGGCTCCCTTGGGGATCACAGGGGCCAGGGATGGCCTCAGACAGAGCTGTATCTCCTTAATTCTCTAGCCTAAGTGTGATTCTTCCTGAAATTTCACAATTCCCTCAAATACCAAGCTGGAGCAGTTAGACAAGCCCATACAAGAGGCTCCAGTTATCAGACCTCTCCCTTCCCCGTTCCTGCACTTCACAGGCTCCTGCTCCTCGTTCCAGTCTCACTTTGGTTCTTCCTCCCTGCGGGAATCCTCATCCAATGTCCTGCAATGGGGTCACACTCCCATCCCACCTTGAGTTTATACATACGATATTACATACTGTATTTTATTTTTCTGTTTATCTGTCCTCCTCAAAGTGACCTCCTTGAGAACCGGCACCCTGAGCCTGATTAATTCAAGACTTCTGTAAGAATCCAGCTTATGTCACCTCCGGGTATCCTGCCAGACTCACCAGGGTAGCTTAGTTTGTAGAAGAACTGGGCAGGTAGGACAGGGAGCTCAGCCACCGCCCACAGCTCAAAACTGTTTTAGTTTTCAAATAATTCCCAGGATTTAGATGAGGGCTCAGTGTTAGATTTAGAAGGGGTGGGCTGGGCAGAGTAATGGTTAAGGACATGGCTTTAGGAGTTATGCTGGGTGACATTTGAATCTTGGTTCTCTTTTTACTTAAATAAGACGAAGCAATGAGGAGTTATTAATGTAGTTGCTGCTGTTGAAAATGGAAGATGCCTCTTGAATAACTGCCAATTTTGTCCCCTAAATCGTGTCACAGCTACTATGGAGAGAGATACTGGGATTTCAAGAGTTCTCACAGGACACGGAGGTCATGGGGTAACACCTGCCTATAGGCACTAACTTAGTGAAACCTGTGGGAGCAGAATTACACTCCCTCTGATCCATGCTGCCCACATCCTAATCCCCAGAATCTGTGAATACGTTATCTTACATGGCAACAGTGGCTTTGCAGGTGGGATCAAGTTAAGGGCTTTGAATACAGGTGGCCAACAGGCACATGAAAAGGTGCTCAGCATTACTAATTATTAGAGAAATGCAAGTCAGAACCATAATGAGGTATCATCCCACACCAGTCAGAGTGGCCGTCATCAAAAAGTCTACAAATAATAAGTGTTCGAGAGGGTGTGGAGAAAAGGGAACCCTCCTGCACTGTCGGTGTGAGGGTAAAGGGATGCAGTCTATGGAAAACAGTATGGAGGTTCCTTAAAAAACTAAACACAGAGCTACCATATGATCCAGCAATCCCACTCATGGGCATATATCCAGACAAAACTCTAATATGAAAAGACACCTGCACCCCAATGTTCATAGCAGCACTGTCTACAATAGCCAAGACATGGAAGCAACCTAAATGTCCATCAACAGATGAATAAAGAAAACGCGGTGTACACACACACACACACACACACACACACACGAATATTACTCAGCCATAAAAAAGAAGGAAATAATGCCATTTACAGCAACTTGGATGGACCTAGAGATTATCATACTAAGTGAAGTGAGTTAGACAGAGAAAGACAAATATATGATATCACTTATATATAGAATTAAAAATGATATAAAGGAACTTATTTACAAATCAGAAATAGACTCACAGACATAGAAAACAAACTTATGGGTACCAAGGGGGACGGTGGGGAGAGGGATATATTTGGAATTTGGGATTAACAGATAATACTATATATAAAATAGATAAACACAAGGACTGTATAGCACAGGGAACTAAATTCAATATCTTGTAATAACCTATAATGGAAGATAATCTGAAAAAGAATACGTAATTATAATATACATGACTGAATTAATTTGCTGCATAACTGAAACATTGTAAATCAACTATACTTCAAAAAATTTAGTTTAAAAAAGGTTAAGTATTTTAAATTGAGGAGATTATCCTCGTTTATTTGGTGGGCCCAAAGTTAGTGCAAGCAGCGATCCCAGTGTCTTCACAAGGGTCCTTATAAGGGAAGGAGGGAAGCTGGAGAGTCAAAAGTCAAAACGGAGATGTGACAATGGAGGGAGAGGGAGAAGGAGAGGGAGAGAAACTTGAAGATACAACACTGCTCTATCTTCAAAATAAAGGGATGCGAGTGGCTTCTGGAAGCTGGAGGAAGCAAGGAAATAGTTTGTTAGAGCATCCAAAAGGAACACAGCCCTGCTGACACCTTGATTTTAACCTAATGAGACTTCTGAACTTCAGAGCTATTATGTATTTGTGCTGTTTTAGGCAATTAAATCTGTGGTAATTTGTTACAGCAGCAATAGGAACCTAATATGGGGAGTCATGCTTCTCTGGTCCTGAACCTAAGGTCTCATCTCATGTTACACTCCTGCCCTCAGCCCAGCCTTCCTCCCCCTCTCCTGGCTCCTTCCCTCGACGCTCCTCAGCGGGAGCCCCTTCTTCTTGCCCTGAGACCAAAGAGCTTGGAGCTCTTTTCTGGTGACAGCCCATTCCTTTTTTCTCAGGAAGTCATAGGATAGCACTGGCCACTCAAAATAAATGTGAGCTACAGATATAATTAAAAATATTCTAGGTGAGGAGGGTACATACAGCTCAGTGGTAGAGTGTGTGCTTAGCAAGCACAAGGACCTGGGTTCAATCCCCAGTACCTTCATTAAAAAAATAAACAAATAAAAACAAAACAAAGCAAAACAAATCTAATCATCTCTCTTCCCCTCAAAACAAACAAACAAAAAATATTCTACTTGCCACATTGAAAAAGTGGAATGAAACAGATAAAATTAATTTTAAGACCATTATTCAAGCCAATATACACAAAATATTATCATTTCAATATGTGATCAATGTAAAATTGTTAAATGAGATATTTTATATCCTTTTCTTCTCACTACATTTTTGAAATTCTGTATGCCTTCTGAATTTAGACAGTAAATTTGTAATAGTTAAAGTGAATTGTGGTTCTACCAAAACAATAAAGTTTATTTAATTGAAAAATATTTTATGCTACTTCAGATTCCAAATTTAAATTTAAATTAATAAAAAATTTAGCTTCTCAGTTGCACTAGCCACATGTCAAGTGCTTAATAGCCACATGTAGCTGGCTAGTGGTTACCGTGTTGGACAGTGCAGTCTGGGAACATTAACTTTAAAGGGGGCCAGTCATAATGTCACAGGATCTTTTGTTTATCAATCCCCAGGAAAATAACAGAACAAGAGCATGTTCTCCAAAAGATGCACCCATCCCAGGAGGCGGCTCTTAGGAGACAAATCTTACCTATTTCTCATAGTTCCTTAGGAAGGCTCTTGCTGGAGATAGTCAGGTTTCAGGGAGAGGTGCTGCACATGGATACTAAAGTCTAGGAGGACAGATTCCTTCCAGAGTGGCTGGTGGGCTAAGGACTATGAGACTCAAGGCTCTGGAGAGAGCTGACTCACTGCCACCCTGGGCTCTGATGTCCGCACAGTTGCCTGGGCTGAGGTCTCTGGGCTTCCCCTGTCAGAGCCCGTAGGGCTGTGCTGAGGGAGTACATGGCCGTCTGTCTTCTGGACGGTGCGCTCCTGCCAGGTGACATACCAGGGACTTCATTAAACAGCAGAGGGGCTAAGAGCCGGGCTTCGGAGCCAGGCTGACGTGGGTTTGAATGCTGGCTTTGCGCTGCCTGCTGGGTGACCTGCCCACTTTACAAAGCCACTTTCAGCCTCGGTTTCTGTATCTGTGTAACTGGGATGATAATAGTCATGTAACAGGATTCTCCTGCAGATTAAATCAGCCGGCATGAGTAAATCACATATTATACTTGCCTGGCACAGTGCTCAATGAACAGTAGTTCTCAGCAGCGGTGATTTTCGGGAAGACTGGAAGGGTAGAGCAGGAGAGGCCATGTTTCCTCCCCCAGACACACAGAGCTGTATTTCTTGGGGCTCAGCAAACCCCTCATCCCTGCCCTAACCCAGTCTATTATTCTGTCACCTTGTCTCAGCCCCTGGAGCTTGGATGGATCAGAAGGCCCAGGTAGCCTCAGGGTTCTGGTGACACTGAGGCTCTGCTGGAAACTGCTGGGTATGTCCAAAGGCTGATGGAAGACTGGCATTGGGCCAGCTCCGAGCCCCAGAGAGGCACCTGTTCCTTAACAATCTGTCCTTCTCCTCAGTGACTGATATAGACTGAATATAGACTAAAATCCATATTTGAGATGCTAACTCCCAATGGGATGGTATTAGGAGGAGGGGAGACTTGGTAGGCGATTAGGACATGAGGGTGGTGCCCTCATGAGTGGGATTAGTGCCCTTATAAAAGACACCCTCAGAGCTACCTCGCTCTTACATGTGAAGACACAGTGAGAAGGTGACTGGCTAGGCACCAGACGCCATATCTGCCAGCACTTTGACCTTGGCTTCCCAGCCTACAGAGCTGTGAGAAATAAATGTTTGTTGTTTAAACCCCCTGGTTTATGGAATTTTTTGTTATAGCAGCCTGAACAGATGAAAACAGCGACTCCTCAGGGGTCAGAGTGGATTCCTCAGGTGTAAATCCTGTGTGCAACACCTGAATTCCAGAGGAACTTCCTTGAACCAGCTCTTTGTCTGTGCCAGGGCACCAGCTCTGCCACCAGCCAGGCTGTGTGGCTGTGGGTGAGTCGTCCACTTCCTGCGCCTTGGTATGCTTATCTGTAAAATCAGGGTTTTGGGCTACACCCATCCCAGCTCAGAAGTCGATCTGATGAGTCTCCAGTCACGCGGAACCACTGGGGATGTGTCTCCAAGCTGAGGACAAAACCATCCCCAGATGATCAGAGATGACCTTGGCCACTAACCTACTTTCCTCCTTGGTTTTTATTGGCAATCTGGGCTGATAAATAATCTCAGGGAAGTGCTTGGGGGCCAAATCAATCTTCTCCATATTCCCATGAGTCTTCACTCTCCCCAGTTGACCGAAAAATATCATATCATCAGTTGTGTCCTGGATGTCTTCCCGGACTGGGTCACCAACATGTGGATTTCCTTCTCTTTGGGAAAAAATTTTTAGTCTGATATCAACTGCATGCACCTATGACCCATTTGAAAAGGGGGTGCTATTTAATAGGGGGTTCCTGGTGATAAATTTGCCATTTATTTTACATTTTTACAAAGTAAAAAAACTCATTTTACTTTGGTCCTGGATTCAGTCCAGCCCCAATACAAACCAGTACCTTGTGGTGTAATCACGTGGCTGCATCTCTGTAAGAACTTGCTTTCCAGAGTCCAGGCTAGGGTGACCCACTTGTCCTGGTGTGACCTAGACTCTGCTGGTTTTAGCACTGAAAGTCCAGCGTCTGGAAATCTCCCCAGTCGCAGGCGAACAAGGACAGTTGCTCCTCCTAGTCCAGATCTTTTCTTAAAAATCTTAGATCTTTAGCTGGGTTGATTGAAAGGAAAGCAGGGGCCGACAACCTGCAACTGTGGTTGAGCTAAAAAACCTCTGATCCTTGCACCAGGTCGAGAAGTTTGGCATGCATTTCTTCTGATTTTCAATCTGGAAGCAATAGAGGTTATAACCGTCTTTTATGACTTTTTTGGGATGTTTATTCTGCTCACACTCACGCTTAGGACAAAAGATGGTCAGGCCACTAAGCGCCACTTTGGTTAGATGGAGGCTCCCCCAGAGTGTGCTCTCTGGACAGTGTGAAGCTTCATGCTGGTGTGCGTGCACATGCGTGTGTCTGTGTGAATGTGTGAGTATGTGTGTGTGTGTGCCCGTGTATATTCGGAAGTGGAATTCCAAGAATCTGAGCGGGCCCGCCCAGAAGGAACCAAAGTCGTATTGCTCCAGACTGTGGTCCTGCCGTGGACATCAGACTCCAGCCTTGACTCTCCATGCCACTGGAAACACTTTATTGCTAAATCTGAGAGTTGAGGCAGAGAGGCTGTGCCCTGCTTGACTGGAGAGTCTTTCTCCTTTGCTGTTCACCACAGGATGTCCCAATAACTGGCATCTGGGGCTGACAGGCTCCCGTACCCAACATGGAAGCCCAGCTCTCTCCCTTCCCTGTGAATAACAAGCATCCCAGCCTTTCCCCTGCGCCGTCTCAGGGATCTCTTAGGGCCTGAGTAGTCCCAGCTTCCAGAATAGGGTCCTGATTTTGTGCCCTTCCAGGGCAGCACACAGCTCCAGGGCACCACTCAGATTTTATTCTCCGTGGAGCAATCTGTAGAAATAGTGTGAATGATGCTGTGTAGAGGTGTGCAAGGAGAGTGGCCCTGCTACTCCCCCTCATTTTATTTTGATAAAAATTAAAAAAAATCAGTTTAGTTCCTCTCTAATTTAACACCATCCTCACACAGTTTACATCCTCCTTCCCTCAGATCCTTTTCAGCCCATCTTATCATCCATTGACTTTATTCTTTCCCCACAGACCCCACCTGGTGACAAAACACATCAATTATTATTTTTTTTTCCTGGCTGTCCTCTGAGAACAAGGATGAGTAATACTCATGCTGAGAAGTCTTAAGTGGGATGCAGCTCGACTCAGATCTAATTTCAGTTATTCACATTTATATCTACCCCATGAATCTCTGGCACACTTAAAAAGATTTTTATTGCTACACACAATCAAACAAAGAGTCACAGTCATCCAGTTTCAATGCAAACGGAGTTTTTGCATGTGTTAAAATGAGATGTCTGTATTCCTAACACTTGCACGGACATGTTGAAACTGTATTACCAAGAATATAAAATAGGCACTTAATAATTAAACCTCGCCCCAAACAAACAAACAAACAAACAAAATAACAAAAAATGAAAACAAAGAAAGAGAACAACAAAACAAAAAAGAAAACAAACAAAAAGATTAAAACCCAAACGAAATTACATTACATAACATTCCCTGTACTGCCTGAGCCAGTTTCCACTGCGGGACCAAGGCACGGCCCTCCTTCCCTCCTTCTCTTCCTAGGTGCCCTGGGGCTGGGGCAGAGGCTGCTCACCGACCAGGTCAGCCCATTGCCTTTCAAGTCCCACTGCTCCTGCGCACTGGGTGGAGAGTGGGCCACATTTCTAACCTCTCATGTCTGCTGCCAGTTAGCTACCATGATGAAATTTTGCAGAGAGAACCTTCGTTTTCAGTCCGTGTCTTCCTAATCTCTACTTCTCCAGCCAGTTCCTTGGTCAAAGCCTGTGGAAACCTTGATCCATTCTCCTGGCCTTTTGCCTCCTGCCAACGTTGCAGTCATATTTCAGAGAAGGACCTGTTCTGTGTGAGCAGATTCCCCAGATTCCCAGGATTTCGTTCCTTTCCTGGGCGTACATTGAGTGCTTCATCAGTAAGGAGAGTTTGCTACAGAACCCGGTCCAGAGCTGTTTTCAATATACCTGCCGCTCCCTCAATGGGCTTCTACAGGCCGAGTTGGCTCCCTCAGCGACGGAGCTGTCAGGAATTCTGTTAACCCCTCCTGCTTGTATTGAATACAATGTGTTCATCTCCATCACTTCTTGCAGTTCATGGGCTTGAGACCTGGGAGGTGAGTGGCTGTCCTGGTCACGCCGAGCTTTGCTAGTGGAGCTGGGACCAGAGGACCTTGTACCCTTGACTCAAGTCCGCTTTTTCCCTCAGGCGATCACACTCTGTGACTCACCATTTTTGGGGGGCATGCCTTCTCTGTGTCAGGAAGAGGGTTTGAGGAGCAATAATGCTTGAGTAGCCTTCGGGGAGCTCCCTGCAATGCCATATCGGTGAGATAAAGATATGAAGCCTCCCGTTCAGGATAATACGGGGGTTGAGAAATAGGGAGGCAGGTGCTGGGATGTCTGGAGGGAACAAGAACTCAGGGTGAAGCAGAAAGGCTCACAGGGCAGTCAGAGACATGGGGGAAGGGAATCACAGGCAGGGCTGAGGGTGTGGATGGAGGCAAGGGGTCCTAGAAGGGATGGTGTGTCCAGGGACCCACGGGAGCTCAGAGTGGTGAGGGGCGGAGGGAGATGAGCCTGACCTCCAGCCTGACCCTGCACCTCCCAGGTCCCTTTGCTAGGGGAGAGTAGACCCCTCGAGGAGATGGCCTTTGTGTGTCCCTGCGGTGGGCCTGTCATGGACCCATCTGTGCTGTTTATGCCACAAGGGGCCAGGTCCCTGCCCTCGGGGAGCATTTACTCTAATCAGTGGTTCTCAGACCCTCTCCAGGATTCACCCCCCCAACCCCTGAATCCCAAACAAAACCAAAACAAACCAGAAACCTGGGAATACTTGTTTAAATGTAGATTCCTGGATTTCTCCCCAGATAATCTGAGTCAGGAAGCATAGAATGGGACGCAAGATCTGTATTTTCACATCACCTGGGAGATTCTGACCCAGGTGGTCCCCAAAGCACACATGGAGGACTGCTGGTCTAGGCAGAGTCAGTGCCACAACCGGGCCGAGCCCGACCTTGACCGCGGGACCAGCGTTGCTGCTTGGCAGCAGCTCCGGCAGAGCATCCTCTCCCGACTGGGGCACAAGTAACAAAAACAGAGAGCAATCTTCTACAATTTTCGTCACTGTCTTTGGAGCAGAAAACACTCCCTCTGGCTGCTGCGTGGGTCACGGCCGCATCCCGTGAGGCTCAGGTGGCATTTGGAAGCTTCAGCCCAGGACTGCGGGCAGAAGCAGCGATGCTGCCTGTGCAGACCCGCCTGCAGCCTCTGTCGCGTTTCCAGACACCTCCCTGGGCATAGCCTCTGGGGGAAGCCAGCTGCTGGGCTCTCACCTGTCCTTCTGAAGTTAACAAAAGCCCTAGGACCCCAGGCAAGGCTTCTTGTATATAAATGCTTTGTGATCACCGTGAGGCTATGGAACCAGAGATGTGTGGGACCTCAGGGCGGAAAGGACTCTCACATTCCTTATTAAACTCTGTCCCCCCACCCCCGATGGCCCAGGGGCTTCTGCTGAGCATCTAGGCCTCTTCCTCCAACCGCCAGCTGCCTTTACTGGTTACGCGTATCTGCTTCCATCACACAATTTTGTTTGAAGAAACAAACAGGGCTTTTTCTAACAGCGAGGCTTTTTTGGCTGTTTTGTTTGAAGAAAATGTTCTTGGGGATAAAAAGCTTGAAAAACTCCTCGGAGGTCAGCTAAGGATTTTGAAGAAGAGAGTGAGTGGGTAAAGCCTCCCAGCAGAGAAACGCAGTGTCTGGAGAAGGGGGGGGGGCTCCCCCAGGAAGCAGCTGCTCAGGTGGAATCAAAGAGTCAGAGATTTACTGGGGGGAGATGTCTGTGAAAGATAAAGGGGAAAGAGAGCAGGGGAGGTGGGGGGGCCTGTGAAGAGAGAGGTTTAGGAGGAAGGACTGTGGAGCAAGGGCCTGAGATGGGAGAACAGCTCTGAGGTCTCTGCCAGGTGGATGGGGCGTCCAAGGGCAAAGGCCACCCACTAGAGGTGTCCCCTTTTGGGCGGGAATGCCCCAACTCTGGTATCCCCATCAAGCTCACTCCCTGGCTGGGAGCTGCTGGGGGCCGGGGGGCGGGGGCCCATGTGAGCCCTCGGGGGATCCCACCTGCACTCCTAGCAGGAGGGATCCCAGCAGAGGACCTCAATGGCTGCCCCAAGAGGTGACTGTCGGTGGGTGGGGAGCCCTGGCTAAGGCTGGTGCACCCATCCATGCATGGGATAGTGTGAGCCTGAGCTGGGGGAAGTGGTGGGAGGGACAGAGACTATTTCCTGGGAAAAACCTACAGGAATCATGGGTGTGGGGGGAGTGGATGGAGTGGATGGAGGAGCCCAGGGTAGCACAGGGCAGAAAAGAAGGCATATGAGGTCTGAAGTGTTTTATCCTCCAAATACCTTTTCTCTGGAAATTACTAGGGAGGGTTTTCCACTAAAATGAAGGAGCAAAAGGAGTGTCTCAAGGGATCCAGGAAACTGGACAGAGTCCAGTGAAATTTCCAGAATGCAGGGAAGGGAAGTCCCAGGTGAATGGATTTGCATCAAGGCTGGAGGGCAACCATCAGGCAGGTGGAGCAGCAGGAGGCAGCGGTGGGCAGGGTGCGGAGGTCGGGGGAGAAGGAGCAGAGCTGGATGCTGCCTTGGCTGGGGGCGGTCCAGGAGGCTCATATGAGATCGGTGGGAGGGCTGGGCTCTGGGAGCTGCTGCCCTGGGGTGAGTGAGGGAGCGGATGTTCTTTCCCTGAATGCAGCTCTGCCCTCAGGAATGACTGCTCCTCCTTCCCCACTGCATCTCTGTGATGTGTCTTTCAACCAAGTCACTGTTCCACCCCGGGAGGCTGTTACCACAGCACCACCTCCGCTTCTCTAAACTGGCTGCACCCTGGAGAGGGCAACTTTCAAACTGAGTCACAGATGTCACTCAGCACCCCGGAATCTCTGTTGACAGTATTGTCTTCGTATTTCTCACCCTCACCAAGTGCTTTCTCACCGATTGCCTCTCGTGGTCCTCAGAATTCTTTGGTATTAGTGTCCCCATCGATAGATAAGAAGACTAAGGCACAGAGAGGGAAGTGTCACCCCTGGCAGGCCACATGAAGGACGACTTGTGGGGCAGGACTAGCGCCCTGTGCTCCTGATCCATCCGGGGACAGTGCCACCACGGGAGAGGATACACCAAGAGATGAGGATGTGCCAGTGGGATGTGGGCTCCCGGCAAAACCTCTGTTTGAGGAAGTCGGGGAAAGTGCCACTACAGAGGTAACCTTACCTGTGTCTGAAGGACGGAGGTGATCTCTAGGAGACAGGAGGGAGAAGGGGAGGCCAGGCGGAGGGCACGGCGGGAGCAAAAGCCTAGAGTGTTCAGGAAACCCTAAGGGGTTCAGTGCGAAAGTAGAGGAAAGGCCAGCGTTAGGCAGGAGAGGTGGCCTTCTTGGAGACCTGCTTCCTCTGGCGCAGAGATGGCACACGGTTTCCAGGGTGCTGAGTATGTGACGTAGGTATCTGGGCCCCGCTGTCAGGGAAGTTACAGTCAAGACTAAGGGTCAAACTCAAATATTTTCAGGGGCAAGGAAGCAGAAATGTGTGACCGTCCAGCAAAGGAAAAACCAACCTGAGTGTAATTTAACTGTATTGTCAGTGGAAGAAACTAAGACTCAAGCGAAGAGAAGCAGCTTGTCCAAACACACAACATCTCACACCGGCGTCACTCTGGCCAGGGAGCAAGGGTGTCCTGGAGGCTGGCATGAAGTGTGGGGAAGTCAGGCAGCCTGGGGGGAAAGGCGTGGAAGGTGGTGACAGCCAGGGCAAGGTCTCTGGACTTGCTTCCCTGAGTATGATCTGGAAGCCCCAGAAAGTCTCTGGGCACTGCTCCGAGGTTGCCCTGGGAAAGGAGGGGAGGAGGCAGAGTGAGTGGAATTCTCTCTGCTTCTCTCTGAGGCATCCTTTTTTTTATCTACTAGTGTTTCAGGAAGAGGCCTGAGGCCTCCGAAGAGCCTGAAGGCTTCTGCTGGTAGTCCCAGGAGGCCTCAGACATCTTTGAACTGGGGGGTGATTATGGGAAAGCAGCAAATGAAGGCATGGGAGGCCAAGAAGAGGCTGGGGCACCAGTGGGAAAGAGAAATGACCAGGGAGTCAGGCTCTGACTTTGATGGGCATGAACAGGTTCTTTCAAGGAAGAACACGTAAGATCCTGGTCCTGAGAAGGGCAGCTGGGGAAGAGGAGAAGCCCAGGAAGCACTTGGTCTGGTGCTTCAAATTCTGGACGATGTTGGATCATCGTGATAGAGGCACGGAAGGCTGAAGATACGATTTTCTTCAGAACAGGCCATTTTTGAGGGTTAGGTCATGGGTCCAAGGAACAGAGGTGTGTGGAAGGGGGATGGATGCCTGAGGTTCCTACATCCACATGGGGGAGTTTCTTGTGGGGAGCACAACAGATTTAAGCAGATAAAGAGGGGGATCCCTCTCCCAGGCTCCTAGGATCCTAAATCCCACAGATGTTGGCAGTAGATGCACTGCCCCTGAGGAAGCAGCGAAGGCTCTTCACCCCTCCCTGGCCTCTATAAGTCAAACCACATAGCCCTGATATCACTGAGCTTACTCCCATTCTTTGGACTTGTCCAAGGAGACAAGGACGCTGGGGTCACCATCCCTGTTGGATCTAGAGAGTGGTTCTCTTGGTATGGCCTCGGCTTCCCTTGGGTTTTGTGGTGAAGTGGTAAGGGGTCACGGTTCCTGGGGTCTAGTCCTACATCTGTCACTCCACCCTCTCCGTGCATCAGTCTGCCTTTTCCAGACTTCTTTTAGGATCCAGAAAGATGACGTCTTTGAAAATGCCTTGACTGTTGTGGAGACAATGTGGGCCGGTTGGTGACATGGTGACACATGGGTTGGTAAAAGGATTTACCAGAGATAAAGGATGAGAATAGAAAAGGAGCTTATTAGGGGCACGCTGCCACAGACAACAGGGGGCCCCGCAGACGAGAGGTACCTGTGTGAGCGTGGGGGCTGGCTGTTGGGGTGTTTTACAGGTAGGGTCACAGGTACCTAATCATCTTGTGCACGAGTCTCCGACTGGTGGTTCTTTTATTAGTAGCCATTATCCCTCGGTGCCTGAAGGAGTGAACAAAACAATCTTCCTTCCCAGATACCCAAAGCCTGACAGATGGCTTGAGCCAGATTTGACCTGGATGAGCAGCCCATGGGTACCAAAGGCCTTTTTGGCCAAGGCTTTGGAAGGTTCCCTATAACCCTTCTGGTGGTGGTGAGTTGACAGAGGAGATGCTGGGCTGTGACTGGGCTGCTAAGAATGCTTACAAACACTGATCTCTTTGACAGCAACAGGACTGATCCAAAGTTGTTCCCTGGGACCTGGGCTCTGTGTCCTGAGGCTCATCGCATGCCCCGCGCTCCCCCCACCCCATTCCTTAAACATCCAGCACAGACACACAGCCAAGGCCTGTGCTGGACCCCTCCATACACATCATCAGACAGGGAGGCTGATGCCCCAGGGGAGTGGAAGTCACATGTCAAAACCCCCAGTCACCTGAGCAGGATCCCACGCCAAAAGGAAGATAAGAAAATGAATGGTGTGTGGTATCCGAAGCAGAATTATTGGAAATCATGGTCACATTCAAACAAAGACATATGATACAACAATGAAAAAACACAGTACATGGTCTAACATGGGTCAAACTTACAAATTTACTATTGAGTTTTATAAAGAAGGTGGACACAGAAGAATGTTTCTGTTCATGTAAAATTCAGAAATTCGGCAAAACCACAGTGTATAGGGAAATATGCTTACGTGGTGATATATAAAGAAAACAGCCTTACAAAAGTCCAGCTGATGGTTATCTCGGGAAGAGAGGGAGGGCGGGGACTGGAGCCACTGCCGCCAGTGTTCCCTTTTTGGACCTGGGTGATGGCTATAGGCGTTGGGGATAATTCCTTGGGCTGTATGCACATTTTTGCTTGTTCTACATTTCTGTGTGATAGATCTATATAAAATAAAAAACTTCCATAGCACTTGGACCGAAATCACTATTCATATTTGCAAGAATGCATACATATAAACAGACGAAATTGATGCTTTTTGGCCGGAGTGGAATGTGAATGAAGATAAGAAATAAATAAGAGAGGGAACTTGCAATGGATCAGAGGTGCTTAAATTCCAGGAACTGAAGATTATAAATAGCTCAGCCTCTGATACTGAGGCTGAGAATTAACAAAAGGAGGAGTAATTACAAACATTAAAAACTAATTTTAAGTATTTTGACGCGGTTCAAAATTCAAAAGCTACAACTGGGCTTAAGTGGGAATTAAGGCTCAGTCCCCCTGCCCAAAGTTCCTGGTGTATCCTTCCTGGAAGCTTTTTAGCAGGGATGAGAACGGATGGAATGAGTTAATCAGGGAGAAGTGGTGCTGGAAATGCGGGCACGATGGGGGCAAGGAGGCCAGGCTGGGGCGAAGAGGCCATTGTGTTGGGAGGGCCTGGCCCGGGCTCTGCAGTGGGGCTGGTCCCTGGGATGCCAATGCCCGAGCCAGTTCCCTCAGTCCCTGGGAGGAAGTTCCAAGGGGAGCAAGAGCAGGATTAAGGGCTCCTAGTGAGTCAACAGGGCAGCTCCCCAGAAGCCCCCAGGCCTCTCCCCCACCCTGTTTTCCACACCTGGACCAGACTTTCTGCAGCAGGTCGGGGCACAGCAGAGCCCAGGGCCTGGCCGCGGACTCCCGAGCAGACTGTTTTGCGTTGAAGACCTATGACAAGCCAGCATCAAGGGCCGGGAAAGAACTCTGCCCAATTAACCCCCTGCCCGCGGTCTCCTTCCATGGCTGCCCCCACCCCTGGACCTAGATAGCTCTGGGGCTGTCAAGTGAACTCAAGAGTGTAGAGGTAAAGGCAGGACTCAGGGTTCTGACCTCGCGTGTCCCCTCCGCAGCAGATGACAGCACTGAGCCCACTACCCTGTGTTCCCTTGTCTGTCACTAGGAGCCATGACACCTGCCTCCCTCCCAGGATCCAGTGCGGACCTGACGTGAGGAAGGCAGTGAAGGACCCATCTTCCCTCCCCTGCACTGTGAGTTCCCAAAGGACAGGCCCTGAGGGTTAGTTGAAGGAGTAAGAGAAGATTTTGAATCAGGCTTTTCTGGGCTCCTGCCCTGACTCTGCTGTCCACCAGCTGGATCATCTCAGTGTGCTGAAAGTCTCCATGCACCTGTTTTCCACCCCCAACGTGGAGACAGTAGACCTGCCTCACAGGTGCTGAGGACCAGGAGGTGACAGGAGCAGGAGGTGCCCCGAGGCCCGGCACGGGTTAAGCTCTCAGCCAGTGGCGGCCGTGGTTATTATTAGCTCTCAGACCGAGTCTGTAGAAGGACTGAGTGAATGAAAATGACCACACTGCCTTCACAGCCCCAGATTCCATCCTCTTTAGGTCCACAAACCCAGTTTTGTCTACCCCCTTCCGCGTCCTGTTGTAACACGGTGCCAGCCCCAGATCAAGTTGGGGACAGGAAAAGGCTCCAGGTGAGGCTCCCCGGGAGGGGCCAGACCCCACGTCCTCGGGAGGGGCCAGACCCCACGTCCTCGGGAGGGGCCGGACCCCGCATCCTGGGGTGTTGCAGGAAGACGCTGAGCTCACCCTCCTGGGTGTGTCCCGCCCACCCGCGTGGGGCAAGGCTCCAGGAAGCAGACAGCAATCATGGCCCCGGGGCTCCCAGCCCCTGGGAAGAGCCAGGCTGGACCTTAAAAAGGGACCAGGCTTTGCCCAGGTGCACAGCTCCCTTCTGCCTCTCCTCAGTGATATCTCCACAGCTCGGGTAAGTCTGTACCCGCTTCTTTGTCTTCTCTTGGAGGAGCGCACAGGGCCCGGCATGGAGGAGCAGGGAGCCGCTGGGGAGGGCGACCCAGGGCCTGTGGTCGTCACAGCTCCGCCACGCTCAGGGCTGTGACCTTCACCCCAGCTGAGGTCCTGCTCCGTACAGCACGACATCTGGCCAGATACTCCCTGCTCCTCCCGCTGGCCCCTGTGCGATGGCTCTGGTGGAACCATCCCCAGTGGAAACCCTACCTCCCACCTCCGTCTTCTTTCTCTGGATTCACCTGCCTGTCAGGCACTGGGCAGGTGAAGATCCAACCCCACCACCCTCGGGGGAGACTGAGTGCTCTTGCCAAAAACTTGAAGGCCCCCTAAGCCCAGGCCTGGGACCCTCACTCACCATTGTCCTGGAGCGATGTCCTGGTCCCACTGGCTGAGAGGCTGATCCACCAGGCTCCCCACGTCCTCCCCAGTGGGGGAAATGCTCAGCAACCATCTGGACGAGGGGCTCAGGTTGGTCTCGGCCAAGTCGACCAACTTGGGTGGCTCCTCTTAGTTACAAAACAGCAGGGATCTTTCTCCTACAGCAGAGGGCAGTGGGCTTTGCATTAGATGCCCACACGTGTGAAACAGGGCCACTTCCTGGGTGCTTTGGAGAGTCTGGGATGTGAGGGCCGCTCTGCCCAGTTTCTCTGGTTGGGGTCCAGGGCCGCCCTGACCTCTGACTGTTGGCCGGGGAACCTGCATCTGGAAGTCAGACCTTCTCTTTACTTAAATGAGGTCAAGCCTTGGAGACGCAGAGAACAGGGAGGCACAAAGAGCAGATGACCCCTAGTAAGGGACAGTCCGAAGGCCCCATCTCCCACGTTCCGCTCAGCGGCCTCAGGGCTGGGGCAGGTATTTCTGTTCCTTCAGATCTGAAGCTGGCCCGGGTCGCATCCCTCGTCCTCCGTCTTGGGGATGGTCCGGCGGGCCCTCCACCAGGGCTCAGGACAGGGCTGTGCTTCCCTGCTCACACTCATGCCCAGGACCCCCCTGCAGAGCTTGCTTTATGGTCAGGGTGGGCCTCTGGGGGTCTTCCCGAAGCAGCCAGGAGGGTCAGACCAGATCAGAGAGGACACGGTTCTGCCCCCGTGACTCTCACCCTGATGCTGACCCTGGGGGAGATGGAGCTGCTGCTGTTTGAATTGTGAGGTCATCCAAGTGCTCTGTTTGGGGGTCTCCCTCAGGCTTCAGTCTTGTCCAGTGTGTCTGAGCCCTCCACCTCTGCTGCCACGTTCTGTGGCCCCACCCACAGGGACTTCTGTGGGTCTCCTCCATCTTCTTAGACCCTGAGCTGCGGGGACCCAGCAACTCCTCCTGAGCAACTCCTCCCACCACATGGAGGAGCACAGCTCTTCTGTTGCACCTGAGCCTTCCTTCCCGGGCCGCTCAGCCCCTCTCCCATTGCCCTAGCTTGAGACCCTCCCCTGGGGGGACGGGCACCAAAGGGCATCGCCTCTCCTTCTGGCAGCTGTTTTGAAAGCCAAGATGGGAAGCACTGCGGCCGAGAAGTCCGTGATGGGTATGATCGACATGTTTCACAAGTACACCGGGAAAGACGACACCATCGACAAGCCGGGCGTGCAGAAGATGCTGAAGGAGAACTTCCCCAACTTCCTCAGTGCCTGTGTGAGTCGGGGTCGGCCTCCCAGTGTTGTTGGGCCCGGCATGGCTGCGGACCCTGCTGTGTGACCTTGGACAAGTCACTCTCATTCTCTCATCCTCAGCTTTCTCATCTGCAAAAGACAGAGTAGGACTTCCTGTCCTGGTTTATGATCAGGGTGCGAAGAGAGGACACATGTGGCAAAGTATGACAATGCACGGATGTAAATGGTTGCTCTTAGGCGGTCACAAAGGGCTACAGCTGGAGGGCAGTGAATGGGTTCCTGTCACCTGTTACACCCGCTGTGTGAGACTCAAGCCCATATGCTCAGGCCCTGCCTCTAGAGGCTCCCCTCAGGGTCCTTGAGATTAGAGGGAAGGTGATGGAAACGCCATTGCTGACAGATGCTTTTTAGAGTAGGAACAAAATTGTTCTTTCTTTCTTTCTTTAGAAGTACAGTTGATTTACACTGTTGTATTAGTTTCAAGTGTACAACGTAGTGATTTGATATTTTTATAGATTATACTCCATCGAAGTTATTCTAAAATATTGGATGTATTTCCTGTGCTGTATGTTACATCCTTGTGTCTTGTTTATTTTATACCTCATTGCTTGACCCTCTTAGTCCCCTTCCCCCTTCTTCCCCCCCCCCCTTCCCCTTCTCCCCTCTGGTAACCACTAGTTCGTTCTCTGTATATATGCATTACTGACAGAATTTAACACCCCTTTTCACAATGAAGAACTCTTCTACAGACCTGATTTAATCTGATAATTAGAATGCACTGAGCTGATTACCAAAAGAAGGGGTTACTAGGTAACAAAGAGATTAATTAGGTCAGCAAGAAGAGGGAAGGCACTCAGGGCTTGTAAGAGGCTGTAGGCCAGAAGGAAGACAGGAGAGGAGGGTTGGGTTGAAGAGGATGAGGCTGGGCTTATATATTTATTTAGTTATTTTAATTGAAGTTCAGTTGATTTGCAATATTGTGTTAGTTTCAGGAGTGCAGCAAAGTGATTCAGCTCTATATATGGGTGGGTCTAATTTTGGGTTCCTGAGTAGATATTCAGTAGGTGGCGGCCTTGAAGGGGGTTTGGGGAGAGGGTCTGGGGCTTGAGTCCACCCCACCAGCTCCTGATCAGTGCAGCTCTGAGCAGAGCCTGCTCACCACGCGAGGTCTCACCCAAGTTCCCATTTGGGGCAAAGACTCTCCCTGGGTGAACTGCAGGGTGATGTCAGTGTCTCACCGCAGCCCACACTTCCCCTCGTCTGTGCCACACCCGCCACACTTGTGCTGCTCTGGTGCCTGTTTCTCTTCCTTCTCTCCCAGATCACAGCTCTTTGGGGACTGAATTTGCCTTGCTTTGTGTCTTTTCCCACAGGAAAAAAGGGGCAAAGATTACTTGTCCAACATCTTTGAGCAAAAGGACAAGAATGGGGACAAGAAGATTGACTTTTCCGAGTTTCTCTCCTTGCTGGCCGATATAGCCGTCGACTACCACAAACAGAGCCAAGGAGGAGAGCTCTGTTCTGGGGGCGATCAGTGAGCCCAGAGGCCTCTAGAGAACCCGAGAAACAATAAAGTGTCTCTTCTCGCCAGGAATTTGCATTATTTCCTTTTTTCTTTTATGTGTGTATCTCAGACAGAATACACAATTGTTGGTTAGTTGCTTTGTGGATTTTCCACCAGATGCACCCATCCTCCCCAGCAAGTCTCCACTCCCAGCGTGCTCCCTCTAGTGCCCCGAGACCTGACTGGGTCTCTGTTCTCTGTTGGATCTTGAGATTCATCTGTGGTCCTTGTATCTGGAACCAAGTGTTCTACCCAGCTAGGTGAGCCTGGGTCAGGATGCAAACTAGAACTCTCACTTGGGGCCTTGCAAAGTCCAGGAGGGCACTTGCTCTCTACACTGTTTTCATGAGTGCAATGGGCAGACTTTGTCATCTTTCTCTCAAATATGGTTTTAAATGCCACACATCCAGCTGGGCACTGGGAATAGCAAGGCGAATGAGTCAGTCCCCGGTCTAGTGGAAGGGGTCCTCTCAGCACCCAGGAAACTGGTCACATGTCTAGTTATCTCTGGTCAATACTTTTGGGATGCACATTTTGGACAGATGCTAACATTCATGCGCCAGATGCAGGGGCTACCTGGGAGCAGACAGTTGGTGATGCCCATTTCTGAGCCAAGTACTCTGCTAGGAAGTGAGGATGCAGAAATAAAAATGATGTCATGACTGCCTCCCCCTGAAAATACCCATTTTCTGTGTTCTTTCTGCTCGGGTTCCTGACGCTTCCCAGTTATAAGCCCTTCAAACCCTTCAGGCCAAGGGACAAGAGCCAGCATTTGTCTCCACTGCCTGTGCCATTTTCAGGTCCTTACCCCATTATTCCTCACACTTCAACCACCTTCTCCATCCTCGAGGCTCCTGTCATGCTGCCATAGACTTCTCTTCCCTTCTTGTTAGATTTGCTCACACTTCCGGTGCATAGAGGAATTAGACCCTTAGCTTACATCCACCTTGTCTTACCAGGACAACATATGTGCAGCAAGTCCACAGTCTTAAAGCAGATTTCCTAGAAGCAGAGAATAAAATGGGAATTCTTGTGTGAGTGATTTATCGAGGGAGTGCTGTCAGGTGAAGCTTGCCCGGAAGTGAGGGGAGCAGCACCGGACGGCGAAGAAACTAGACAAAGATGTGAGCTCAGCTTCAATCTAGTTTCTGTCTGATTCTGCGGGGAGCTCTGGTGCACAAATGGAATCAGAGAGTTTCCCACCTTAAGGCAAAGAGGCCCACCTTTTGTTGTCTTTATCAGTGAGTCACTGACTGCAGGCCCTCCCCAGGGGGAGCCTAGCCCAGCATTCCTGGGCTTGGAGCCTCCTTTGGAGCAAGAGCAGTTCTAGGAGAAGGGTGCAGTTGTGACCTATTAGCAGCCGACACTGATAGGAGCTGAGTGACAGGCACACGTCCCCTGCGTACAATTTCATTTGCAGATGATCTCTTGGAATAAAATCGTTTGAAAATCTTGTAGAAGGAGGGCCTGCCTGGTGGAGGCCAGATGGGAGGCTGTGCAGAGCATGCAGAGATGTTTTCAAGAAACCAAGTGCAGATTTATTCAGTGTGTGTGTGCACGCAGGTGCATGTATATATGTGCATGTGAGTATATGCTTGTGTGTGCTTTGTGTGTGTGTGTGTGTGTGTGTGTGTGTGTGTGTGTGTGTGTGTGTGTGTGTGTTGGAGAGCAGTTAGGGGAAGAGCAGAGCCAGGAGTCCCTGACGTCAGGAGGCCCCTGGTGCACCGGATGGACCCTGAAAGCTGGCAGGAGCAGTTTCAGGGGAACAGGGAGGGCTATTCAAGAAGCACGTGAAACAGCCCTGAGGAACAGCCCTGTGGAGCAGGAGGGGGCCTGGGTGAGTGCTCACTGAATAATCCAGGCTCGCCTCACTCCATGGGGGACGATTTGCAGCACAGAGCAGGCAGAGTAAACCCAGCGTGTTGGCCGCCGCTGTCCCAGCCCCCGCAGGTCCTGCGAAGACCCGGTCTGACAGCGCTCTCCCGGGCAGACTCTAGAACCCCAGGGCCAGAGCCCGAGCGCAAGGTCTCTCAGCTGGTCAGGAGTCGGGACGCCTGGGCCTGACCGGGAGCCTGCCCCTCCCCGGCTCTGTAATTTTGGCCAAGCCAACCTGCCTCTTGGACCCTTGTTTCTTCAGCTGTACAGTGAGATAAACACCCCAGGAGCAGGCCCTGCTGGAGTGGCCTGTGATCAACAGGAGACTGAGAACCAGGGCTCCGGAGAGCAGAGGCCCCCACCCCACTTCCTGGGCCTGGAGTCTGCAGGGCAGCCGGGAGGGTCCTGGCCCTGTGCCTGTCAGAGCCGCAGTGGTTTTGCTGTCCCTCTCCTGGTCACGTCTCTGTGCGCAGCAGAGATGGTGGGCGGGGAACCTCCTCACTCAGTCCTGAGATGGACAGAGAGAGACAGGATTTCTGCAGTGCTGGAAGCTGGCCTTCAGAGTCAGCAGATCTGGGATCCTGGCTTTGCCATTTACTAGGAGGTAGTCTTGGGAAATTTATTAAGCCCTCAGTTCCACGTAACCTGGGATAATGGTCCTCAGGGCACGGCGATTTTCTGGGGATTAAATGAGACAACGCATTCTAAGCTCTTCGCACGCTGCCTGGCGTGTAGTAACCTGTCACCACAGCCGCTACAGCGAGTGAAAGTGAGCCCAGTGGTTCCCTGGATACACAGTCGGAGCCTCTGGTTCCACCTGCAAATCCCTAAATGCTCTATTTCCTGAGGCACAGCAACCCTCTCACCTTCCCTCTGTCACCTCCCGCCAGGCCAGCCCGCAGGGCTCCTGGGGCCTGGGTTGGGCAGAGACCTGGCTGTGAGCAGCATCACGTGGGCAGCTGCTGGAATAAACCCAGACCTGAGGCCCGTAAAAAGGACCACCCTTCATCTCAGAGCACAGTTCTCACTTGTCCCCTCCTCCGTGACTCTTCCTCAGCGTCTGGGGAGTCCCATCGCCTCTTTACTTCTTCTGAGCTTAGGGCTCTGCCCTTGCTCACCCCCGGGGAGCGCCCCTGTCCAGGAGTCACGGGGGCATCAGGAAGAGACACTCCTCTGCTCCCTCCAGGCCTCAGCATTCTCTTCTGGGCACTGAGGGGCTAGACTAGATAATGTCCTGTGTCTTTTTTGCCCTGACTTTTGATGGCTCTGTGACATTCAGAGAGATTCACGGAAGAACTCCTGGGGAGAAAGTCTTCACAGGCAACCGAGGGCAGAGCAAGCCTAGGATTTCCAGAGGCATCTCTACTCTCTGCCATCCTTGATCCTACTTACTCCCTGGTTTGTGGCATCACCTGACTTTCTGGGCTCAGGTCTCTTCAAGATGCTCAAAGGGGCACTAGGGGGCTCACAACCTATTGTTGCATGTTTGTAATATCCCCCTGGTCCCAGTCCTGGGACCCCTTATCACCATTATTTTGGCCTCATCCTGTGTAGATCTGGGAAAAGGACATTTCAACCCACAAGTTCCAAGAACAAATGCCCCATTGCCCTCTGGGCTCCACTGGCAGCCCATGACCTTGATGACAACCAGTCTCGACTCCAGCAGGGCTCTGGGGGGCTCCTCTGTCTGGGCCACAGAACGTGTCCAGAGTAATGGGAGTCTGGGGCTGGGACTATTACAGACATGAAGGATTGACTGAGAAGAGTTCTTTAAGAAGGAAGGAAGGACTGGGATGAGAAGATCAATTTTCCTGAGTTTCTCACCAGTGTTGCTGTGGTCACCACAGATGTACTTAATCAGTTCCAAGGCCAGAAGTCCCATTCTCAGGGTCTGAGATAAGCCAGGCCCTGCCCAGCCCAGAGATCTCCACTGAGGCCTGGGCTTAGCTGACCCCAGAAGGCAATAAATTGTTACCTGCATTGTTCTGATTACTGAACGTTAGCAAAATAATTGATCCTTTTTTATTAAAAATTTAAAAAATTGAAGTCTAGTTGATTTAAATGTGTTAGTTTCTGGTGTACACCATAGTGATTCAGTTATATATATATATATATATATATATACACACACACATATATTCTTTTTTGTGTATATATATATATATTCTTTTTCATTATAGGTTATTTCAAGATCTTGAATGTAGTTCCCTGTGCTATACAGTAGGACCTTGTTGTTTATCTATTTTATATATAGTAGTTTGTATCTGATAATCCCAAACTCCTAATTTATCCTTCTCCCACCTTTCCCCTTTGGTAACCATAAGTTTGTTTGTTTCTATGTCTGTGAATCTGTTTCTGTTTTGTAAATAGGTTCACTTGTGTCATTTTTTTTTTTAGATTCCACATATAAGTGACATGATATGATATTTGTCTTTCTCTGTCTGACTTACTTCACTTAGTATGGTAATCTCTAGGTCCATTCTTGTTACTGCAAAAGGTATTATTTCATTCTTTTTTATGGCTGAGTAGTATTCCAGTGTGAAATAGTTGGTTCTTGATTAGCTTCTTGGTTGTTTTCATTCCATTTCCCTCTCTTCTATAGATTTGGAAACCTATACACGATATTAGTAGTTGTCTATAAAATCTGAACTTGCACACAATATAAACTTAACTAGCTCAAATCAATATCTCTACTTTCTTCCTGCACAATGTGATGAATTTGCTTTAAATTCAGAGACTCCCCTTCTAGCTTATATGCTATTATTTTGCCAGTCCATTAACTCTTCTTATTTTCTCTCCTAATTAGACATTATTAATTTTGATTTACATAAATATTTGGGTTGCTCACTTATTTGCTGTTTACATCATTCATCATTTCTTTTTGCACTTCAGATCTCCCTTCCAAGGCGTTTTTCTTTTCCTTTCAGTATTTGCTTCTGAAATTTCTTTAGTGAGGGTCTGGTGGAGACAAGCCGCTGCAGTTTTTACACATCTGAAGAAAATGTCTTTATTTCACTCTCATCATTCTTTTAATTTATTAAGGAATTTTTCAAACACATTAAAAAATACAGAAAACAATATGACAGACCCCTATGTACTCTCTGCCCACTTCCACGACGGTCAGTACATGGTCATTTATATCCCCACCCACCCCTTCCCTAATTATTTTGGAGCAGATTCCGGACAGCATATAATCTCATCAAGAACTATTTCAGTTTGTATTTCTTTTCTTGGGGCCAGTACTGCTCAGGAGCAGGTGCAGGTCTCGTAGGAAAGAAGCAGCTTAGACCAAGAGGATCACTGTTCTTTGCCTCTGGTTATCTAAAATTTGGTCCTTTATGTTCTGGCTGCCTTGGAAGTCCTGAACTCTAATTGTTATCTCTCCACCCCTGAGAGATTATTGAAATCTCAGATAATCTTTGTCTCTTAGAAGTGCCTTTCTGCTTGTCTTGTTAACGTGTTTGCCCAAACACTTAATAATTAATACATTCCTCAAGAGAAGTAGCTTAGGGTATTTAGTTCATTCAATGAGATTTCCTTCTGTTGAACATCCTTCAAGTCCTGGTTGCTTTGGAAATTTTCTGATGCTTATAAATTATTTGTTGAATCTGATCCAGATTTTTGGTTTGTTTTAGGGGGATAATTGCTGTGCTACAAAAAACTACCGTAGCTGGAAACAGACATTTTTGCAGTAATGCAGAGCTGTAGAAACTCTTGGTACTGCTGGTGAGAAGGAATTAGTCAAATTATGAACACATTTACCCCATACAAATGGCCAATAGACACATGAAAGAAAGCTCAGTTTTGCTAATTATCAGAGAAATGCAAATCAAAACTACAGTGAGGTATCCCCTCCCACCAGTCAGAATGGGCATCATTAAAAAGTCCACAAATCATAAATGCTGGAGAGGGTGGTGTGGAGAAAAGGGAACCCTCCTACACTGTTGTTGGGAATGTAATTTAGTGCAGGCATTGTGGAAAACAGCACGAGATTCCTTAAAAAACTAAAAATAGACTTACCATATATCCAGCAATCCCACTCCTGGACATATATCTGGAGGAAACTCTAATTTGAAAAGACACATGCACCCCAATGTTCATAGCAGCACTGTTTACAATAGCAAAGACATGGAAACAACCTAAATGTCCATCAAAAGACGACTGGATAAAGAAGTTGTGGTATATTTACACAATGGAATACTACTCAGCCATAAAAAAGAATGAAATAATGCCATTTGCAGCAACTTGGATGGACCTGGAGATTGTCATTCTAAGTGAAGTAAGCCAGAAACAGAAAGAAAAATACCATATTATATCATTTATATATGGAATCTATAAAAAAGACACAAATGAACTTTACAAAACAGAAAGAGACTCACAGACATAGAAAACAAACTCATGGTTACCAGGGGGGAAACAGGCTTGGAAGGGATAAATTGAGAGTTTGAGATTTGCAGATACTAACTGTATATATGGCAATTAAAAAAATATTAAAAATACATGAACAACAAGTTTCTGCAGTACAGCACAGAGAACTATATTCAATATCTTGTAGTAACCTATAATAAAAAAGAATATGGAAAGAAATACATGCATGACCATATGACTGAAACATGGTGCTGTGCACCAGAAATGGACACAACACTGTAAACTGACTATGCTACAATAATACAAAAAGAATGCATATACCTGTGTCCTAGGTGTTCTACTACGATGCATACATTCCTAGGACATTTGCATATAGGTCCATGATGGAGCAATACAGTGATGTTCCTCATAACATTGTTTGCATAGGGAGTTGGATGCAATATGGGAAGGGGTATCTCTGGGGAAGGGAAAGGCGAGATATTGTGGCTGCACATTATAGAGTAAAAGAAGCTTAGAGGTAACAATAGCAGATGGACACAGAACAACATGGATACAAGTGGCAGTTCCGCTATAAACTTCTTTGAGTTTGCTTTGTTGGACAGCATAAGCTAAGGGCTCTCATGCTCTTTCTTCTATGCGATTTTCACAGAAGCTGGTTAGTTCAACTACACTGCATTAATTTAGCTTCTGACTCTCATTTGGGAGGTCATGGTAAGTGTCATAATAGAAGCTGTTAAATCGTTTTTGCATTACTCTTTTTAGCCTGGCTTTACTTTCTGGGGTCCTTTCCCAAGCTTCCCGGCCACCTCTGGGACTGGAAATTTTTAGATTTTGAATTGCTGTTAACTCTGAACCACAATTTGGACAAATACACTTTAATGAAAAATGATTTCAGGGTACTTATTCTGTGCTAGGACACTGCCTGGTACTAGGGGTCAGTGATGCCGAAGCAACAGTGTTTCCCCGCCATAAACTCAAGGTCTGGTTGGAATACAGGCACACGGGGAGGGGGACGCGGAATGATGTGATGTTATAATAGGACTGGACTTAGGGGGAGGGGAGGTGCAAAAGAGGGAGAGGGCTTGTCTTCAGGGAGAAGGGAGGGGTGTTTCCTTCCAAAAAGAATCACTAAAGAGAAGCTGACATTTAAGCTCAGTCAAGTAATGTGATGTTAACCAGCAGACAAGGCATTGAAAGACATATCTCATAGAGGAGGAAACTAAAAAAATTGACATTGAGGCAGGAAACAAGGTATGTTAAGGTAGAGGCTGCAGTTCCTTGGACTCTCAGGAGCTAGGGTCTTAGGATGGGTACAGAGAGGAAATCAGACATCCACTCTTGGAAGCCAATCTGTTTCTCTTGGAAACATCTAGTGTGATGTTTCCTAGCAGGGACCTGCAGCCTTGGTGCAGGAGGAGAAGACAAGCGGAGGGGTTGGCTCAGGGTTGGAGGGTTGCAGAGAAGCTACGGCCCAAGAAAAGTAGGCAGCAGAGTTGAGAGCAGGTGGAAAGCTATTGCTGGGGTGGGTTTCGGGATGCAGGCTGCGTGGAGACGGAGCAGAGACTTCTGATAGGAGAGAGAATGACAGGGCCCAGGGACTGCAGGTCTTCCTGAGTTTGAGGACAGGTGGAAATTTCCTAATTTCCCTTTTAGGTAGTTTGTTGTTTGTGTATAGGAACACGATTGATTTTGTATGTTTACTTTGTGTCCACAGCCTTGCTGAACTGGTTTATTATTTATAACAGGGTTTCTTGTTGTTGTTTCGTCTTTAGGGTTTTCTATGTATATAATCATGTCATCTGCAAACAGAGATAGTTTTATTCCTTCTTTTCCTATCGGGGTGCCTTTTATTTCTTTCTCTTGTCCAGTCTCTCTAGCTAGGACTTCCATTATTATGTTGAAAAGTAGTGGCAAGAGTAAGCATCCTTGTCTTATGCCAGATCTTCGAGGGAAAGCTTTCAGCTTTTCCCCCATTGACTGTGAAGTTGCCTGTGGGCTTTCCAGATGTGGCCTTTATTGTGTTGAGATAAGATGCCTCTGTACCTATTTTGCTGAGAGTTTTCATCATGAACGGGTGTTGAACTTTGTCAAATGCCTTTTCTGTGTCTATTGAGGTAATCATGTGTTTTTTCCTTTCATTTTGTTAATGCGTTATATCACCTTGATTGATTTGTATATGTTGAACCATCCTTGCACCCCTGGGGTAAATCCCACTTAGACTTGGTGCACGATCCTTTTAAAGGCTATTGAATTCAGTTTGCTGGGATTTTATTGAGGATTTTTGCATCTGTATTCATCAGGGAGATTGGACTGTAATTTTATTTTCTTGTAGAATCTTTGCCTGGTTTTGGTATCAGGATGATGCTGGTCTCAAGAACTGAGTTTGAAAGTGTTCCTCCTTCAATTTTTTGAAAGCATTTAAGAAGCATTGGTATTCTGTTTTGGGTGTTTGGTAGATTTCACCCATGAAGCCATAGGCCCTGGGCTTTTTTTTTTTCCTTTTCCCAGACAAACAAAAATCTGAGGGGGTTTTTTGCCACTAGAACTGCCTCACAAGAAATGCTTAAGAGAGTTCTTCAGATTGAAATAAAAAACCCCACTAAACAGCAATGGGAAAGCATAGGAAAGCATTAATCTCACAGGTAGAGGTAACTATCTGGACACACATAGACTGATGTCATACCATAGAGGTATCTGCTGACTTCTGTGTTAGGGTGGAGAAGGCTGTTGGGTACTCCTGGTCTCCCTTCCTCCTGCAGAAGGAAGTCATGGCTGAAGGCATCCCTCTTGGTTCTGGCATATGGGTGTTCTTAGCGCAGTGGTGCTGCACGGGTCCGGGCATGGGTGTGTGGGCTGGCTGTGGAGCTGGTGTTTTGGGGACTTACATGTGGTAATGAGAGGTTGGTGGCAGCTGTGGCGTGGGGCTTTGGGGGAGTGTACATTGGCGGCTCTGGCAGGGGAAGGGGGTGTCAGGTCTTTTCTGTTCCCCTTCTCTCCAGCACGTAGCACACATGGTAAACTCCTGAAGAAATACTAATATTAAGGAATTGGTGAAAGTGTATACATTTAAAGTAATTTAAATGTCTACCAATAATGGATTAATAAAACAAATTTTGATACATGCAAACAAGTGATCACTACACATTCATTAAAAAGTAGGGTAACATTGATTAATGGTGTGAGATGTCCACAGCATTAACAGTAAGTGAAAAGGGTAGTTACAGCACAGCTGTAATGCACCGTCGTGCACTGGGCTGGTGCGGGGAGTCATTTTTGTCCCAGACTGAATAAATGCAGGATGAAGAGGGACGCAATATGTCCTCCTATCCCCTTTAAGCTATGGGACAAAAATGGAATTCCTTTTGAGTGACAAATTATTATGCAGCAATTGTCCATGACGCATCAGCATGCAAAATTTGTTAATTAGTTGGCTTCAAGGTTTTTATTTTTATCTTGTTGCTCAGCAATAGATATTGTACTTGTGAACATTTTCCTATTTATTGCTTTTAAAAATCTGTTTAATTACTTTCTCAGGATAAATTCCCAGGGGAAAATGATTGAATCAAAGGTATCCAATAACATTCTCTGTGACTCTAGCCTGGCATTGCCACATTGTTTTACCATTTAGAAATCTGAGCCCTATTTTTTAAAATTGAAGTGTAGTCAGTTTACAATGTTGTGTTCATTTCTGGTGTACAGTATAGTGATTCAGATATATATATATGTGTATATATATATATAATACATATATATATATATTCATTTTCATATTCTTTTTCATTATAGACTATTATAAGGAATTGAATATAGTTCCCTGTGCTATACAGTAGGACCTTGCTGTTTATCTATTTTATATATAGGAGTTAATATCTGCAAATCTTGATTTCCCAATTTATCCCTCCACCTCACCCTCCTTTACCCCCTGGTAACCGCAAGTTTGTTTCCTATGTCTGTGAGTCTGTTTCCATTTTGCAAATAAGTTCATTTGTCTCATTTTTTTAGATTCCACATGTAAGTGATATCATATGGTATTTCTCTTTCTCTTTCTAGTTGTTTTTATTTTAGAAACTCAAAAGCATTGATGAACCTCTCGTTTGCTGAGGAAATCCTTAGGTTGGGTAGATGAAGACTCAACCTGAAAATTGGAAAAGGTTTTGCCTTAAGGGTTTACCTATTTTCCCCCAAATCTTCAGGGGTGCCCAGACATACTCTCGAGTTGAATTACCTGTCCTTTAGCGCCCTCTTCTGGGAGATTTACTCATCAGCCTGTGTGGCTCTGCCCAGGGGAGGTAAGAAGGTGGCTGAGAGAACATTGGAGATGGGGTACAGCAGTTTGTCTGTTACCTGAGGACCTATCACCCTGATGTCACCTGTATGGAGGCCAAGCCTACACATCTGGGCTCCCTTAGAGTAGGTCACTGCCACCAGCTGCAGTCGGTTATTTCCTTACAGCAAAGGTGTTCCCATCACTTCGCTCTCATCTCTCATCCATCACCCAACTCGTGAAAAACTCAAGCGAACGTATTTACAAAACAGGAACAGACTTACAGACATAGAAAACAAACTTATGGCTACCAGGGGGGGAAGGGGTAAACTGGGAGTTTGAGATTTGCAGATTCTAACTAATATATATAAAGTAGATAAACAGCAAGTTTATACTGTACAGCACAGGGAACCATATTCAGTATCTTGTAGTAACTTATGGTAAAAAGAATATGAAAATGAATATAGGTATGTTCTGTATGACTGAAGCATTGTGCTGTACACCAGAAACTGACACAGCATTGTAAACTGACTATACTTCAATAAAAATATATTTTAAAAAATTCCTCTATAAGCGACTTTCTTTGCACAGGAGGAAGTGGTAGCTCTAGCCTGGCCCACAAGGCCCTTCACGTCTTGTCTCCACCCTGCCTCTCCAGCCTTGCTCTTACTAACTGCTCGGGACGTACCCTGTGGACAGCATCTTCCAAGCAGGCCATTCTCTTCCATGCCCCCGTGCCTTTGTCTGTGCTGTTTTCTCCGTCTGGAGTGCCTGCTCCTTCATGCTTTTCCTTGCAGCCAGATCTTCAAGTGCCACCTCAAACAGCACCTCCTGCAGGAAATGTTCCACAACTGCCCAGGCAGAAGGTGCTCCTTCCTGGGTTCCCAGGGTATCCTGTTCATGCCTCTTAGTAGTGTTCCCAGTGCATTGTGCCCTTGCATAACTGTCCCCCGACTTGTCCCCACCCTGTGAGCTGGCCCTACATCTTATTCACATTGCCTAGAGAGGGCCTGGTGCTCGAGAAACATTTGTTGATGATTGAATGTGCTTCATGACTGTAGAGTCTGGGGGTTCACTAATGGAGGGAGGACATTCAAGGCAGAGATATTTAAGTCGTGTGTCTGACCCCACCCAAGCCCTGGAGCTGGGATGATGAGCTCTGAGGCAGGGAGATGGATAACGTGACCCTCTATGGTTCTGAGATGCTTCAGATCAGGCTCTGAGGGCAGGTGGGTCCCTGAAACGGGCTGAGTTAACCACAGGACACAACTGAAGTGTGATGTCATCTCAGGAAGGCAGTGAAGACGCAGCTGTGATGCGGAGCACCTGCGGAGAGTCACAGCACTGGCTGCCATAACTGGAGGCACCGAGGGCGGGCAGGATGTAGGACTCGGTGTGGGGCCCCTGCTCCCACAACTGCCTCCTGCCTGAGCACCGGGGAATCTCTGGGATAAAACACTGGTCGGGGCTGAGGACTCGGAACGGCCTCACCCAACAGCGACAGGTCAGCACCCGGTCCATGACAGCTGGCGGGGGGGTGGGTGGCGGGCTGTGAGGGGTCTGCACAGGTCCAGGGAAGCAGAGGCGCTGCTTCTCTGTTTGGGAGACGTGTGTCGTGTAGATGGATGTCCCGAGGGCATAACTGCGGCTCGAAGACGTTTAGGGCCTTAAATTAAAAACACGTCTGTTGGGTTGTTCCAAAGGGGTCGGACTCCGGCTCCAGGCGGCGAGTTGTGTGATTTGGGGAAAGCTACCGTAACTTCTCTGAATTCCTTGTCCTCCTGGGAAAATGAGGGGAATGATGCCTGCCTCCTAAGGTCATTGTGAGGGTTACATGGGAAGCTGGACATAAAGCGCTCTGTCCAGTGCCTGGCTGGCTCGGCAAGAGTGGGAACCAGTGGTTGTCATGACTCTTCTCCTTACGGAATCCAGGGAGGCCTGCCGACCCAACGGGACAGCCCTGCCTCCTGAGGACAGGCTCTCATCCCCGCAGGACGGGGGAGGGCACCCGCCATCCACCTTGTGCAGAGCACCGGGGTGGGGCTGCGGGGGCCCCTCCCACCCTGACACTGAACAGCCCAGCGCCCAGAGGCCCGGGGAGGCCCAGGAAGTTGGGGCTGAAGGGCCCGCGCCGGCGGGACGCGGATGCCTTCAGAGAGGGTGAAGGCAGGGGCAGGAGCAAGCTGGGAACCCCCGTGCGGTCTGCACATCGGACTGTGAAAGAGAGACAGTGCTCGAGCAAGCGGGGGCCCGGGCGGTGTAATTCTTTTACTATTCCGTTTGGGGTGTAAAAGTCTATGATAGTGGCAGTCTTGCCTTCTCAAGACGTTTAAACATATTTCCATTGGAAAAATGCTGTCTTGCTTTGAAAAGTCTCGTTTCTTCTCATTCTTGACTTGAGTGATTCCTAGGCAGAGGGCAGGGCCGGGGGGTGGAGGACACAGCTCCCATCCTCAGGGAGGCCGCCGTCTCAGGGAGGGTCAGAGTCCTGTCCTGAGGGCTCGCGGCAAAGCTTCCCGCAGGGCAGGGACTAGCAGCCACATCTGCAAGGGTTCAGGTGGAGGTCAGGGAGGGGGCCTGAGACCAGGTCGGCAGGAGGGAGAGGCCAGGAGGTTCCTGGAAGAAGGGTGCACCTGCTGTGGCCTGGCCTCAGCGTGGCCTGCTGGGCTGTGTTCTCCTCCCAGACTCCCCACTGTCCCCCGCTGCTGCACCCCTGCATCTCCAGAACTACCCCCATCCTGGGCCCAGGCCCAGCCACCACGATGGACACGCCAGTGGAGGGACCCCTCTTCCAAATCATCCACTGTTACCACCAGCAAGCGGCCCGGGAGGGGGACATGGAGGCCCTGTTGCTGGAGGAGTTGAAGGCCCTGCTCATGGACAATGTGCCCCACTTCATGGAGAGCTTGGTGCGTGGGGTTTGGGGTCACCTGGGGATTAAGTAGGGGGTTGCTTTTGGGGTTGGAAGTGAGTGGCCAGGGAGTCGGTCACCGCCCAGGAGAATTTCCACTCAGGGGAGGGTGTGTGAGGGAGGGCGGAGGGCAGGATCTGTAAGCAGGGGGAGCACAGGCCTCGCCCTCCTCTCTTACTGCCCTTCCCTCTCCTGAAACTCCCTGCCTGGCCCCACTCCAACCAAAACACAGCTAATCCCTGAAGCTCAGTCCTGACCCCAAACCTGTTTGTTCCCTTACCTGCTTCCTAAATCTCCCCTCTGCCCTCAGGCCGGTGCAGTCAGTGACCCGGCCCCAAACCTGCCCTTCCAATCCCAGCCCCTCCTCCTGGGGTCTACACAGGCCTCCTTCTTCCCCACCCCCTCCATGCCTGGGGAGGACAGGTCGGGCTGTGGTGGCTGCCCAAAGCCTGCTGGGGGTAGGAAAGGTAGCTTCGCCTCCCACCTCCTGTCCGAGGGGCTGAGTCCCTCAGAGCAGGCTGGGCTCAGTCACCCGCGTCAGGCGGCCGCATCTCTGACATCAGGCCCAGCTCTGTGATGACCGGGCTCCTTGGGGACTTCAAGGCCGGCAGGAGCGTCTGTGGGGCACTGCCTCGGCCCTCGGTGCCATGTCCCTGGGGTCTCTGGGCTGTCATGCCCAGGGGGCTTCACGTCATGCCTGACTTGAGGCCCTGCATTCCAGGGGAGGTGCTTCCTGTGGTCACTTCTCATGTCCCCTGCCTGCCTTTGGAACCCATCAGAGGAGACAGCCTTACCCTCAGTTTACTGGAGTGTAGCCATGAGGGTCACAGAGAGGGGACTAAGATGAATGGTTAGTCCCCTGTTTCTAGGGAAATCCTTTCCTGTCTAGAGCCATTGCCTGTACCCTGGGGCTGTGAAAGTACCCTCCAGGCCTGCCCTCGGGGGCTCACAGGGCAGACATAGCAGCCTGGGTTGGGGCTGAGGTGAGGGAAGCAGGGGGAGCCCGCCCAAGGCCGCAGGCCTCCAGTCTCCCGGGTCAACCAGCTTCACAGAGGAGGTAAGATTATAAGGAGTAGATGGTGGTGGGCAGTGGAGTTGACAGAGGGGGCAACCCTGCCACGGGAACGAGGGCCGCCCCCAGGCTCACACCTGCTTGTGGATGCGGTGACTTTCTTGCCAGACACTGTCTGAGAACTTCACACCGGCTTCCCCATGCCCAGCCGCCAAATCCTGCTGAAACCTGCTTTTCCAGCCCTGCCCAATTCTCCCACCTCGCCTTCGCCTGCCCTCTGACCCCTGACTTCCTCCCTGCTGTCCCTTCCACCTCAAATCTCCTTTCCTCTCCTACACCACCCTTGATTCTCAGCCCTCAGGGTCACCTGCTCAGGGATGTCCTGGCCAGCTCCAGGGCCCATGGCTCTGTCCTTCCCTTTTTCTGCACTTCCCGTAGGCGACACGGGCACAGAGGCCTCATCAGATGTCACAGCACGCAGACGTCCGGTCCCATCTGTGCTGCCCCTGCCACCGTGCTGGGGATGTGGACACGAGGACAGGTGGGCTCTGCCCTGGGGAGCTCCCAGTGTGGAGGGGGAAGGCGCCGCCGTCCACCCAGCAGCCCTGGGCTGGGCTGTCTCTGCGGGGGAGACAGGCTTAAATGGCCACTGACAGTGAGCAGATGTGAATTGTGTCAGCCGGGAAACAGAACCCAGTTGCACCCTCTGTCTGCGCACGCAGCCCCAGGTCCAGTTAGCCGAGGTCCCCACCGCATCTCTGCCTTTTCTGCTGCGTGTGGTGTCCTGGCCACTGAGTGTCTGAGCGAGAAGTTGTCTCCCACAAGCCCCCGGCAGGCAGGCCCAGGGCGCAGTTCCCCACCCCACCGCCCACCAGCGGGCAGTGGAGGCCTGGACATCGCTGTGGGCCCTGCCTGGGTGCATGGCTGACCCTCTGCCCACTCCTCAGGGCCTGAAGAAGCCGTGCTACCTGACAGAGTGTTCTGGGCAGCAGACGACCAGATCTGCTTTGACGAGCCCCTCTACGTCTTGGGCAAGCTGCTGACGGACGACCACCTGCAGTACCACCGCCAGCTGTGCGCCCACTACCGCGCCCAGCACAGCCTCTATCAGAGGGCGCGCAGGCAGCCTGCAGACGGGCCTGCCGGGGAGCTGCAGGGACAGCTCTGCCGTGTGCCTGTGCAAAGGATGACTGTGAGGGAAGAGAATAAAGCAACTTCATAAATATGTCTGGGGATTGTTCAGTTCATGGTTCTGGGCATCTTCTCTGGGTCCAGAAAGAGGAAGTTTGGTCCTACCTTGGGGATCATCCACCTTGGGTGAGAGATACCGCTCCTGCCTCCAGACGCCCCTGTCTGATGGGGGAGACAACTCTTGCCCTCAGCTTCCAGCTGAGAGGGAGGGGTCTATTCTTAGGGAGCTGACTCTGATCACTCATTCACTACACATACAGATGGGACAGGAACCAGGAGGGCAGAGGCACACTGGACAACATGGACCCTGCTTTTGTAGTTCTCCCAGACTCAAAAGAGAGTCCCAACAAAGGTAGAGAGTGTTCTGGGCCTGGGGAAGGGCCAGGACAGGGCAGGGAAGATGATGCTGGTAATTGACATCAGGTGGTGGGTGGCGGGGCCGTTCTGAAGGAAGATGGTGAGGTGAGTTTTGTTCATGCTGAGTCAGAGAGGGGACAAGGGCAAAGCCGGCAATGCAGCCTGCCATGGGAAAGATCGATGAGTAGAACCCGGGTGACTGTCAATCAGGGAAGGCTTCCCGGAGACAAGGGTTGGGTCTGGTTTTTACTAATAGAAAATGATGATGAATGTGGGCACTGTTCTGACTCAGGGCTATTTGTGACTCCCTGATTCTTTCCTAATAAGACCTGCCCCTGCCCTGTCTCTGTGTTGTTTGTTTTTGTCTCTCTGTGGGAGCCCAGGAATCTGGTGAAGAATCTTTTGGGGAGGATCTCTCCTGCCTCTAAGCCCTGCTTGGTGGGTTTCTTCTCTGAGGATGGTCTGGAAACCTCTGTACTGAGCTCACTGTGATAGAAACAATGAGTTTTAAGAATAATGGGTGATCTGTGTTGTTTCCCTGTGCAGGTGATTGGGGGTGGGGTCATTTAAGGGACTTGGTTCGATTCCCTCCCCTATCTGGGTCCATGAGCCAAATGTGGGGAGCAGCACCCTGCAGGCTGAGCTGGGGACCTCGGTCCCTGATCTGCGGAGCTCAGAAGCAGGCCCGCCATGGACGCCCCAACCATACTTGCTGATCCCCAGTGCTCGCCTTTCAGGACTCAGCGGGCCCACCCATCTCCCTCTGGACCTCCTGGGCGCTCCCCAGGTCTGAATCTCCTCTGTGGAGGTACATGTCCTGCTGCACTGCGGTTGTGTGTTGCAATCTATGTCCTCCACCCAGCCAGGGACCACGTCCTGCCATCTCCGTGTCTGGGCACAGTGTGTGCTCAGCGAGGATTAGAGTGAGGGATGTGGGAATGGGGCCTGTGGGTGGGATTCCCAGGACCTGGGTCTGTGCTGCCTCCTGCAGGCCTCTTAGTTACTTGGAAACAGTTGGCTGGGTGACCCAGGCCACCCTTGCCGCAGGCCCAGGTGGATGCTCCCTGCCTGTCTCACCTGAAACATGTTGGGCTCCAGAGGCCTTTGAGTCTGAAGGGGAGGCTCAGCCCAGTGCTCCGAGCCCCTTCCTGGGGGGTTTCTCCACTGGCCCTGACTGCTCTGTCCTCATTTCCGCAGCCCCGGGCCTGGCCGGGTCGGGTCTATTGGGACATGCTGGCGGGACCAGGTTCTGCTTCCCGAGGTTGCCCCACATCCGTCAGGCTGATGGCAGACACTGCCCTCCCCTATGTGCTTGCCCAACTCCCGACACCTTCTCCTGCCAGGTCAGCCCACCCTGGCCCCTGCTCTCCCTGAAGCCCCCAAGGCAGTCTGTCCAGGGAGAGCGTCTCCGGGGACGGTGTTTCAGCAGGTCCACTGACAAGCACATGGTGCTGGAGGAGGTCAAGGCTTGTGTCTCCCTCGCTGGACCTGGGACCTGTTTCCCTTACTCTCTGGGCGAAGAAAGCTGTCTCCACAAGAACATTCTCAGGGCAGTGGCTTCAAGGGAGGCATTCCTAGGGGGTGGGGGTCCATCAGGCTCATCATCACGCCCCTGAGCGAGGTCAGCGCGAGCGCCCTCCCGGGCTGGTGAACGAACCCTAATTTGAATCTCAGTAAAGCCACCTTGCTTGTGCCAATGTGTGCATTTTTGGCACTTAAGCACCAAGACAAAGAAGAAAACAGGCCCACAGGACTTGGAGTAACTCCCGGTGCCTGTTTCCTCATCTGTCCCATGGGGATAATTGTACCTGTGATGTTCAGTTCACAGGGTTATGACATGAGTTAGTGGATATAAAAACACTTTGAGAATTTGATGTGCTGTTTAGGGTAAGATGCTACTGTGCCAGCACATACAGGAGAGGGATTGGTGAATACTAGGTGTGCACCCAGTGCTTGATGGTTGCTTGAAAACTTGTCATGTTAAATGTCAGAAATAGCTTTATTTTCCTGTCAAGGGGTTGACCAGCCAAGGAAGTTAGACTGCATTCGTTTAACGGATGTATATCCTGCCTTGTTCTAAAAATGATTTAAAGCGGCTGATTACAATGAAGGAAATTCCTGCATTGGATCAAGGATAGACCATTGTTCAATTTTGCATTCATTTTTCCCCTCAGTAAGTATTAATTGAGCACCTAGTATGTAACCAGGCCCTGAGGTGTGATGTGGTTTATGCTCTAAAGGGGCTCCCAGTCTTAAATAAAAGGCAGACAGACAATGAACGGGTGAGCCACACTGTAGTGCGGCAAATGTTGCAATGTAGAAGCATTGGGCAGCATGGAGGAGAGAGGAATTAACTCAGTGCGGATAAGAGTCGGGGAAGGAGAGCCAGGATGGACGAGGAGGACTTTACCGGCAGAGGGGCATTCCAGGCAGCCGCAGCAGGGGGATGACATCAAAGCGGGTCATAAGTCACCCAAGGCACTTGATGCCCCCATTGTTGTGTCTCTCTGCTGGCCTCAGTTTCCTCACCAGAAAAGTGGGATTTATGACCGTTCCTACCTCATAGGATTATTGTGGGAATTAAACGGATTGATGTAAGTAAAGAACTTACAACAGTCCCCGGCACGTGGCAAAAGCCCAGTACATCTTGGCTATTATTTTGTTACTGTTTGTCCTTGTTGATTGTGTGGCTGTTGTTGTGAACATCAGCCACTGTGCTGGGTCCTGGGGAGGCAGAGGTGGATGACCCAGTCTGGGTCCTGGAGGACTCACCGTCCAGCTGGGGAATCAGACACATTTACAAGGCAGTAGTCACGCTCACACAGTGCTCGCTTGCTATGAGCTGCCCTAAGCACACGTTTTTTGCCTAAACTTTTAATTAAAATAGAATACATATTTTAAAACCTTTTATTTTTATTATTTTAAAAAACTTATTTATTAAAATTTTTTGGGGGGGACAGGTAATTAGGTTTATTTTATTTATTTATTTTCCTGGAGGTACTGGGGATTGAACCTAGGACCTTGTACGTGCTAAGCACGTATTCTACCACTGAGCTGTAGTCACCCTCCCCAGAATACATATTAATAAAAGCCCACAAATCATAAATATTTTGCATCTATTATTAATCCCCACAGTGATACCATAAGGTAGATTTTATTATTTTTTTAGCTGAAATCATTTAGAATTTTAAAACATTTTAAATCGTGGTACTAGACATGTGACATAAATTTACCTTCGCAACCATTTTAGGCGTCCAGGTCAGTGGTGTCAAAGGGTCAAGGGTGTTCACATTGCTGTGTAACCAGTCTCCAGCGCTGTCATCATCTGGTAACTGAAGTCTGGACCCAATAAACAATAACCGCCCCCCCCGACCATCAGCCACATTCTACTTTCAGTCTCTGAGTCTGAGTACTCCAGGTACCCCGTGTAAGTGAGACCACACCGTATTTGTCTTTTTGTGTCTGGCTTCTTTCACTTAGAATAGCACCCTCGAGTTTCATCCACGTGGTAGCACGTGTCTGAATTTCCTTCCTTTTTTAAGGCTGAATAACATTCCATTGTATGTGTAGACTCCTTTTTATTTATCCATTCATCTGTGGGTGGACACGTGGGTTATTTCCACATTTTGGCTATTGTGAATAATGCTGCTGTCAACGTGGGTGTGCCAATATCTTTTTTGAGACTCTCTTTTCAATTGTTTTGGATACATATCCAAAAGTGGAATTGCTGGATCATATGGTGATTCTGTTTTTAATTTTTTGAGGAGCTACCATCCTTTTTTCCCACAGTGGCTGCACTTTTACCTTCCCATCTGCAGTGCACAGGGGTTCCAATTTCTCCACATCCTTTCCACACTTGTTATCTTCTGTTTTTGTTGACAGTAGACATTCTAATGGGTGTGAACTGGTATCGCATTATGGTTTTGACTTGCATTTCCCTAATGATTAGTGATGCGGAGCATCTTCCCATGTGCTTACTGGTCATTTGTACGTCTTCTTTGGAGAAATGTCTATTCAAGTCCTTTGCCCAGTTTTCAATTGAGTTGTTTGTTTTTTTGTAATTGAGTTGTAGGAGTTTAGATATTCTGGATATTAATACCTCACCAGATATATGATTTGCACATATTCTCTCATATTCTGTAAGTTGAAGGTTGTTGACTCTATTTTCAACCTCTACTTAACAATTGAGGCAACTAAAGCACAGAGAGGGCAAGTAATTGGCTCAAGGTCACACAGCTATAAAGGTAAAGATATAATGAAGCCCCAAAGGCTGTAGAAACATGGAGAGAGAGGCTAATCCCTCTACTCCCACCAGGAGGCGATAATGGCCTAGGACTTGGAGAAGGGCAGGGTAAATATCTGTTGAATGCATCAAGGAAGGAGAGAGGAAAGGAGTTTTCTCAGCAGAGTCATGTTCCTGTCAGATCATGCTCTGGAGGCCGATGCTCTGGGATCCTGTGCGGGCTCGGACGCATCCACCCTGGGAAACTATGTGTGAATCACTTCACCTTTCTGGGCCTTGGCTTCCATGTGCGTAGACTGAGTGGGTTCTGTGCCCCACATTTCTGGTTAGGCTCTTAATAGTTTATGTGAGTGTGAAGTGCTTCATAACAAGAGAAATGCACCACAAATCTTCAGTGTTGGAAACCGGTTCGTCAGAGTGGCCTTTTGTTGGGTGGGGGAGGGGCTTGCTCTTGCTGAAACCCACCGAGAGCTGGGATGGGGTGGGTGATTGGCCACCTCCTCTTCTCCTCCTGGACATGAAGCACTTCTCCGAAGATCCCCTCATCCTCGACCCCCACCCCCACAGACGGGGTTCCTCTTCAGCCCAGCCTCCACAGTCATCCCAGGGAGGGCTGGAGGGTCCCTGCTGCGTTTATGCAGTGGCTCAGTGCCTCATGCATGCGGAGGGACCCCAAGGCAGCCTCCGTCTCCCTGGACACAGCGCACCCCCAGCTTCACAGAGCAGGAGAGCTGCAAAGGGATGTGGAGAGAAATCAGGAGAGAAACTGATTTAGCCCTTAGCAGCACTTGTCCCCCACTTCCTGTGCCCCCGGTCCAACCACGCACAATACAACAACAGAAACACTCCACATTTCATTACTGGGACAAGTGTTCCTAATCTATTAAGGGTCTTTGGACACTTTTTAGAAAGCAATGAAAGCTATAAAGGAATGAGATTATACACCTGCACTCAAACTGATGCGCTCAACTTCAATTCCATTTCAGGGAGGCGCAGACAAGCCACAAGGCATGGGATTAACCACAGCCATAGTGGGAAGGACTGAGGAGTGGGCATCCTGGTTGGCCAAGCCAGGGGATGCGAGCAGCCCACAAGAGGGGTCCTCACCATGCCCTCTTCCTGGCTTCTCCTTCTGGGCATCACTGTCTGGCAAATGCCTTCCTCCTTTCCTCCTCTGGTCCCCCCGCCCCCTGGAATTTCTCATTCTACACTGTGATTGCCCCATTCATCTGGTTGGGAAACCAGAGGCTGTAGCAACCCTGGAAAGGAGCAGATGCCTCCGAACAGCCTGAGGCCTCGGGCAGCTGGCCAAGTCTAGCTGCTATAAAAGGGAGCGGACACTCAGCCGGGCATATCCTCTGGCAGCTCTGTTTCGAGTAGACCTGGTAAGTGGGGCTGCCCGGTCTGCCCCACACAATGGGCTTCCCCTGGGGAGGGCCGAGGAGTGCAGCGGCCTCTCTGCGGGAGGGGAGAGAAAGCTCAGGGAGGTCTGGCCCGAGTCCAGAGCTGAAGAAGGAGCTGAGCGCTCTAGCAATTTTGGGTGAGGGCACATTTGTTTCCCAAGCCCGGCCCTTCTTGGGCAGAGGCTGGGGGCGTGGGGAGAGCCGGTGGGCTCCCGCCCCATGCTTCCCACTGGGGCCTTAGCCATCGGCTAGATTTAGTTATTTAGTTGATGAAGCCCAGGACAAAGCCACTCCCTAGGGTATGAGCCTTCCGAGCGTGCCCCTAGGCACCCCCTCCCCAGGATTCCTCATTCGCTTCTTCTTCCAGGTGGCGCAGATCCTTGGACACCATGCTGACAGATCTGGAGGGCGCCATAAACAACATCATCCAAGTCTACCACAACTACTCCTTGCTGAAGGGCAATCACCACGCCATCTACAGGGATGACTTGAAGAAACTGTTAGAGACGGAGTGTCCTCAGTTTCTGAAGGTGAGGAGGGGCTGGGTGTGGCCAGGGCTCTCTGCGCGGCTCTGAGGATGCCCTGGGTCGCCGGTCCCTGCATTGCCCTATGCAGACAGCCATGCCTTAGCTTCCCTGAGACCTTTACACTCTGGCTTCTTTCTCCCCAATTTTCACAGAAAAAGAATACAGACACCTGGTTCAAAGAGCTGGACATCAATGAGGACGGCGCAGTGAACTTCGAGGAGTTCCTCATCCTGGTGATCAAGGTGGGCCTGGCAGCCCACGAAGACATCCACAAAGACACCCACAAAGAGTAGCGGAGCTCCCACGCCCGGGGGCGGGGCCCGGGGCCTGTCCCCTTAGAGGAATAAAGTAGTTCGTACCTCAGGCCTCTCCTGGTCTCTTGCTTTTTCTCTTGCGGAAGGAGATTGCAGGGGAGAGGAGGCAGATGGAGGGAGGGTTGGAAAACCCAAACGAAAAATAAACTTGTTACTCCGCCTCCCACTCTCCGTGTGTCACGAGCCTCCAGTGCTCCCACTTGTCTGGTTTCCTCCCTGTGTTCTTCCCAAATGATTCCTGAGTCTCTTCCAGGCCCAGGATCCCGCGTTTTTGGTTCTAGGGCTTAAGGATTCTAATAAGTCCATGACACTATCGTGGGTGACTTTCCTGCTTGTTTCTGCCGATTAAAAAAAATGCACAACCTAAAAGTTGAGAGTTATATTTTATTCTGGGGACTTTCTGAGGTCGTGAGCCTGGGAAGTGGCCTCTCAGATCGCTCTAAGGGCCTGCTCCGGAGAGGTTAGGGAGGAGCCAGGATATATAGAAGTTTTTGCAACAAAGACCAGGCAGTCAGCACATTAAAAGATTACTGTCAATTAAGAAAGCTAAGTAGCTCAAGTTAAGGAACTTAGTGCTTTTTAGGTACAGAAGTCGGGGCTCATTAAAATCATTCCTTCGATATGACCTAGCATCTAGGGCCAGGGTCCTGCTCTTTCCCATCCTGAGTTCCCCCAGGGGGCACTGCTGGGGGTGGCTGCAGAGGCCCGGCTGCCTGCTTGTCTGCACCCTGAGTTCCCTCTGCTCATTGTTGGGGGTGGTGGTAGCGACTGGTGACTTGATGGCTGCAGCATCCTTTGTTTACTGATGTGGCAGGCAATATTTTTCATCCACATTTCCAAATGGGTAATATGAGGACAGGGTGATGTAAGGAAAGCTCATACTATTCTCTAAACTAAATTTTAATTTCCAGATAAATGTTTGAGATGAGACAGTGTGTGTGTGTGTGTGTGTGTGTGAGAGAGAGAGAGAGAGAGAGACAGAGACAGAGACAGAGACAGAGACAGAGAGAGAGTCTGTGTGTGGTGTGACTTTAGATGGATGCTTAGAGTCTTACATTAAGTGACAGTAATGAGACCCCTGGCCCCACACTTATAATTTCTCCTTACGAGATTTTTGGAAGCTGCCCTCTCTCTATTCCCAACTTGATTAAATAATAAAGGAATGGGCAGATAGGCCAATACATTAATAAAGCTCATCTCAAAGAATAGGGCTTTCAAGTGCGGGGGTGAATGCTCTGGTGAGCAGTAGATTACCTAAAATAACCTCCCCATCATTACTGTGGATTTCCCAAGGGGCTGGTGAGGTGGGAGGACTGAAGATGAATGGGCACCTCTCCCCAGAACCCAGCCCCCAACCTGAGTTTCCATGCTGTGCACTGGGAGATTTCCTGCCATCCCACTTAGATGATGGGGCAGTGGTGTTAGGAATGGAGAAGGGAGTAGGGAGCTGTCACCAGCATCTCTATACCAGGGTTTTAACTTGGTCTGCCAGGTATCTCTGGAACAGGATCGAAGTTGAGTGCTGTATTTTGAGTGCAAGTGTGTAAACTCATCACTCCGTGTCTTGCACCAGATTCTAAAAAAGGATCCAAAGACCCCTAAAAGGTTAAGAACGCTTGTCCTAACTGCTGGACTTCAGAAATGAAAGGTGGAGTATTTCTGTTATTGCTGTTTTGGGTGTGGTTGCACTTGGGGAGAACGGGGACATGTGCTGCTAAGGGCTGAATCAGTTTCTCTGCTACCCGCACCCCTTCACAGCTCTCCTGCTCTGTGAACCTGGGGGTGCACTGTGTCCAGGGAGATGGGGGCTGCCTTGGGGTCCCTCTGCACGCACAAGGCACCGAGCCACTGCATAAACACAGCAGGGACCCTTCAGCCGTCCCTGGGATGACTGTGGAGCCTAGGCTGAAGAGGAACCCCGTCTGTGGGGTGGGGGTGGAAGAGGAGGGGATCTTTGGAGAAGTGTTTCACTTCCAGGAAAAGAAGAGAAGGTGGCCAATTTCCCCCAGTTTCAAGAGGAGCAAGTCCCTCCCGCACCCAACAAAATGCCACTCAGATGAACTGACTCTCCTCAGTGCTGAAGATTACTCACCTCACGTCGCTGGGCTTTTTGTTTGTACGAGACTTTACTCATGTGAAATGCAAATGAACCCGGAAAAGTAACAGCTTAAACCCTTGTTCACCAACCAAGGCTCTAATTATCAGCCAGTTTTATTATGAGCTTACATATTAGTGAAAATGGTTTGGCAGCCAGCAGAGAACCAAGGCCGGGACATAACATGGGATGGGGCAGGGGTCTAGTCATCACACGTGGAGATGGGCTCCCGCTGGGCGAGTGTGTGAAGGCCTGGGGACAAAACTGCTTCCTTCTCAGTCTTCAGGAAGGATCGCTTTACCGAATCCCCAAAACAAGTGCTCCCACCTAATTCAGGAGTGTGAACAAACTCCTGGCATTGAGGAAGCGGAGCTATGCAGCTCTGAGAGGCACCTTAATAGTGAGCTGTTGGCCCAAATGTGGCCCAAGCCAAAAAGATGGGAAGGATTGGCAGGGTTCACCAAGCCCCATCTCAGGTCTCACTCAGCGTTCAGAGAGTGTAATCGGTGAACGCGCAAAAGGAGAGAGTGACCTGACTCTGCTTCTCAGTTATATATACCTTAGTGGTGATGATGATGATGGGATGTGTGTGTGTGTGTGTGTGTCAGATTCGGAGTGGAGAGCAACATACCCCAGTGAAAATGCCCTTTTGGACTTTGTGTTAATGGATTCCTTGGGGGAGATTTACCATCATTAATTGCTTTGTCTTTAGTTGAAAACTCAGAGTCTGCTTTCTCTGAGCCTGTTCAGAGGACCATGGGGAGAGTAGCCCAGAATGCCCTTTGGATGGGCCACTGGTTGTGAAGAATTGCTTTGACCCTGAGCTACCAATGGTTGATACCCGAGCTCATGGTGGACAGGGGAGGTGGCCCAGCAGGCAGTGGCAGCCTGGATGGAGAATGAGGTGGAGGTGAGAGATGCCATCCTTGGAAGGTCCATGGAGGAGGCAGGCTTACAGACTGTAGTTTACACACAAGGCTGTGTTCATTGCAGGACCTACTGGGCAGAGTCAGACAGGCCGGTGGCCTGGAGCAAGGTGATTTATTTTTCTGTTTTCTCAGCTACAAAAGAAGAACAAGGCATTGGGAAGTTGAGAAATAAGTAGTTTAGCAGGAAACCTCATGCAATGTTTGAGCCCACAAGGGAGACCTGGTCTCACCAATTGAGGCAGATCCGGCCACCGAGATTTCCGGGCCCTGTAAGGAGGATCTGGCTGAAATCTTGCTTCTCCACCCAAGGTCCTGACTTCAGCCAAGTTCCTCACAGTTGTGACAAAAGTCTTAAAAGGCATGGAGAGGATCTGGATTGGGCAACTGGTGTCTAACAGCTGAACACAGAGCTTATTCCAGTGGGAAAGACTTCCCCATACATCCTTCTGCTTGGGAACCAGAACCATTCTGGTTGGGTCCAGATACCAGCCTCTTTCTGGTTTCCTGACTTGGAAATTCAGCCGAAGTTCAAACGGGCTGCGAAGGGGAGGGAAAGCTACCAACACTCACTGGGCTTCTGCTGGGTGTCACTGTGAAAAGGGAAAAATCATCTCAGACCTGGAGAAAGACAACATGATGATTCTTAAACCTTTGATCTCATGCTCGAGTCTGTCCAAATGGAAGCAAGTCCTTGCCACTTGTTAATCTTCCGTCAGCTGGCACTTTGGGGAAATGTAACATGGTTGGCACAATATATTTGATTAACAAGACACAACACATAAAGAAGCAGGCAGTTGACAGCTGCTTGATGAGGTAATATGATTTTACAGCCCAGGAGAGATGTTAAACCCCTGACTGTAATTTTTATCACCCTGTTGAAAGTTAAGAGTCTTACACTTACCTTGAGTCTTATTTAGGCATTTCTTTCCTGACTGTCTTTATATATTCTCAAATATTCTTCCAACCTACTTTAAAAAATCTTTATTGATTCTTCCGTTACTGAATTACGGAAGAATTTTGACAGGGGCCCACTATGTTTGTTGATAAATTTGCTTTCAAGCACTAGACTTTGTAATTGTTTATCTCACTTATTTCTCATTGCAACCCCATGAGACAGGTAATTACTGTTCCATTTTGCCTATGAGAAGTTTCAGAGAAGTTAAGAAACTTGACAAAGTTTAATCATCTGGCAAGTGACGGAGCTGGGATTTGCTCTGCGTCTGTCTCCAGATGAGAAACCCTGGTTAAGGCACGAAAGTGATCTCCTCTGGCTGACTTCCATCCTGTGGGTGCAGAAGGCCTGCCCTTCCTCTGCTGGCCTTTCTCGTCTCTCCGTCTTCACCCTCTATAGGGTCTCTGCTGTCCAAGGGAGAGGAGCAGGGCCAGTAGATGCCAGAATGAACTTCTCTCTTGGGTCCCTTATTTTCTGTCCAGGACTTCACCCTGCCTTGGGCCTGAATTACTGCAAGTTTTTCTTCCTGGTATGAGCAATCCTCCAGACAATGACAGTAGAAGAGAGGATTAGCATTTTGAGTTCCCTAAGCTCTTAGGGCTTGTCCCTCCTTCTGGGCTGGGGAGACTTCTTTCCAGTCCTAGGAGTGAGGGAAATTCCCATGTGAACAATTTTCTTGTTTGCAAAATCACGATCTGAATTGGCTGCTGAGATCAGGGCATAGATCTTTAGCAACTTTTTCAAATGATCTGTACTCATCCCTCTTTCAGTGCACATAAGCCTCCTCTTCTTCCTCCTCAATGGGCCCTATTTGCAGCAGAAGGCGTGGGACTACCCAGGAGTCAAAGCCCACACAGAAGGTCTTTCTTCATCAGCCTCGCCCAGCAGGGGCTCCAGCCGGTTCAGCCTGCTCAGCATGTGCTTTGCCATGGCACATTTCCCCCCGTGCTTTCTAGAGCAGCACATCTAACCCGCATAGGATGCTCTGGATGTCTTTCCTGCTTTGGTCCTAGAACCCTCCATGATCATGTGTATCTGTTAAGACCTACTCATAATTATTGTACTTAATGGAGAAACATTAGACATTCATCTTTAACGACAGGAAGAAGACAAAGATGCCCCCATTACCGCTTCTATTTAAATCTATAGTGGAGGCCCTAGCCAGTGTTACAAGACAAGAAAAAATAAATGACAAGTGATGGGAGATCTGGAGACATTGACCAAGTAAAGCGCACGAATACCCTGCAGGGCACTCCCGTTTCTGTATTTCATTGCCTCTCGTATTTCTTCTTCTGAATAACTGCTACTCTTGTAGATTTTCAGGAATGTGTCCAGCCAAGTTGGACTTAGTTCTTCCTTTGAGGTTATCAGTGTCATTAATGGAAAACACACTGACTTGTTGGTGTCTCAGTTTTCTCAGTAGGCTGAACGGTCTTTTCCATGGCCTGCGTTGGAACTCCCTGGCTTGGAGCAGGATAGAGGGTTCCATGTTCTAGGACCCTGGAGACATCAGATACTATGAGTCCCTCTCCTCTAGGAAAAGGCTCAGAAATTTAGAAATCCACAGGGACCTAAAAGAATCATTTCTGATGCACTCTCCTTTTCTGTTATCTCTTCTGGGTCTTACAGAGAATTAACCTTTCAGTAAATTTAAAAAATGCTTGATTTTCCTTCTTTTTACTCCAGAATATTCTGCCAACTGCTCTGTGCTATCCAAGAGTTTAGAGGTATCCTGCAGGAATCCTTCAAACTCAGCCCACCTCTGCACTGACGTTTGACAGGTAACGTCACATCCATCCCCAGAAACCATACATTCAACAAAATGACAGCTGCTGTCTCAGAAAGCAGCTGACTCCAATTCCAGGGGAATCAATTGCTCCACACGGTAGATGAGAGGCTCCCAAGGAACCTCCAAATGCCACAGGTATGGTTTGATCAATCATAGTTATGTGTCTTTAATTTTTCCAGTCAGTTGCTCATGCTTCCAACATCCCCTGTAGGAGGATGCCTGGTATCTCCTCCTTGAGCCCAGGGCTCGCTCAGGCCGGTGGGGGCCAGGGGATCAATTCTGCTCTCATGAACTGGGGGACATCCAGCAGCAGCCCCTTTTGTGGTTGCTTGCGTTTGCTGTGGGAGCTGATGTTGCTGGCCAGGGCACACAATTCCCTAGAGGACACGTCTCTTGCAAGCTGCTGGGGCGCCCTGTACAGGGCCAGGCTCAGCAGCGCTCTGTGCTGGAGAACAAGCTCTGTTGTGTTAAGTCACTACTCTGACGCTCGGGCACTGTCACCGAAAGCACACAGGAAGGCTGGGTCTGGGAGACTTTCCATCCACAGCTCTTATTGCCCCCGTGTCTTCCCTGTCACTGGCACGGCCTCCCCTTTTCCTCATGGTAATCTGACTTCAGGAAGCTTTTCCTGTCTAGGAGTCTGGATAGGGCCGATGCGTCCCTCCCTCTCGCCTCATACCCCCAGGAGACTTCTTTCCCCAAATCAGCCAACAGTGCCAACAGCGCTGCTGACCAGCTGCTGACCAGGGGTCAGAGGGCAGGCATCTCAATGCCGCTGCACAGCAGAGCAGAGCAGAATTACTTCAAGACAGCGCTCTGCCTTCCCTATGCTGAAAACAGGTGAACTGCTCCCATCTCAGGCTTTAAGCCAGTGGTGTGGCGATTTGGATTTGGACACAAAATCCAAACCGGTGGCTGAGGGGCAGATCACATCCTCACTCCATGCTCACTTGCAGGGGTGTGGACCCCCCCAGCCCCTTGCTGGGGGTTGGCTCTGCTCTCTCCAGTGGGGTGCGTCTGGGGGAGTGGAGACGGCTACTGACTTCCTTTTGGATGGCTACTTCTCCCCGCGACCTGAGTTTTTGTCGCCTTCCCCTAGTGTTTCGGCAGCTGGGGCAGGGGGAGGCCCTTGTATTAACTAAGCTGAATCTTGTGTGTGTGGGAGCTCCTCAGGAGCCCCCGTCTCCTGTGCACGTTAGCCTTAGTCTCTGGAATGTTGCTACAGGCAGATTCACCGAATGGGGTCGGGTCACAAGGAAATGACCAGCTTTCCTATAGGTAAGGTGAGAGGGTGGCCATTCTCATTTTTTCAAGGCCCTTGGAGGTTGTCTCAGAAACAGTCCCCTTCCTTCAGACCTTTAGGTGACCCCATTGATTGATGCTCTGAGTGGAGCTCAAAGTCCCGCCTGGAGCCTTGGCTGCTTTCTCAGATCTGATGTTTCTCTCTTTTCCCTCTTGCTGTGACCAGAGCCTGCCCCACCCCTTCTGGAATTAGCCTCAGTGACTCCAGTCAAGCAGGAAGCCTCCAGCGCCGAGCCTCTTGTGATGGTTCCCCTGCCCTGCCCCCATGACTCAGCCTGGGCGAGCCTGCCTGGCGCACCCTTGGGCTCTGGTGTCTTCTCCAGCAGCTTCTGGAGTGCAAGATCTAGCAACGCTAATCACCTTCCCAGGTTTCTAGGAAATCCACTGGGGCCAGGTAACTCTTCATAGCTCCCCTTCTCCACTGCGGTCACTGAGGCTTTGTCTACACGGAACCCACGCGAGTCCCGTGGGGGCTCACGACCTCCTCCATCTCTTCTTTCCTCTTACAAATTTCAGCCAGGTTCCCAGTCCTGTCTGGAACGCACGCTGCCCTGAGGCTATAATGTCAACACTTGTCTACCGCACTCCTGGTATCTCGCCAGCTCCACCAACAACCCTGGGGGGTGAGTCGAGCTTTGGGGCGGCCTCCTTCCCAGCACCCTCCACCCAGGCTCTGTGGGCCAGCCCGCCTTCTCCAGGAAAATATTCTGCACCTTAAGAAACTCAGAGTCTAATGAATCATTCTTCTTCTGTTTTGTTTTAATTGAAGTATAGTCAGTTACAATGTGTCAATTTCTGGTGTACAGAAAAATGTTCCAGTCATACATATACATAAATATACTTGTTTTCATGTGCTTTTTCATTAAAGTTTATCACAAGACACTGAATACAGTTCCGTGCTACACGGAAGACATATGTTTTTTTAAATCTATTTTATATATAGTAGTTAATATTTGCAAATCTCAAACTCCCAAATTTATCCCTTCCCGCCCCCTTTCCCCTAGTAACCATAAGATTGCTTACTATGTCTGCGAGTCTGTTTCTGGTTTGTAGATGAGTTCATTAGTGTCCTCTTTCTTTTTTTAGATTCCACATATGAGTGACATCATGTGGTATTTTTCTTTCTTTTTCTGGCTCACTTCATGTACCTGGAGATCGTCATTTTAATGAATCATTCTTGAAGCAGACTTGACTACTCTGCTACCTGGTCTGGGGGCTCTCAGAGAATTTGATTATTTTTAGCAAACAAAAAGTTCTTTACTTTCTTCCTTCTTTGCTCTGTGGAATACATTACCAATAACCTGGTTTCTGTCTGGAGGACTAAAAGCCTCCTGTAGATTCTCATATGTTTTGTTTTGTTTTGTTTTGCCTTAAAATGAACTTATACACTCTCCGTAGTCTTTTCTGTATCTCAAAACAATATAGGGGGTAGGGTATAGCTCAGGTAGTAGAACACATGCTTAGCATACACAGGGTCTTTGGTTCAAACCCCAGTACCTCCTCCAAAAATAAAATAAATAAATAAACCTAATTACCTGCCCTCCCTCCCACCCCAAAACCCAATATGGAATGTATTAGTAAAGGGAGGGAAAGAAAGTCAAACAAAAAGACAGCATTCTGCCAGAGTTCTCCCAGCACAGTCTCGTCCCCTCTGAGTGGCATCCGTAAAGACAGCAGTGACTGTTATTGGTCAGTGGCGTAAAGTTTCAGTCCTGCAAGATGGAAAAGACCTGGGGGTCTGCTATGCAACACAGTGCCTACAGCTAGCGAGACGGCATTGTGCGCTGAAACTTGTGTTAAGAGAGTAGCCTCACGTTAAGTGTTCTTACCACAAAACCCAAAACCCAAACCGAAGGCACTCAAGGAAACTTTTGGAGGTGATGGCTCTGCTTACGACCTCGATTGTGGTGACACCATCCCGGGTGCTTGCATATGTCCAAACTCATTAAGCTGTACACATTAAATGTGTGCAATTTTAAAATACCAATTCTACCTCAACGAAGCTGTAAAAAAAAAAAAAAAAAGAGTTAATTTCACCAGAAAAAGAAAAAAGAAAAAGAGCAGTGACCTTGGATCGTCTCTGTTTAGGGTTTCCTAGCAGAATCACAGTCGTGGCTCAACATCAGTTCTCTAATTCCAGAGGGAGGGGCGAAGTAACCCAGGGTGCTGAGTGAGCTGAATGGCATTTCAAAATCTAACTGTGACATGATCTGTTCAGTTCAAGATAAACATACCATTCCAAGGATCTTATTTCCCGCCAATTTGCTCATTCTCCCACCTGTCCAGTTTCTCCTCTCACAGCGTCCCCATCCCTGAATTGTCCAAACACCCAGAGGTTTTCTTGTTCCATTGCTGGGATCTGGTCTTCCTCCACAGGCCGAAGGCGGAGTGGGCTGGGGTCTCACTCGGTCCTCCCCCAAGAGCAGGTGCTTCTTGTGGTTATGCAGTGTGGCCGACAAAGCCTGGCCGTGCAGTTTTAGGTACCAACTGCTAGCCCACTTCCGCGGGGCTGCCCTGCACAGGTGGTCCTGGCCCACGTCCAGGCCTCGGTGGTGCCCCCTATGGGGCTTGGGTCCTGCTCTTCTGGTTCATGTTGCCACGGTAACCGGGTTAACACGGAGCATGCAGGGGAGTCCGGGCTATTGAATGGAGGTTGACAGGCTAGACTTTAAAAGATTTTATTTCAGAGACCTTGATAGCCACTTCCCACCTTGGCGCTTGAGTAGTCATCTTCGCCCAACTTGACAGCTCTTTCTAACTGACAAGTTCAGGGATTAGGACGGGAAAGTGAGGGAAGGCACAGAAGGATTGATGTCTCACTTGCCTTTTGAAAGCCGGTCCAGTGACTAGCTTTGCATCCCAGAACAACTGAGGGAAAGGTCTCCCTCCCCACATAGGCATAAAGGATTTTTGACAAAGATATCATACAAAAAAAAGAAAGTTACAGATCAATGTCACGAACATAGGTGTAAAAATTTTCAACAAAATACTGGCAAAGTGGCTGCAACAACACATTAAAAGGATCACACAGCATGACCAATGTGGCTATACACCACATCAACAAACTGAAGCATAAAAACCACATGATCATCTCAATAAATGCAGAAAAAGCTTTTGGTAAAATTCAATATCCATTTATGACAAAAACTCTCCCGAATGCAGGCATAGAGGGAGTAAATGTCAACATGAAAAAGGCTGTATATGACAAACCCACAGCTAACATCATACTCAATGGAGAAAAGCATTTCCTGTAAGTTCAGGAACAAGACAAGGACGCCCTCTCTCACTGCTTTTCAATATGGTTTTGGAATGTTAGCAATCAGAGAAGAGAAAGAAAGAAAAGGAGTGCAAATTGTAAGGGAAGTAGTAAAACTGTCACTGTTTGCAGATGACATGACACTAAAACAGAAAACCCTAAAGACACCACCAGAAAACTACTAGAGCTTATCAATGAATTTGGTAAAGTTGCAGGATACGAAATTAATACACAGGGATACACTGCGTTTCTATACACTAGCAATAAAATATCAGAAAGAGAAATTAAAGAAGCAATTCCACTTACCACTGCATCAAAAAGAATAAAATACCCAGGAATAAACCTACTTAAGGAGGCAAAAGACCTGTACTCTGAAAACTGTAAGATGCTGATGAAAGAAATTGAAGACAATTACAAACAGATGAAAAGATACACCGTGCTCTTGGGTTAGAAGAATCAACATTGTTAATGACCATAATACCCAAGGCAATGTACGGATCCAATGCAATCTGTATCAAACTACCAACGACATTTTTCACAGAACTAGAACAAAAAATTGTTAAATTTTTATGGAAACACAAAAGGCCTCCAAATAGCCAAAACAATCTTGTGAAAGAACAGAGCTGGAGGAATCAGGCTCCCTGACTTCAGACTATACTACAAAGCTACATTAATCAAAACAGCATGGTACTGGCACAAAAACAGACATATCAATCAATGGAACAGAACAGAAAGCCCAGAAATAAACCCACGCACTCATGGTCAATTCATCTCTGACAAAGGAGGCAATAAGTGGTGCTGGGCAAACTGGACAGCTAAGTGCAAAAGACTGAAATTAGAACATTCCCTAACACCATATACAAAAATAAACTCAAAATGGATTAGACCTAAATGTAAGACCAGATACTGTAAAACTCCTAAGAAAAACTTAAGCAGAACTCCTTCTGACATAAATTGCAGCAATATTTTTTTGGATCTGTGTCCTAGAGTAATGGAAATAAAAGCAAAAATAAACAAATGGGACCTAATTAAACTTAAAAGCTTTTGCAAGGCAAAGGAAACCATAAACAAAACAAAAAGACAACCTACAGAATGGGAGAAAATACTTGTGAATAATGTGACCCACAAGGGATTAATTTCCAAAATATACAAGCAGCTCACACAGCTCAATATAAAAAAAAAAGAACAACCCAATAAAAAAAAATAGGTAGAAGATCTAAATAGACATTTCACCAAAGAAGACAGCCAGATGGCCAACAGGCACATGAAAAGATGCTCAATACCTCTAATTATTTGAGAAATGAGATCAGAACTACAATGAGGTATCACCTCACACTGGTCAGAGTGGCCGTCATCAAAAAGTCTACAAATAATAAATGCTGGAGAGGGTGTGGAGTAAAAGGAACCCTCCTACACTACTGGTAGGAATGTAGGTTGGTGCAGTCACTATGGAGAACAGTACGGAGGTTCCTTAAAAAGCTAAAAATAGACTTACCGTATGATCCAGCAATCCCACTCTTGGGCGTATATCCCGAGAAATCTCTAATTTGAAAAGATACACGCATCCCAATGTTCATAGCAACACTATTTACAATAGCCAAGACATGGAAGCAACTTAAATGTCCATCAACAGATACCAGGATAAAGAAAATGTGGTATATATACACAATGGAATACTACTCAGCACTTAGCCATAAAAAGGAATGAAATAATGCCATTTGCAGCAACATGGATGGACCAGGAGATGGTCATACTAAATGAAGTAAGTCAGACAGAAAAAGACAAATATCCTATGATATCACTTATATGTGGAATCTATTAAAAAAAAAAGAAAGAGACACAAACGATCTTATTTACAAAACAGAGACTGTCAGATGTAGAAAACAAATTTACAGTTACCAAGGGGGAAAGGGGATTGGGAAGCATAAATTGGGAGTTTGGGATTGGCAGATACAAACTATTATGTACAGAATAGATAAACAACAAGATCCTACTGCATAGCAAAGGGAAACTATATTCAGTGGCTTTCAGTAACCTGTAATGAAAATGAAAATGAATATATAAACATATATAAAGAATTGACTGTATTAGGAAAAAAACTGGAAGAAAAAGATCAGGGTCTGTTATAAGATCGTGTACAGTTACCAAAAATTACATTTTTTTTAAACAAATAGTATGAGCATGTATTATTTTTTAGAGCAAAAAGCCCACCAATTCTCATTTTAGGGAAAAATTACAATAATGGCAAAGGTTCTGAAAGCAGACAATTTGGAGGCTGACATTTAGATAAGTTACTTAACTTCTCCAAACTCATTTTCTTCATCTGCAAAATGGTCTTACCATTAGCACCCACCCTACGGGACTGTTTGGAGAACTGGGTGAGGATTTGTGTACAGCTGTGTCTGGCATGTTGTGAGTGGCCGATACATGCTCACTTTTTAAAACATACAGTTCCGGTCAAGATGGTGGAGCATTAGGACCATGAACTCGCCTCTCCTTGTGACTACAATGAAACCACAACTAAATGTTAAACAACCATCGAAAAAAGACTGGAACCTAGTGAAAAAGATCTGCAACTGGAAACATAAAGAGGGAGCCACAGCAGGACAGTTGGAGGGGTGTGCTCATGATATAATTGGGCCCCATACCCCCCATGTGGGCAACACACAAGCTGAAGAATAATTAAGTCGCAGAGGCCCTCCCACAGGAGTGAGAGCTCTGAGCCCCACATCAGGCTCCCCAGCCTGGATCCCAGCATTGGGAGGAGAAAGAGATCCCAGGACATCTGGTTTTGAAGGCCAGGGGAGCTTGGCTCTGGGAGCCCCATGGGACTGGGTGAAATGGAGACTCCATTCGCTTGAGAAGTGTACGCGGAAACTCACGTGCACCAGGTCCAAGGGCAGAGGCAGTGATTTCATAGGAACCTGGGCCAGGCCTGCCTGCTGGATTTAGAGGGTCTCCTGGGGACGTGGGGGATGGCTGCGGCTCACTTAGGGGACGTAAAACCTGGTGGTGGACATTCCTGGAGTGTTAATCTACATGAGCTTTTCTGGAGGCCGACATCTTGATTGGATCATCAGCCCCAAGACCTAGCCCCACCCAACAACCTGTGGGGAAGCCTCAGGTCAAACAACATACTGGGTGGGAACACAGCCACACCCATCAGCAGACTTCCTAAGCCACAAAGACCTCTAGACACAGCCCTACCCACCAGAGGTCCAGGACCAAGCTTCACCCAGCAGTGAGCAGGCACCAGCTCCTCCTGCCAGGAACCCTGCATAAGCCTCTAGTCCAGCCTTATCCACCAGGGGCAGGTACTAGAAATAAGAAAACAACAATCCCAAAGCCTGTGGAAGGAATCCACAGATACATAAAAGATAGATATGAGGTGGCAAAGGAATATCGCCCAGGACAAGGCATAAGGTAAAATCCCAGAAGAAGAAATAAGTGGTGAGGCGATAGATAATTTATCTAAGAAAGAGTTTAAAGTAATGACAGCCAAGATGTTCAGAGAACTCAAGAGGAGTATAGATGAGCAGAGTGAAGTTTTTAGCAAAGAGTTGGAAAATATAAAGAATACCCAGAGTTGAAGAATAAAATCATTGAAGTGAACAATATATTAGAAAGAACCAAGAATAGACTAAATGAGGCAGAAGAACAGATCAGTGAGCTAGAAGACAGATTAGTGGAAACCACTACTTCAGAACAGAAAAAAGAATAAAAAGGAATGAGGATAATATAAGATAACTCTGGGACACAAGAAGTGCTCTAATATTCGCATTACAGGGGCCCAGAAAGAGAAGAGAGAGAGAAAGGACCTAAGAAAATTTTTGGAGAGATAATAACCAAAAACTTCCCCAACCTGGGAAAGGGAAAAGTCACCCAAGTCCAGGAAGCACAGAAAGTACCACAGAGGATCGACCCAAAGAGGAACCAAGGCACATAGCAATCAAATTGACAAAAATTAAGGATAAGGAGAAAATATTAAAATTAGCAAGAGAAAAGCAACAAATAATATACAAGGGAACTCCCATAAGGTTATCAGCTGATTTTCCAGCAGAAACTCTACAGGCCAGAAGGGAGTGGCACGATATATTTAAAGTGTTAAAAGGGGGAAATTTACAACCAAGTATACTCTATCCAGCAAGGCTCTCATTCAGACTTGATGGAGAAATCAAAAGCTTTACGGATAAACAAAAGCCAAAAGATTTCAGCACCACCAAACCAGCTTTACAACAAATGTTAAAGGACCTTCTCTAGTCATCAAACACTAAGAAAACAGAACAAAAAGAAAGAGAGAGAGAAAAAAAAAAAGAGGCCTACAGAAGATTGCTTTGGCTGTTCGGGGTCTTTTGTGGTTCCTTATAAATTTTGGAATTGTTTGTTCTAGTTCTGTGAGGAATATTGCGAATATTTTGACGGGGGTTGCATTGGATCTGTGGATTGCTTTGGGTAGTGTGGTCATTTTGATAGTGTTGATTCTTCCAATCCAAGAGCACAAGAAATCTTTCCATTTCTTTGTGTCATTTTGATTTTCAGAGTATAGGGAACCTACTTGGTTAAGCTTATTCCTAGGTATTTTGTTGTTTTTGATGTAATGGAAATGTCTCTGCCAGTTATAAAATTCTGGTTTTTGAAGTGAAAAAAAAAAAGTGAATGAAGAGAGGCAAATGGCAAAATATCCTCCTTTTTTATGGGTGAGTTGTATTCCATCACATATATATATGCTGCATCATCTTTATCTATTCAACTATTGATGTGCACTTAGGATGCTTCCATATCTTGGCAATTATAAATAATGTTGCTGTTAATAGCAGGGTGTATGTATCTTTTTGAGTTAATTCTTATTTTGTGATTGGCTTTATTCCTTTGATAACTATGTAAGTTTAAAAAGCTAAAAAGCTCTAGAAACAATGAACAGTTCATAATATGTAAATTAAAAAATATATGTGCAGCAAAAAAAAAAAAAAGACCTATCAAGCCATGAAAGACATGGAAGAAACTTAAAAGACATATTACTAAATGAAAGAAGCCAGTCTGAAAAGGCTACAAACTGTATGATTCCAACCAAATGACATTCTGGAAAAGGCACAGCTATAGAAACAATAAAAAGATCGTGGTTTCCAGGGGTTTGGGGAGAGGGAGGGATGGATGAACAGATGGAGCACAAGGGATTTTTAGGGCAATGAAATTATTCTGTATGATACTGTAGTGGTGGCTACATGCCATTATGCATTTGTCAAAACCCATAGAATGTACAACATCAAGGGTGAACCCTAATGTAAACTATGGACTTTGGTTGATAATAATGTGCCCATGTTGGTTCATCGATTGTACCAAATATGCCACACTGATGAGTGGTGTTGAGGGTAGGGGAGTATATATGTATGGGTGGGGAGGGCTATGTGGGAACTCTGTATTTTCTGCTCAATTCTGTTGTGAACTTGAAACTGCTCTAAAAAAATCAAGTCTATTAAGAAAAATAAAGACTTTATTTTTATTTTATTAATTTTTTTTTGTTTTTTACTGGGGAGAAGTAATTAGGTTAACATTTATTTACTTGTTTTTTAGGGGAGGTACTGGGGATTGAACCTAGGGCCTTGTGTATGCTAAGCATGCGCTTTACCACTTGAGCTATATACCCTCCCCCTTGTTTTAGAGCAGTTTTAGAATTATGGAAAAATTGAGGGAGAGTATAGCTCAGTGGTAGAGTGCGTGCTTAGCATGCACGAGGTCCTAGGTTCAATCCCCAGTACCTAATTACCCACCCCTCATCCCAGAAAAATATCATTAATAGGTAAACAACAAGGTCCTGCTGTAGAGCACAGGGAACTATATTCAATGTCTTGTAATATCCTGTAATGAAAACATCGTCTCCCCTGTTATGAACGCCCTACATTCATGTGGTACATTTGTTACAGGTAGTGAACCGCTCTTGCCACATTATTATCAACTAAATGCCATACTCTATGTTCAGATTTCCCGTTTTAAACCAATGTCCTTTTTCTGTTCCAGGATTCCATGTCCACTTGGATTGCTTTTATTATTATTATCATTTTTTGTTGCAGAGACGCTCAGCCAATGCCGCTCCCCAGTCCTTCCCTTTCCGGGTGTGAGCCTTCCAGGCGATGAAACTTGTTCTCTTAGCCTTAAATTTAGCAGGGAGCAGAGGACGGAGCTAAACCTGAAGGCTGGCTGGGTCCTGCCCGGGAGCTGAGAGGCATGTGGGGCTCCTGGGTGTGCGGGTGGGGTGGGGGCCGAGTTGCAGGATGAGGCAGGGGTGGCACATGGTACGGCTGCAATCTGAGCCGCCTGTGTTGCAGTCAAAGCCACAGTTTTGAAGCTTCTCTTGAGCAACAGGGCATTGTCCTGTGATTGCCCCAAGATGAATCAGAGAAGTTTCTTCATTTGAAGTCAAAGGTGAGGCCCTAAGGGCCTTATAAAAACCTCCCTGGCTCAGAGCTCCTCACCAGTGCTGGCTTCTGCTACCGTTTCACACTCCTGTGCATTGAGGGTAAGTTTTTTCCTTGGCTGGGCCCTCAGGGGGCCACTTGGTAGGCTGTTGGAAGCCGTAGCCCTCTGCCTGCTGGATACCCTCTGGGCTGACTGCCTTCTGGGCCCAAGCAGGCCAGCCCTGGCTGCGCTAGGAAGAGCCGGTCTGAGGACTTGGGGATGGCAAAGGTGGGTGGGGCGGCTGGCATCTGTAAGAGCCCTAAAGTGCTGTTACCTGGGGAATGGGAATAGGCTGGCCAACCAAAGAGCCCTTCCCAGGTGAGCTTGAGTGAGCAGTTCCCTCCGAATTACACTTCCCAGGAGAGAGCAGGGCGTGGGACACGGTGGCACTTAAGGCTGGTTCTCTGAGGTTGGGGTGGTTTATATGCTCTTCTCCCTCCATCCTATCCACAAATGAAAATACTCATCATGGGCCAAACACAGAGCAGAGAGAATAAGAGCAGATGCTGGGGAAGTCACCCCTTGTCCCAAACCCTGATGCAGAAAGAGAGGGGAGAGTGGCTGTGAGGGGTGGGGAAGGAACAGCCTGAGACCTCCTCTGCCTCCTGAAGGTTAGCGTGAGGTGGGAAGATGACGAAGCTGGAGGAGCACCTGGAGGGGATCATCAACATCTTCCATCAGTACTCAGTTCGGGTGGGGCACTACGACACCCTCTCCAAGGGGGAGCTGAAGCAGCTGATCACCAGGCAGCTTGTGAACACCCTCAAGGTAGGTCACGCCCCGTCATGGCAGCCCTGCCCACCCCTCTGCACTGAGGGCAGTACCAAGGCCTGAAAGGGTGATGGTGGGGCAAGGACAGGGGTGGGCTGGCCCCTGCTTGAGCTCTCAAGGGTATCCTCCCCCTGCGGTGGGATGGGGCTCCCTCCATCTCGCAATAACTCGCTCTGTCACCTTGGGCTCTGCTCCCTCCTCTCTCTGTGAAGTGGACAGGGGCAGGGCAGGGTGGATTTGGATTTGGGGGCCACACAGTACCTTCCAGGTCAAGACTTGATTCTAGGCTGGCTCCTGAGGGCGCTTCTCTCCTGCTTCTGTTTTCTCACATTGGATTCTCCCACATGGTTTTGACTAATGAGTTAAGATTCCTGGGCTCCCTAAGCTGAGCTCTGAGGGATGAGAGGCCTGGAGAACGGGGGAGCTCACTGCCCCTGCTTCCCTTCTCCTAGAACACCAAAGATCAGGCCACCATTGACAAAATATTCCAAGAGCTGGATGCTAATAAGGATGGACAGGTCAACTTTGAAGAATTCATAACCCTGGTGGCCAGAGTGCTGCTGACTGCCCACGAGGAAATCCACAAAGAGTAGGAAGCCCCGAGGGGCTCTTCCCAGTGAGCCCCCACGAAGACTCTCCCCACATTAATAAATGTGCCCTTGAGAAGTTCTTAACAGTGTCTGTGCTTTTTTTCTTCCCGCAAACTTGATCCCTCCTTATCCCTGCTATTCCAACAGGCCCCATTTCAGCCCCTGGAGCCCCCTCTCCACGTGTTCATTTCTTCACCAATGATGTATTAAATGTAAAATATTTGTTCATTTATTCACTTATTCAACAACTATTCACTGTGCGTCTATGAGAGCTGGAGGCCAAAGACACAAAGTCCCCGTCCTCTTGAGGCTTGTGTTCTATTGGGGAGGGGATAGAAAAGAAACCAGATAAACCAGTAAAAATATATCATATGATGCACTGGTTGGTAATGATGAGAGGTGTGAAGACAGCTGAAGCAGGGAAGTAAGGTTGGGGCAGAAGGGAAGGTGACCGGTTTCGATGTGATGACCAAGAGATGCATCTGAGCAGAAATCAAACAGAAGGGAGGGAGAGCAGCTTGCAGGTGTCTGGGGGCCGAGAAGTCCCGTCAGAGAGAGGCTGAGGCTCCGAGGTGGGTGTGTGCTGGACCTGCTCAAAGAACAGCATGGCGGTGGGATGCAGGGCTGAGGTGGGGCTGGTGGGAGGGGAACGTCTGCAGGAGACGGGGAACAGGGCGCAGGGGCTACAGCCTGGGGGGAGGAGCTTGGACTTTGTGTCTAGGGTGCTAAGGAAGCCACAGGGGCCTTTGAGGCAGGGAGCGAGATGATTGCACTCACGTTCATTGACGGCTGTGTCTGTAGAGAAGAGATTGCAGGGACAGGTAAGAGAGGGTGCAGGGACCCCAGCCAGGAGGGGTTCCCCAGAGTAGCCCTGGCCAGAGAAATATAACCTGGGCTACCTTTGTAATTTTAAATGTACTTTTAGTCACGTTAAGAGCATTGAAAATAAAGAGGAAATTAATTTTAACAATCTACGTTATTAACCCCATAGATCAAAGTATCATCATACAAAGTTACTGAGCCCATAAAATCTGACAACCCCCCACCTCGTGGCGGCTCTGCCTTCTGAGTGAGATGGGTCACACTCTGTCTATGGCATGTGTAACCACTTTTACTTTAAACTGAGCACCCAAACCCCACACCTCGTGGCCTCTCTCTTGCCTTCTGAGACAGCCTGCACCCTGTCTGTGGAGTATATATCTTTCTGAATAAATCTACTTTTACTCAACTATGGCTCACTCTTGAATTCCTTCCTGAGCAAAACCAAGGACCTACACTTGGCAGGGTGGATCCCAGGGACTCCACCGAGACCTGGGACACGGCCATCCTCTCGCCCCACGTTTCCTGTATCACTGGCAGACCTGCCAGTGGCTGCTCCCTGGCTCGCCTTTCACAGGGTGCAGGAGATAAAGGCAGAGTTTGTGACAAAATTTTAAAAAGATGGGGTAACTCGCTGGAGCCCAGGCATGGCAGATATGAGGAAAGTGAGAAGGGGAACTTAATATTGAGGGAAAAGGTGGGTTTGTCTTTTGGTTTATTTGGTGCCAAGCCTTGGGGAGATGATGTGCAGGAAGCTGGGATTCAGGTCTGAGGCTTGGAAGAGACAAGTGCCAGCCACAGAGGCCCCAGGGTGAGGCTGGGCGGCGCACCAGAGGAAACTACTGCATATGTGAGATGTGAATCGGAGGCCCAGTCGAGGCAGTGGGAAGGTGGGAAGTACTCCAGGAAGCAGGAGCCTGGGGAGACCCTCTCCTGGGGATGGGGCAGGGTGGAGAGGCTGAGCCGGGGTGGAGCGGGATTGGCAGAAGATGGAGGAACTCAGGACCTGGAGAAGGCGGCCTTGGAATGGCCCAAGTCTGGAAGGCTTCCATCACGGAATGAGAAGAGGGGAGCATTCAGAGAAAGCCTTCACTCACTGAATGACCTTGGGAAAAATCACTTTGCCTTTCTGGATCTCTGTTTTCTTTGTTTTTGAAGAATTCAAAGGAATTCAGGAAATTCATTTGAAGAGTTTAGACTAGATGAACACTCAGGTGTCAACCAGTTTTAATATCCTCAGATGCTTGGACGGAATGGAGGACTCTGGGTAGGACCTCAAAAGGTGGGAGGGAGGGTGTTCTTGGCACTGAGAGGGTGGTGGTCCAGAGGACGAGGGGGAAGTTATAGTTCTGGATTCAGAGCCTGGTTTTACCACTTACTAATTGTCAGACCTCGAACAAGTTACCTAAAGGCTCTAAGCCTCAGTTTCTCCATCAGTAAAATGCAGATCTTGTTACACCTTTCTCAGAGTTGACGTGAGGATCAGCTAATCTAACAGCACGTGCACAGCACTTAGCACAGCCTCTGATGCCAGGTCGGCACTCCGCAGGTACCAGCATTAACGGTCAGATGCTAATTTATATAGGAGGTAGTTAGTTACAGCAAAGATTTAGGTGATTTTTAGGGGTAACTTGGAAAAGTGTTAGGTAAGTAACCGAGGGCAGTCGGGCACTGTCTTTCTCTAAGGGCTTTTGAGCTGGGGCCAAGCTGCTGTTCTGCGAACGGGGGCTCTTGCTCAGTGCACCCACGTGTATCTGTGGCCCCTTCTGACATATACGGTACTGTTAGCATGTGGTGAAAAACAAGCACTGAACCAAGCCCATTTGCTATTCAAATAGCCATGATTTTGTTTCAAAATAGCCACCTGAACCACAAATTGAACTTAAATCGTATTTAGAAAAATTTTAAGGGATCTCACACTTGGTCAAAATCCATCCATCAGAGGCACCAGAGGGCAATGAAAAAAGCCTTCAACCTGGAATCGGATGCACTTGGTTAGCCTCCCAGCTCAACTGCTCCTTGGCTCTGTGAGTTTGAGCAAGTGACCTTCCCTCTGTGAGCCCATATTATCTGTAAAGTGCAGTGGACCAGGTAATCTCTAGGCCCTTCATGAAAATGCAGAGCCTGGTCCCCTGACAGTGGCCGCTACCACAAAACAAACAAATGGACCTGAGGACAGTTAGAAGCATGACCACGGGGGCTGGACTTGTCCTCTCCACCATCTCTCCACCAACCCCCTGTCCGCCGCCAGGAGCCTGAGTCCCCAGCCACTCCAGAACATTCTCCAGTTTCCCCACAGACTTTCAGAGTACTCTGATTTGACATCTGTTCTTCTCTGTCTGAGGTGCCCTCTCTTCCTTTCATTCACAAACCCTTTATTTAATTTATTATTTTTTTAATTTTTAAAATATTTATTTATTCATTTTGTGGAGGGAGGTAATTAGGTTTATTTCTTTACTTTAATTGAGGTACTGGGGATCGAACCCATGATCTCATGCATGCTAAGTGTGCTCTCTACCAGTGAGCTATACCCTCCCCACAACAAACCATTTAAAAGTGCCTTGTACTGGGCTCTAGCTACCAGGCTACTGGTCCTTCTTTGGCTCTGGAACTCCTGCTTACTCACCAGAGCCCGACCCAAACATCAGATCCTCCAGGGAGCAATTCTGCTCACACCCCCTCACGTATTTCCACGTGTCATTCAGAGTGGATTTCAGCCTGGGGACTCTGGGACTTACCGGCCCGTCATGGCGTCAAGCCCCTTTGGGGATGGCTGGTAGACAGAGCCCTCTGAGCGAGAGTTGCCGTGTGATAAGGGGCACTGACGGCAAACGAAGCCAACTGGCCCATCCGGGCTCTGGCAGTCAGGGGGAGGGTCCGGATCTGCTGGGACGGCCCCCGGGAGCCCCTGGTGCAAGAACGGCTAGGACTCGCCATTTAACTCAGCCGGTAAAAACCATCTTCAAAGTTAAAAGGGAGCAAAGCAGACTTGTAAAAATCTGCAGGGCAAGCAAGGCCCTGACTTTCTATGCGTCTCTGATTTCTCTCATTACCTAACCCAGCCCTGCACACGCAGAAGTTCAACTCTCGCCCTTTCAGCGTTAACCTGAAGAAGTTTAATCCTTCCTCCCGACAGAGGCCTGCACCCCGCCCGAGAGGACGGAGGAAAAGCTTGTCCTCCGTGCTCGGGGGCATCATCCACCTTTGCTCTTCTTTTGGCCACAACATCATATGAAAATAATTATTTGGGTGTCTGTCGCCCTCATTAGACTGATGGCTCCTTGAGGGCAGGGGACTTAGCAGCGTATTTGGCACAAATGTCGGGCTCAGTCAGTCCCTGCACCAGCCTCCCGCCTGGTCCCCACGCTTCTACCCTGGGTCCCCCAAGTTGTCGTCCACACAGCAGCCAGAAGGATGTCTAAACGCGAGTCATACTGGGTCACGACCTGGTGAAGACCCTCTAGAAGTTCTCCGGTGCTCCTTGTCACTCAGGTCTCATTTCCACTGCCACCTCCCTGGGGAGGCCCGGTCTGGTTCCCCACCTCACCTCGCAGTCGCTCCAGCCCATCTTCCTCTTACTGTGGACTCATCGCCCCCTGAAACATTCTACTCTGTCTCCCTTGGCTTGTTCCTGCCTGAGTCTCCCTGGACGCAAGCTCTAGCGCCGTGGTGACCGGCTGTGCTTTGCTGGCCTGTGACAGTGCCTGCCTGCAGGTGCCCCTCAATGAATGAATACTTGATGAATGTTGGTTTAGTAGAATTGAATTACTGTTTGCTAACTGAGGGAACCCACGGCTGTTATAAAATGAAAGTGCGATGCTTGCAGTGGTGGTGGTGGTGTGGGGATCGGGGTTGAGGGAGGACCTGGCGGTAAGTACACCCCATCACAGTGGGTTTTGGAGGCCTAGCGGTGGAGTGGCCCCCTCTCCCCAGACCTCAGCGGTATTCGAAGGCAGTTGTCATGATCCTCTCTGCTTCTCTTTTCCAGGCTCAATACTCTCAGCCCGTCAACTATTTCACTCTCATGATCTACTCCTTCCATTGTTAACAGGCATCTCGGAAGCTCAGCATCTTCTGTTTTAGAGGAATCATCCCTGCTGAGACGTGGGCCTGTGTTAAGGCACCCCACTCCTGGAAGCACCCCAGCTGCTTGGGACTGCGCCTCAACCCTGAGACCAGGGAGGCAGAAAGCAGCAAGTGAGGGAAAGGCTCAGAAGTGAGAAGGGAAGAGAGAGAAAGAGAGGGGCAAAGCAAGAAGGAAAGGAGAGGAGAGGGAGGGGATGGACCGGACCCAGACTGGGGCTGCCCCACACCACCTGCCAGCATCCTGCCACCTTGATGCCTCTGCCTCAGGTGCCACCCTCCTCTTCAGCCCTCACTTCGGGTCCTGGCAACAATTGCCCTCCTCACTGTACCATCTCACCACACATGTGACAATTTTGGGCACATGGCAAAAACAGGAGAGCTCGCAGAGAAGAGGGCAACCCTGAGGCGCTCCCTGGAGGAGGCTAGCCAGCCGCGTACCAGGGTGACCACTTTCCCTGTCCCTTCTGCTCAGGAGGGGACCTCTGAGGACAGGAGTTGGGGGACAGGGAGCTGAGCAGAGGCTCAGGGTAGCAGAATTGTTTCAGGCCGGAGACTCAAGAGGTAACAAAACTTGAGCAACAGATTGTTTCAGTCCTGTTGTCACTTTGGTAATTGGAATGTCAAAATCCATGACACAGGGCTTTCTAAAACATATGTTTTCAGCAACTGCCGGGAGGAGGGGCAGGGCGTTGAGGCTGGATCCTGGCGTTTGCTTCACAGCTGGGCTTGTGTCAGGCTTGTGTAAGGTTGCCTCAGTGGGCTGGCGAAAACCGAGGCCTTTCTTCCCGGCAGGGTCTTGGGAAACAGCACACAATTCTCCTCTTTTTCGTACAGGGGTGGCGGGAAGTGCCTGCCTTGCTGGCCTGGGGCGTGGGGTAGTTTGGGACCCCAGGCGAAAGCAGCTCTTCTCTGAGAAGCACCACGTCTCATCTGCCCTCCCTGGACTATTGCAGCCGTCCCCTAACCGGTCTGATTCCCACCTCAACTCACCCCACAGGCCCCAGACAGACTGCACTAAAATATAAGTATGCTGTGTCGTTTCCGTCCCCAAAGCCCCACGGCTTCCGTTCTCCGTCCTCTCGCTGAGAGTGTAGCTCCAAGGCCAAGCATCTGCCCCGCTCTCCTCTGTCTCCCACCTGCCCCACTCACACCCCCAGGGCTCCTCGTTCCTGCTCACGCCCCACGTCTGACCAGCCCCAGGCCTCTGCACACGTGCTCTCCTCCTTCCGAAGCATCTTCGCGTCTGTCCTAGGATGCCTGCAGCCGCCAGCCTCCACTCAGCCCTGCAGGGTTTTAGCCTCACTGAGGGACAGCCCCACCAGACCTTACCCCTCTCTGGCCTTTCATTTCTATGGAGCTGTCTGGTCTGCCCTGCAGTTCTGGGGGCTCCTTAATGACAGGGTGAAGCCTTATTTATCCCGGGGGCCCCTCAGAGCAGTATACAGAGCCCAACACACAGTCAGTTCTCAGTGAACCTCTGTTGAGTGAAGGAAGGGACCAGTAAGTGAGAAAGAATTCATCTCCGCGCCCAGCTCTGGAAGCGTCTCGCAGCACCAGGCCCCCGAGCATGTTCAGGGAGCTGCTAAGCCTCTGGGCAGGATCGGGCAGAATCAGGCTGCCCTGAGTCTCCTCACCCCTCCCAGAAAGGTACCCAAGAGTTCAAGCTTCCCTGCCAAGAGGGCAACTCCCTCTTTCAGGAACCGGGGGATAGGCATCTGATGACAATCAATGACTGGGATGCTGGGGAAACCCCGAAGTTCCTGCTTCCCTCAAGGACTCATTCCTCCTGGAGGCAGCCACCCTTCCTCACCTTGGGAGGGAATCTTAACCCCAACGCCGATGCTCTCCTTCTTTATCTGAAGGAGAAGCCGGCTCCCCTCTCTTCCGTACAACCAGCTTTGTTTTTGTTTTTGTTTTGGAATGGAAGCGCTAGTGGGATATGAAAAAAAAACGCACCACCTAGAAGTCCAGAGCTATGTTTTATCTGGGGGGCTTTCAGGACTCGAGCCCGGGGTCGGGGAGCAGCCTCTCAGATCGCTCCAAGGGACTGCTCCGAAGAGCAGGGCAGACCAGGTGTCCAAACATCAAAAGCTTGCTGTTGATGAAAGAAAACCAGCTCACTCAAGCTCAGGAACTCAGCGCCCTTCCATGTGTGGGAGGGTGCAAGAGTCTGCGCCCGTCGATGTTGTTCCTTTGAAGTGCACCTTAGCCATCGAGGGCCAGTACTCTGTGCTTCCTACCCTGAGTCTCCTCTGGGTGCCCCACTGGGGGTGGCTGCAGTGGCGGAGGGCTTGGCAGCGGGTGTACTGCTTGTCCCCATCCCGAGTCCCCTGCAGCTCGCTGTGGGTGGCAGTGGCTGTGGTGTCCTTTGGTTCCTGACCTGGCAGGCAATCATTTTCACTCACAGATAGAAGAGGCCTTGGTCAACTCTTTTAAACTATTTTTAAAGAAAACCCCACAAGGCTCTGTGACAGTGGCTTGCTGTCAGACCTTCCCCGGGTTTTAGAACGACCTCCTCCTCTTGGACTGAGCTAGCAGAGAGATGGGGGAAAAGGGAAACCTCTTGGCATCCTGCTTCTCAGCTGCTCCACCATCTCCTGGCCTCCAGGTGGCCAGACCGTGGGCATGCCCCTCACGCCAGAGCTGTCCCCACCTCGCCCTCTCCCCGCTACGCAAGCTCCAGCTTCACCCTCCAGCCCCGCAGGGACGTAGGATCGCCCTACCTTTACCTGCTCATGCAGAATGCCCACCGAGAGCTTGTTCCCTGCTGGCACCTGGGGATACGGGGCAAACAGTCATAGTCCCTGCCTCCAGGGCCACTGCCAGACTTGCAGCTAAGGAGTGTGAATGAAAAATACAGCTGTCAAGCTGTCACATTACTTGCGGCTGGGGATAGTGAGCCCTGAGGAAACTCAGGATGGAAAAGCACAGGACACTGGCCTAGAGAGCTAAGGTGCACATCAAAGGAATGACTTCAATGAGCCCAGACTCTTGCATTTCCCATATATAGAAAAGTGCTAAATTCCTTAATTTGAGATATCTGTTTTTTTTTTAATTAACAGGAATCTTGATGTTCTGACTACCTGATCTTTGTTAGAAAAACTCTTACGTATCCTGGCTCCTCCCTTACCTCTTTGGAACAGTCCCTTAGAGCCATCTGAGAGGCTGTCTCCTGGGTTCAAATTCCTCAGAAAGTAGACCGAATAAAACACAATTCTTAAATTTTAGGTTGTGCTCCCCCTCCCCCAGTCAACAAGGGTTACAATTCCCTATTGTAAGTGCAAAGGTAGAAGTAACAGAGAGTTCTATGGGCCTGGTGCAGGAAGCTTCTATGTACTTAAGGAAGGTGGGTAGTCAGGGGAGTCTTCATGGAGGTGGTGACAAAGGCTCTGGGCCCTTAAGGACTCCCTGGAGACCCCAGGGTGGGGAAAGCATTCCTGGTGCATGGTGCGGAGCCTGGAGAAAGTCTGGACGTGATTTAGGAAAATGTTTTGAAGAAGTGGATGGGTAGCTATGTGCATGGAAGGAGTTAGATTTATTGTGTGTCCCCAGTGATGTGGGAGGAAATGAGGATAAATGCTTAGTGGCATGAGGAGATAGATTTTGGCTTGGTGTAATGAAGGACTTTGTAAGTGTCAGCACCAGAGGAGGATGCTCCCTTTCATGGAGGAGTTCAGGCAGGGCTGGACTGACTGCTTGCTTGGCAGGAACGTTGGGGAAAATCGCTCAAGCGTGAGGGTGGGGCAGTTTGGGTGAAACCAGTAATTTTCCAACTTCTATCAACACAAATCCCCCTCTCTTCAATGCTTAGCAGATGAAAGCAGAGTGAGTGAGACTGAATCACGCTGGGGAGGGGGCTTCAGATTCCCATCCCCTTGCTGCCGTTCCCTCCAGTTTGAGATGCCAGAATCTTCTATCTGTTTTGTTTTTTCTTTTTCCTGTGGTTGAGGCATTTTATTGGACCTTTGGCGACCAGATGTGGGGACCATCTGCTTCCCACTCCCTCCTCCCGTCTTTCTTCACATCTTGCCCAGAGAAGGGAGTGCGGAACAGGTGAGGAATTTTAGAATATCTGCACCATCAGCATTTGTTGAGAACTGACTGTGTATCAGCCACTACTCCAGGTGCTGAGACTAAAGCAAGCAGAGAATAAGACGATGCTATGGACTTTGCTCCCATGGAGATCATGGTCTAGTGGGGAGGCAGAGTCATAAACGTGTTTCTGGCACATTGTGATGAGTGATGGTGGGCGGAGGTGTGGGGAGAGCCTACCCTATCCGAGACATCTAGTCCTGGTGAGGCCACTGATGGAACCCAGGCTTCCCACCTCCCAGGCCAAGCTGCACAGTGGGCACATGCTGGTGGGGTAGCAGGGCTGTTAGGAGGTGAGTCACCCCACCCCTCTCTGGGACCCCCCCAGTCAGGCAGGGAAGGGACTAGGAGCTTCCAAATTCTGCTCCCCGAGCTGAGCTCACAGCCTGGAGGAGTTCAGGCAGGGCTGGACCGACTGCTTGCTTGGCCAGGTGGTTCCTGGAAACACCCTTATGCCTTCAAGCGGGAGCCCTGACATCCCCGTCCCCACAGTGGAGCCGAGGCCTGCCCAGCCCAGGCAGGGGGGCTGGGGGCCAGGCGAGAGCCAGGCAGTGTGGGGAGAGCTGCACTCTGACCCTAGCTGCTCTTCCTTCATGCTCAGCCCTGGGGAAGGAGCTGGGAGAGCCAGCCCGTGGAGAAGATGTAAGTCAATCTCTCTGCAACATCTCCACAAGCCACCACTGTTTAACCTTGAACTGGCCCCTTCTCCACTTGATGCCTCACTTTCTTCACTTCTTACACGTAGGAGAGATGACTGCATATCTTTCCTGAGGGCCCCCAAGTCATCTCGTCAGAGTCTTCTCCCTGCTGAAGGCACAGGGCCGGGCAGACAACCCCGATCTGGGCTCTGGTTTTTGGAAGGCCCAGCCCAGCCCGGTGACGCCCTGGGAGAGGGACTTCAAGGGGTTGCTCTCAGGCCGGAGGGCAGGCAGTGAGGGCAGGGGGACCGCTAGGATGTCCCTGAAGTGAGCGGTTGGGTCTGGAGGCCACCTGAGTCAAGGAGATGCAGGGAAGCTGGGAGCCAGGCCTGGCCGTGGGTTTGCAGAGAGTGGCAGGTGCTTCCACTGGCCTGAGCCCTCAGCTGCTGACCAGGGCCTGGAGGAACCCTGGCCACCTCAGGGAGGTCAGCTTGCCCTCGAGGCAGAGAATCAGAATCTTCAGGCCTGAGAGGCTCTCTGGACCCAGTGTCCAACCTCCTCATGGCTTTTTAGCTGCAGAGCCAGGGTCAGATCTGGTTCCTTCTAATGGGCAGGCAGGCTCCCTTCTCATGCTCCGCTCCTCCTGGGGCTGAGAGGGTGCAGGGCCAGACCCCTGACTCCCATCCATGTGCACACCTGCTCCGGTCTCTGTGGTGAGGACGCTAGGTCTGCTAACAGACACCCAGATGCCCCGTGGAGTCAGAATTCAATCTATGGGGAGTCACACCCCATCTGCCCTTGCTCCCACTGCCCAGACCCCAGGGTTCCTCCTCAGACCCGGCTCTGTCTGGGTGCACTTCTGTCTGGTGGGGGAGACGGTCGTGAGGACTGCTCTGGGTGAAGAGGGGCCTGGGGCTGGGTCGGGATGGGGCTGGAAGGCTGAGGGGAAGAGGTACCCCCTTTTGCTTTCTGTGGTGACAAGGGCCAATTTGACAGTCTGGACAGGGAGATCCTGAGCTGGGGCAGGGGGACTGGGACCCCAGCAGTGGGGTCTAGAGTCAGAGATGAACCCAAGGAGCCCAGAACAGGCCCATATTTTTGATGCTTCTCATTTTTTTTAAAAATTATTGAATGAAGAGGCTAAGGCCCAGTTAAGGTGCAGGGCTGTCTAATGCCCAGGTTCCCAGGAAGGTCATGCTGGGAAAGGGATCAGGGAAGAAGCAGGCAGAGCACTGGCTTGGAGGAAGACTTTATTTCGCCCCTGATCCTCCTACCCAACAGCAAAGGCACTCCGTGGCCCTAGGTGGGCAGGGGCTGGTGGCCTGGCCTCCTTATTAGTGGCTGTGGCCGTGGCCGTGGCCACCGTGGCTGTGGCCATGGCCGTGGCCGTGGTTGCCTTGGCCTTGGCCGCCTTGGCCACCACGGCTGGGGCATGGGCCCTGGCCACCGTTCCCGAAGCCTGGCCCGTGTCTGTGGTCATCTCCTCGGGGGGTGTCCTTGTGCATCTCCTCGTGGGAGGCTACCGTCAGCCTGGCCACCAGCATGCAGAACTCCTGGAAGTTCAGCGTCTCATCTTCATTTGTGTCCATGTCCTGCATGATGTCTTCTATGACTTTGTCATCCTTCTTCTGCTTCTGTGAGGGGGGAGAACAAGGCAGTCAGGGCTGAGTGTGGCCAGGGCTGCGGACGGGGAGCACGGCAAGCGGCCCAACAGCAAACCTGGCTCCTGGACCTCAGGTCAAACATGAGACATGACTGTCTGCTAAGCGCCTACGATGTAGCAGACACTGAGCATCTGCTGGACACGTTCTAACTCCTCTCACAAACAACCGGGCACTAGGACTCTCCGTTTCACAGAAGAGGGACTGAGGTCGAGCGACGTGTCCGAGGTCACACAATGAGAAAGAGCAGAGAGTTCGCCTCGTCTGGTCCTTACAGCAATGTCGGCAGGGAGGCTGGGACTCTTCCTTGAGGAAGGCTTGAGGAAACTGTCTTATGAAGGGTGATTCGTCTGGGTAGAGGAGTGGACATGCCAGTTCTGCTCTAACCCAGAGCCCAGTCTTGTCCCGTTCCCTCCACCCCTGCCAATGTCATATCTCCCCTTCCCGCCTCCCCAGGTTACTAATTAGTGACACTCATCTCAGCCTGCCTGGCGGGGAAGCACCTGAGGGGAATGAGATGGTGTAGGGACAGAGAGCTGTGCTGTGTGATGTGTGCAAGGGGGCCTGAGAGGAGGTGAAGGATCCAGGCCCCGGTGGGTTCCTGCTCTGCCACCCACCAGCTGAGGCCCCTCAGCTGAGTCTCCTCCCAGGAACCTGCAGGTGCCCAGCTCATTGCCCGGGCCCTTCCCCCTCCTGCAATGCTTCAACACGATCTGCTTTGCTGCACCTTTGCCATTGTCCAGGCAGAGCCCTCGCTCCCAAGCAGCCCATGGGCAAGGCGCCCCCTTTTCCTCCTGTCCTATGTCTCTCCTCTGGCAGAGGATGTGAGGGGTGGGGGATGGGGTGGGGTAGGGGTCACGCAGAGGAAATTTGTCCACACAACCTCCTGACTGTATCCTCTCTTGTCTACTCTGAGCCAGTGTCCTGCTTGTACAGATCTGCCCCTGCAGGGAGCTGTCAGCATTCCTAGTACCTCCTAGGGGCAGAACTGAGACCGGGACCCAGACGTCCCTTCCTTCTTAGTCCTGGCTTCTGTTTCCCCAAGGTCACCAAATTCATAAGGAAAACAAAAAGATCTGGTGGAATGAATCCTCCTTTTCCTGGAGCAGCCTGATCATTTTCAGATTGGGGAAATGAACATGCTACTGTCAGTGCTGGGCTGGGTCCTGGTCCACACACTGTTTGTTGGTTTCCTACCTTAGGATGAGAAAAGCCCTCTTGGGTCTTCTACTCCAAGTCCATCTGTGGCTTACATTATCCACGGCTTCCTGCCACGGGTCGTCCTCGCTTGCTTCCATCCTCAACATTCAGGTCTCAGCTCAAAGATCACCTCCTCACAGGGGGCTGTGCTTGTCCACCTAACTAGTCATCTCTCCCACAAACAGCCCGCATCACCCACAGGGACTGGATTTATCTGTGTTCTTGACTGGTCAACACCTTTGCTGTGTGTCTCTCCCACAGGACACTGGGTCCCTGTTGGCCACTACATGCCCTGCCCAGGACAAGACCTGGCACACAGCACATGCCCAGTCTGTCGGTGCCGCCTAATGTGGAACACCTCTAATGAAGGGGTCCAAATCCCATCCCAAACATAGAGCCCACTGCCTCTGGAGGCTGAGTTGAAGGAGCTGGAACTTCCCCCTTGAACACTGCAGATCACAGCCCCGTCCTTCATCCTTAGCCCAGGCTGTCACCAGGCTGGGTCGGGTGCGCCGGGAGTCCAGCCTTACCTTGAGAAAGTTTGGCAGCTCTTTTTTCACCAGGTCTTTGAACTCTTTCTTGTTCAGGGTGTCGTAGTGCCCCAGCCGCACAGAGTACTGGTGGAAGATGTTGATGATGGTTTCTATGCTGCATTCCAGCTGCGACATTTGGTCCGCCATGGTCCTGCGCTCTGTCTGAGCAGTGGATAAGCAAGGGTTCAGGTGCTTAGAAGAAAAGGCTGTCAAGCTTCCTTGATACCCCTTACTGGCTGCAGGCAGGTATGAAGGGGGAAACAGAATAAAAAGAAAGCCTGGGCTGCAACCTAACTGGGAGACGACCCTGTTCCACACACGAGAAATGTTTTAGAGAATATCTAGGGGATGCCAGCAAAGCAGAGCATCTGAAGACAGGCGGCTCCAGCAGAACATGACCTAAGAAAATGTGAAATAAGCTTTAAAGTGGGCAGTCAATCAAGGAGGGCTTCCAGCAGGAAGTTTGAAAGGAAAGTAGATGAGAGGGGTAAAGAGTCGGCAGGCAGGCTCTGGCCTGGGAAAGCTGGCCGCTCACTTACCCAAGCTGAGGAGCCACACAGAGGGATTTGACAGTGAGATGCGGGCCCAGCATTTATAGGCCCCTGGCTGAGGCGCTCAGCCCTCTCCCGGGAAGATTGCTTCACAGGTGAGCCATGTGGTAACCCCAGGCTGGGCTGTCACTACCAGGAAGGGGGCTGGGCCAGGACGGGAAGTGTTCACATAGCTCCTTTTGCCTTTTTGTGAAATCCCCAGCCTGGCTTGGAGCTGGTTTGGGAGGAAGCTGGTTGGTTAGTCCACTTCCCCTCCACCCCACACTCCTGCCCTGCCTGAGCAAGCCAGTCAGCTGCCTCTCCTCCAACACCCCCTTCCCCCTGCCCCCGCGGAGGCTGCGCTGGCCCACCTGCGGGAGCCAGTGGCTGATGGCAGGCTGAGGACCGGGTGTGTGTGTGTGTGTGTGTGTGTGTGTGTGTGTGTGTGTGTGTTTGTGTGCGGGGTGCGACCCCCTCTGCCTCCTCCAGGTGGGCAGCCCAGCAAGGAGGGCTGAGCTTTCCCGCACCTGCCTGACTCTGTGATAGTGCTCTCAGGAGTGCAAGGGGTTGACATGGGGTCTTAAATTCCTGGGGTGGGATGCATCGGGGTTAGAGGGGCTCTTGGAGGTGGTCAACCCCTTTGTATTGCGATGAAGAAACTGACACCCAAGCACCCGAGCAAGGTCAGCAAAGTCACATAGCTGGTTGGTGACACAGCAGGGACTGGGCTCAGACATCCTGGTTCCTGGTTAAGACTGATTGTGATTACACCTCCCTACTGCAGTCTGTGAGCTGTCCTTAGGGCCAGACTCTTTCTAGAGGTTCTCTGAATCACGCTTTTAACTGCTCCAAACATGGGAGCCACAGCTTCGAGGACAACCTAAAAGACAACTATTTTTGTGTAGCTTTTGGGTAGGCAAGGCCTGACCCTCCCCTGTTACAAACCTTCTGTGGCTCCCCATTCACCAGGGGAGGAAGTGGAGCTGCCTGGCACACAGAGCCCTGTGACAATGACCCCTCCAGTCCCTCTCCTAGGGGCACACCCAAGGCCCACCTACACCCCCAGTCTTTTGTCTTTGGTGCTGCCACCCCAGAAGTGCCCTTCCCCCACCATGGGGTGCAGCCCTACCCACCCTCATGGCTCAGTTCAAATGCTACCCTGTCCAGAAGCCTGCTCTGTTTCTCCCAATTGGAAACACTCTCTTCCTCCCAGACAATCGCTCCCACACTGCTTCTGACTCTCAAGGGAGACCTCACACTTGCTGAAGGATGGTGCCCTTGCTGCCCCACCGCCTCGACCTGGGAAGCGTGTCTAAAGGACCTACTGTGGCCCCCTTCCCTTAACCTCCAACCGCCCCCCCCACCTCCATCAGGCTCTCCCACCTCTGCCAGTCCTTTTGTCCACTCTTCCTGAAACCTTTCTTCCCTGCCCTGGCCCCTTCTGACCTCTCTGCTCTCCGAAAGCCCAAGGCAGCCCCTGTGAGTGCTACATGTTGGCCATGAGTACCTCCTGCTTTGCACTGCACATGGAATAGTGGTTGAGTTCAGACCGACAGATACACATTGTGACGTATAAAACATAAAAACAAGGACCTACTGTATAGCCCAGGGAACTATACTCAATATCTTGTAATAACCTATAATGGAAAAAAAAGAGTTCAGGCTGGCTGTGTGACCTTAGGTAATTTACTTAACCTCTCTGTGCCTCACTTTCTTAGTGAAATAGGATAACAGGACCTACCGTGAGAAGTGAGACAGTGAAGGCTGGAAGAGCTTAGTAAGTCAGAGATATTACTATTAGTTATCTTTTCATTCATTTGTGCAAGTTATCAGTCTGGTGACCACCTACTATGTGCCAGACACCAATGTTAGACGCTGGGGAACTTGGTGAATGAGCCACAATACGCGAGGGAGACATAACCTCATACCCTAAATTCCTGATCACATTTTAAACTCGAGAGCTAAAGACACGGCCTGACTGGCACAGTGCCAAGCACACAGCAAGTATTTATTAAATGCTTGCTGAATGCATGCTTGAACGAATGAGTACACCATCTGTGAATGAATGATCAGTGCAGGTATAGCCAGGGATACAGGGATGGAAACTTCAGGGCCAGTCCCTCATGACGTCTGCCCTCCATTGTTTGAGCTAATGGAGGAAGCAGAGACTATAGCCTGCGTGCCCTCCCTCCTCAGGCTGTTAGGAATTTGGGGCAGGTGTCTGGGCTGCCTTTCCCATGTGCTCCCACAGCGCCCTCTGCTGCCTCTACCAAAGCATGCTTCACTCTCCTTGAGACCAAGGATCTCAGACACAAGCTTGCAAAACAAGGGACCTGGAGGAAACCCGTGAAACTGTCTGGGCCTGGGAACACCAACGGTACCACCAGAAGCATGACTTGTGGCAACTGACATGGGGCCTCGGGGTTGGGGACACTAGAAAGTGGTGGGGACTGGGACAAATGTGAGCATTCCTCACTTGAAGGGACGGCTGGCACTCAGCCTCAGGTGAAGGCAGCGGCCTGGGAAAGTGGACCAGGTGTCAGTGGACCTCCCAGAGGTCCGGGAAATCTGAATTTTGACATGAGAACTCCTGCTTATAAAATTTGCCCAAATACATGTATGTATATGTACGACTGAAACACTATGCTGTACACCAGAAATTGACACATTGTAAACTGACTATACTTTAATGAAAAAAAGATTGTCAACTCACTTTAAAAGCAAATAAAAACATTAACAATGAAGAACCATGTGTGCTGAACAAAGCATGGCTGCAGGCCAAAGCTCTTGGCTTTCAGGCCTGTCGCCTCTGCTCTGCTGAGGCTCCTCCAGCCCAGGACTCACCTCTGCAGTCCTAAAACTAGCAAGTGCCCAGCTTGGCGGGTGTTGGATGAACACATGTTGAATTAATAAATGCAGAAGTGTGCGAATAAACGAAGAAATGAGTGAGAGTGAAATACACACTGGTCTGTTTGTTGCCCTGTGACTTTGTGCAGAGGCGCCGACTGTGACCATATAGTGTTGATTAGGGTGAAAAGTAAATGGGGAGGGTGAGGAGAACAGGGTCAGGGGCCCCGACCCACCCAGCCCCTTTCACTGTCAGTCAAAGTCAGAGGCTGGAATGAAAGGTGTTGGGGAGTGAGGTCTTCTCCTTGGGGAGACTCGGAGCCTCCTGTAATTAGGGCAATTTTCCTGGTCCGGACAGCGGCTCTGGAGAGTGCCACTGGGAGACAAGGGAACAGTTTCCTTGGCTGCATTAAAAACAAGCAAGCGGACAAGTAAGCAGGCAGAAGCTCCAAAGCTCCAGTCGCACCCGTGTGCTCTGTCCCCGTGCCCAGGACCAGCAGCAGTCTGTGTCTGCCCTCTCGGCCCCGCTGCCCCGTCTGAACACTCCCTGCCTCCCCCGGCTGTCTTCACTCTTAATCCTTGTGAGTTCTGGGAAATTCACCTCCCACATCGACAAACCCGGTGTTCCTTTTCTGTTCCCTGGCTCCTGGTTTCCCGTCCTCTCTTGTCTCTTGCGGGACCTGGTTTTTGTTCTCAGTTTGTCCCTGAGCCTTCCAGAAATTCCTGGCTAGCTCCCTGTGGGCTTCCTCTGCCTCACGGGAATCCCTCCGAAATATACCGTCCTTCATAGAAAATAAAGGGCTTTCACATACATCACCGAGTTGCATTCTAAGGGCTGGTCTTTGGGTCCACCTCCCCACTAGATTCTTTTTCCCAGTTTATTTCCCTCATTAGGTTATTAACTCCTTGAGAGCCAGGACCTCTTGCTTACTCCTCCCTGGATGATAAACAGCATCTGAGAAACTCCTGGTAAACAGTAGCAGAATAATATGTGACTGACTTGGTTTTGATGGAAACCATACTCAGAAGATGATCATTTCCTGTAATTAAGAAGTTGTGCAGCACGGGAGAGTGCAGAGAAGGGGAAAAAGGAAGTAGGAAGAAGACGCGGAGGTGGGGGAGATTGCGTGGGTGAACGGCGGCTCTGGGATTATCAGAGTGAGTGCTGCCCCCTTGTGGCCAATCTGCATCAGGACAGCCCGTGGCAGTCCCTGGGCACCGATTCTTAACGTTTTGGTTCTCAAGACATTTTCACGCTTGGAAAACAGTACTGAGTACCGAAAAGAGTTTTTGTTTCTGTGGATTACATTTATTAATATTTACAATATTAGAAATTTTAAAATTTAAAATTCTTATTAATTCACTTAAAATAGTAATAGCCAATCCATTGTATATTAATATATTTTTTAAAGTAAAAAAAATTATATTTCCCCCCAAAAAGGCTAGTGAGAAGAATGTAATTTTTTACATCTTTCACAGCTCTTTAATGTATGCCTGACAAGAAGGCAGCTGGACTCCCCCACCTACCTCTGTATTCCACAGATAAGTGGTTGGGAAGGGGAGGAATACGTTAGTAGTCTTTAAAAATTGTTGTGTGTATTCTTTGATAATTTACCAAAACTCAACAAATGGAGGCTTCATAAAGGTGAGGTGCAATCTAGAACCTGAAACCATATCAATGAATTTTTTTTTAAATTGAAGTATAGTCAGTTTACAATGTGTCAGTTTCTGGTGTACAGCATAATGTTTCTGTCATACAGATACATGCATATATTCCTTTTCATTATAGGTTTCTACACGATATCAAATATAGTTCCCTGTGCTATACAGTAGGACCTTGTTGTTTACCTATTTTATATATAGTAGATAGTATCTGCAAATCTCAGTGCTTAATTTACCCCTTCCCACTCCCTTCCCCCCTTTGTGAATAAGTTCATTTGTGTCTTTTTTTTAGATTCCACATATAAGTGATATCATATGGTATTATTCTTTCTCTGACTTATTTCACTTAGAATGATGATCTCTAGGTCCATCCATGTTGCTGCAAATGGCATTATTTCATTCTTTTTTATGGCTGAGTTGTATTCCATTGTGTATATATACCACAACTTCTTTATCTAGTCATTTGCCGATGGACATTTAGGTTGCTTCCATGTCTTGGCTATTGTAAATAGTGCTGCTGTGAATATTGGGGTGCATGTATCTTTTTAAATTAAGGTTCCCTCCTGATCGATGCCCAGGAGTGGGCTTGCTGGATCATAAGGTAAGTCTATTTTTAGTTTTTTTTTGAGGAATCTCCATACTGTTTTCCATAATGGCTGCACCATCAATGAATTCTTTGTTACATTAGAATCCATTGGCCTATCATGGAACTTGAATGGATCTTGTATGGTTTTGTAACTGACTATATGGGTCATTTGGAAAACATCAATTCACTGACTTATCTGCATCTTCCAAATGCTGACACATTTCATTGTCTAATATGATACACATACATAAAGTCACATTTATTAATATCACCACCGAACTCATCAGAAAAATCTTTAAGTGTTGGGAGACTGTCAAACTCATGATGGCAGACACAGAATTTTCAAATCCTAATTTTTCTTGAAAGTCCCAACTTTATTACACGAACACATCCTGTTGGTTGTTCTCCTTGCAGTAAAACTTTCACTCTGTTCATTTCCTAGAGAATATCTGCCTTATATAGCCTAGAATGAATATCCATAGTTTAGCTGTTATTTATTCTTTCAGGTAAAAATGGTGTTTTATGAGAAAAGTGGCTAGTTCAACTCACCTCTTAATCACACAAGTGCTTTTCCTGGAGACAATCATGGTTGAGATTTAATACAATAAATAATTTTCACTACTTCATCAAGAAGCATTTTCAAGTGAAACTATTTATTTTTTTATGTTTTTTTCATTTTGAAAGAATACCTGGCGAGGAACACACTGACTGCCGGTGCAGTTTGCTGCCACTGCCTTGGCTCTGGCTAAGATCCTGACAGTCCTTACCTACTGTGGTTTTGTGCCACCAGTGTAAATATCAGCGCCCTGGGGAGGGGGACCTGAGGATTCTTGGTTGGTGGGAGGGAGGCTTCCCGTGGTGGGCGGTTCAGGGTATATTATTCTGGAAATAGTTTTGCCCTCAAGGAGCGCCTGCAGGGTCTCAGGGCCTCCCAGGTTTGAGAACAATGGCCTTGGGCAATGCCATCCTTAAAGCAGCCTGTGTGCCCGCCTGCTTTTCTTTTTCCTTCCTTCTTTTCCACAGGAGGCCTCTCAGAAGCAGCCAGGCTGAAGCGGGGCCTCTTGGCCCCGGGGGAGGAGTGAGGCGGGGACCCTCAGGAAGGGAGCTGCTCTAGTGGAGAGAGGCGAGGGCGGGCTGGGGAGGGCGACCAGGGCCGGGCTGCTCAGAACTTAGTGGGTCCTGTTCGGATTTTGGTCCTAAGTGCACAGACCCAGAGAGCAGGGCCCGCCTGCTTCGCTCTCCAGAACAGGGGTTTGCCTCAGGGAGCCCCTCTGCCTGTTAGTCCCTAAGAATTTGTTGGTCTTGGGCTGACCAGGCTCTACCTGCTCCCCCTCCTCTCTTAGGCGGCCACCACCCAGTCCCTCCTCCGGTTCGCCCCCCAGCCCCTCCGTGAGGGGAACCGCGCTCCTCAGCCCCCTCACTTGACGCCCGGGGAGCGGCCCGCAGGCCTCACTGACAGATTCCGCACTGGTCCGAGCGGAGACAGCAGGGCCTGGGAAACCCCGCAGCAGGTTCGGGGAAACTCAGGGCCCTGCAGTCCCTGCCCCCAGGCTACAGCTCCCCACCCCCTCATCTGTCTGCAGGCCTGCTCCCCCGCACCCCTGGCCCAGGCCCCTGCTCTCCATCCTCCTAGCCCCGGGCCTGGGTGTCTCGGCTCAGGAGGAGAGCAGGCTCATTCGAGGGGCCCTTTCCAGGAAGCTATTCTGTCCCCCCAGGGCGACTCTGCAGCTCCGCCAAGGGCAGCTGGCCTGGATTTGGGGCATTCCCTCAGCAGTCTCAGGAGGCTGCCCCACCCACCGGGGGCTGGGAGCCCCTGCAGGTGCGCGGGGAGACACATGACCCACTGCACTGGTGGAAAGCGGCACGTGGGGTTTCCTCCGTGGAGATGCAAGAGGTCTGGCGGCCAGAGCCACAGACTGCGGGGCCTGGTAGGGGTAGGGGTGACTGTGCCCTCTGCGCTGAGAGTGACTGAAGGGCTGGGACGTCTCGGTCTGTGGGAGGCTTCCTGGGTGGGTGACTGAGGCTGAGGTGCGGGTGGTGGGTGAATGGCCGAGTTGGCCACTGGGCTGGAAGAAGTTCTAGTAATGAGGACGCAGTGTGTGCTGCCTCCTGGAGTGCACTTTTCTATCTCTCTGCCCCCATCCTGCCCCTGCTGGTGAGCCTGGTGGTGGGGATTGGGGGGGGGGGGACTGGGGGGGAGGCAAGGTGTTGGTGAGTGACCTCCAGCCACAGCCTTCAGACCCCTGGAGCAGATCTGTCCCCACCGGCAGGAAGTTCCCAGAGGTCAGGACAGGACCCCCAGGTCCCCAGGTTGGCCGGGCTTCCAGGAAGCTGGGGATGAGGAAGCAGCTCAGCGAGCCTTGGGCAACCGCGTCCTTTCCCAGGGAGGAGGCAGCTGGGCTGATTCACAGGGCGGCGCCCCTGCTGTCAGCACCCGTCTGGTCTCACCTGAGTTCATCTCGGCGCTGTGCACTGTGCCCAGAGCGGCTCAGAGCCTCAGAACCTCAGAGCCTCATAGCCCTGCCCTCCTCCTCCTCTCCTCCTTTTGTTAGGGCTCCTGGCCTTTCCCTTTCTCTCTGGAAAGCCGGGCCGGATGCTCCTTTCCCGGGGAGGGAGTGCCCTCTAGTGGACGGAGAGTGAGGCCGCAGGAGGCGGCAGCTGGAGAAGGAGGGCGGGGCCAGAGGCCGAGACTGAAAGGGAGGCGCCGGCAGCCGATGAGGGGTGAGCCTCCTGCAGCCTGACCCGTGGGGCTAGGACAGCAGGGACCCACAGGTATTTCTGAGTGTGCGTGTGAGTGCGTTTCTTCTTGAGAAGCCCTCTCCCAGCGGAGGGACTGGACTCTGTCAGTGTAAAAGGTTAACATGGTGCAGAAAGTTCCCCTGATCTCCCCTCTTGAATTCTTCTTCCAAGCAAGAAAACGTTCTCTATCCTAAATTCTTCTAAGTGGGTTTGGTTCTATCACTCCTGGATCTTTCTTGCCAAGGCTGTGGGTCCCAGGCTTACCTCTACCAAATTTCTCCCTTTTCTGTCTAACCTGGAAGCCCCATCCATTATGTCTCACTTGTCTCCTGTTGTAATAGTTCGTCTTCATTTTAAGTCTAGAGATTGCACAGCAAGCGGTGTGAGCCGTTGTGTCTGCAGCCTGTCCTGCCAGCTCAGTGTTTGCAGTTGGGGTCGGGGTAGGAGACACCACTGGCTCCTGCTCTGGCATGGTCAGGGGCTGGGCTCAAGCCTGGCAATTCCAGCTGTATGATGTGATAAGCTCGGGACAGTGTTCATCACATTAACACTCATGTTTGGGACACACCATGATCAAGCAACCAGGGTCTCCACCTCCTGTTGTTCAGAATTGATTTCTGGTTTCTAAGTACCTCTGCCAGAGGCCAGCTCCTTTCCTGGGAGGCCAGCCTACAGAGCTTCCATCTTGGGCAAGTTAATCCTGGCCTCTCATTTGGCCAGCGAGGGAGGCTGAACACTTTTCCGTGTGCTCCTTAGGTGCCTGCCCTCCTCTGGGATGGGCTCATTTGTTGTCAGTACACAGTTTTCCTGAATGAACGGATTCCTGGATGTTATTCGCCAAGAGATTGCTGGCTGGGATACAGGAAACTCCTATATGTCTAAAACTGAGAGTCTAAACATTTTCCAACTGGGAACTACTGATTATAAAAACTCTGGAGGGCAATGATCTACCCCTATTTTATCTCAAACCTCCCTCTATAATTTCTCTGTAAAATAATTGGGAGAAAAGTTGATGTTTTCGTCTATATCTCCAAGAGCTGATATTTCATTTGGAATGAGCACAAGTAAGCAATTCATTTCTGCCTGGGAGAGCAGAAGATTCCTACAGCTGGAAAGGACCCTAATGATCCTGGAGTTTCACCTCTTGGGGCCTCACTGAGAATCTCTGCAGATTGTGGAGAAGTTCCAGGCGGAAGTTCCTGGGTATGAATCCTGATCCGCCCCTTCTGGTTGGGTAACTCTGGGTGAGTGGCTTCAACTCTCTGAAGTCCCATTTCCTGATGTTGAGTCCAGGTCTCGTGGGTCATTGTGAGGATACTTAATTAAGTAACTGTGAAGCCCTCAGCGAATACTTGGAATGGAGGATGTGATCAGTAAGTGGTAGCCGCTGTTATTATTACTGTTCTCACTCAAGAAGAAGTTCGGTGAGCATCTGTCAGGGACCTTTCAGGATGGAGGACCGAAATGGATGCTCTGACTGTCAATAGTGCTGCCCCTAAGTAGTTCACTTCTTTTGAGCCTCAGTGTTCGCACCTGAAATAAAAAGTAGGGATAAGAATGTCTTACAGGAATTTTGTAAGGATTAAATATAAAATTGCAGCACTGGGTGTAAAAATATCTGCACGGGTTTGTTCATAACAGCTACTAAAGGATTTTAGAAATTGTTATTATCTGTGCTGGAAGGTTGAGGATGAGGCCCTGGGCTCCCAGGAGGGACCAGGAGTTCCCAGGGTGATAGGAGGCTGGTGAGGGTGGTGGCTAGACAAGGGTGTTAGCACCCTCACCTTTGCTGAGTACGTGCTGGGGACCCTGAGAAGCCTCGCCAGGTGCTGGTCCCCAGTCTGGTGAAGAGGCAGATGGGGCCCATGCAGTGGGGTGAGGGCCCCGTCTGAAGAGCGAGCATGGTCGGCTTAACTGTCGGTGTCTCTCACAGGGCTGTGGCCCACACTCCCCGTCGGTGTCCTGGGTCCAGTGAGGATGCTGCGGTGGCTTCTCATCTTCTCTGCTCTGGATCTTGGGGCCTGGGGTGAGTTTTCTTTCGTGAGGTCAGAAGTGCTTTTGGAATCTGCTTCAGATGGTTTCATTTGTTAATCATCCTCTCTCGGTCCTCATGCCGCCCCACCAGCTGTGTTCCCCTTCAGAGCGTGGCTCAGGTGCCCCCTCCCCTGCTAAGATGGGCTCCAGTCCTCAGCAGCCTCCCCAGCCGGCCCAGCTCACCTTGACCTCAGTGTCGTGGGCATGGATTCGCTCCTGATCATTCCGCAGGAGGGAAGAGTCTCAGAACCATGGGAGAGACCCTTAACAACCTCCCTGTTTTAGAGAAACAGGCCACATTGTGGCAGTGACTTGCCCAAGGTCATCTGACCACCTTGGGGGCGGCTGCAGAATGTCACGGTTATGAACACAGCTCTGGGGGCAGACAGCCTGCGTTGGAATCCAAGTCTGTAGCTTCAAACCACATTGTCTTAGGCGAGTAACTTAACCTTTCTGAGCCTCAGTTTCTCATTTGTATAGAAGGAGTGGTTGTTTTGCTTGGCTTATCTCATAAAGTTGTTTCAAGCCACAGATCTGAGAGGGCCCTTGAAGATGTCTTGTAAATTACAGAGCTAGCCTGTGGGAGGCGATGTTGGTGACATTGAGGGTTCTAGTGGCTCTGGCTCCCGTGACCTCTGGTACTGAATAGGCAGAGGGGGATAAGCCACGCTGGTGATGATTAATCTTCAGTTAATACTATCTAAAAGGGAGGGCAGGCACCACAATCTGCAATTTTCTGTATTTCAAGAACCTTGTCTGGACCAATAGGTGCTTAATATATGTGTGCATGTTAACATGACGGTGAGCACCTTGGTACCTGACAGTCTGATCTATTAATAAGGCTGAGGTGAACTGGGAAAGGCAGAGCCGCTCAGGTGAGGAGGCAGGAGAGAGTGCGTTGAGCCTGAAATGGGGTAGGGAGGGAGGCCTGGCGAGGGTGGGAAGGGGGAAGGCCTCCCTGGGGCTGATGTGAGAGGCAGAGACAGGCTGAGGCCAGACACATCCGTGGTTCTCCTCTGCGCTGTTCCCCAAAGGAAGTCAGGTGACTTGGGGGAGCCGAGAGGCCTTGAACTGTAGGGTGGGGATGTTGAGCCACGCTTCTGAGCTGGTCCGGGCGCTGCCCGGGGCCCCACACCGAGTGCAGTGTTCCTCCGTAGGGGGGTCCCCACGGTTGTCCTGGAATGAAGCCCAAGCCAGAGGGCTGTCAGAGGGCCTTTGGGACCTGGTTGTTGGCATCTCACAGCTCATTCGCAAGAGTCACAACGGTGAGGTGGTTTGGGGGTCGCCTGGGGCTTCTTAGCGGGCCAGACATGTTTCCCAGGACATCATTATGGCTGGGCTGGGTGGGTGGGGCGGAACCCCAAGAGGGGCGTCTGCCAGCTACTCCCACGGGCTGTCCTGAGTCCTTAGGCAGAGGTGGGTTCCAGGAAGGAGCAAAAACCCAAGGAGAAAAGATGAGGGCCCTGTCCTTGGCTCTCAGTAGCGGGGTGCAGACACTGCATTCCTCAGAGAGCTCCCGGGAGCGCCCAGGTGAGGACAGTGAGGGAACCCTTGGGGTGCTGGTCCTGGGTGGGGCTCTCAGCCCTGCTCACGGTGAGACTTCATCTGAAAGAGGGAGACCTGATGTTCATGGGACTTCCTGTGGGCTCTGGCCAGGGAGCCCCGGGTTTGAGGAGGGTGGAAGAGCTTTCTCAGAGCCGTGTTCTCAAGGCACGGCTGATGGAAGACAGTCAGACACAGGGGCAAATGCCAGTGAGGACCATGCGTCCCAGGGCATCCATGCTGAGATGCTCCTGGAGAAGTCAGCTCAGAGCCCTGGGGTGGGGCGTGGGGTGTTGCTGGGGCTGCTTTCTGAAGGTGGGCGCATGAAGCAGGCCAGAGAGGAGGTGAGGATGGGAAATGGGCTCCAGGAAAGTCCAAGGAGGAAGTGTTTGGAGAACAAGGCAACTTGGTTTCCTAGGCTGAATTCAGGGTCTGCAAGGGGATTTGTTTTAGCCCAAGTGGGATGGGGAGATGCGGAGTGGAGGCTGTGGTGGTGAAGGCCTCCTCCCAGGGCCTCTCCCACCGCAGAGGACTCAGGGCGGCGTGGACAGCCTGTGGAGGGAGTGCCACCCCGCCATCCTTCCCCCACCGCTGCAGGTGCGCCCACCATTGTCTCCCGTGAGGAGTGGGGGGCGAGATCCCTGACCTGCAAAGCACGGCTGACCCTGCCTGTGGCCTACGTCATCACGGACCAGATGGCAGGGATGGAGTGCCAGGGGCCGAACTCGTGTGGCCAGAAGCTGCAGGGCCTTCAGTCCCACTCCGTCTACACCAAAGGCTGGTGTGATGTGGCTTACAAGTAAGAGGCTGGTGGGGACTCTGCAGCCCACATCCATATTACCCCTCGGAGGGGGCCTCTCACTTCCCATCCTCTGTTTTCCTTAATTTCCTGTCCATTTTGCTTTTCTAATGAAGAAAAAAATGTTAATACAAACACAATCCAAAACCCCCCCAGGGGTCAAGAGGAGGGTGGCTCGGAGCCATTTATTCAGATGTGGTTGGGGCTGCTGGGGGCTCCCGGAGCTGGAAGAACAGTGCAGTTTACAAAGGTCTTTTCAAGCGTTACTCAAGAGGCTTCCCCAGCCATTCTGACGGATGGGCAGGAGAAATACTGCCACCCGTTTCCCAGGTGAGAACGAGGAAGTTAGTGCTCAAAGTCACACAGCGATAGGCCTGGGCCCAGAGCTGTTCCCAGACTGCCTGCTGGTCCTGCCCTGTCTCACCCCCCACACCGACAGGGCTTTTACCCTGAGCGGGGTCTCCACTGGGTACCTTGAAGGGCCTTCGCACAGTGAGACTGGGCTCCCACAGGAGGAGTCCCACTGGGGATGCGGGGGGAGGGCCCGGGTTAAAGCAAGTGTGAGGCAGGGAGGTGCTTCTGCTGTGTTTTGAGTGCCCACTCTGAGGGTTATCAGTGGAGTGGAGGCCCGGCACCTCCCCTTTTCCCTCTGTAGATGAGGATACACATGCATTTGTAGAAGAGAAAGAGAGAGTGGGAATGGTGCTTCCCTCTGAATTCTAAAGACAAACATAAATGCTTTCTTTTTTTAAAGTTTTTATTGGAGGGAAGGGGAAGGGAGGTAATTAGACTTGTTTGTTTATTTATTTTTAGAGGAGGGACTGGGGATTGAACCCAGGACTTCCTGCATGCTAAGCATGCGCTCTACCACTTGAGCTACACCCTCACCCGAGGAACACTTTCTGAATTATCCACTTTGGAAGAGATAACCTGTGTCTTCTTATTTATTTATTTTTAGCTGCAAATAAGAGTCCCTGGGGACTAGGGTGGGGGCGTCTTCCCGCCCATCCTCTGTGGATGCTGTGTTCACTACAACTCAGCTGCTGTCCCCACCACTAGTGCCCCCCCCCCCCGCCATTGTCACTGCTGTGTAGCCGACTTCAGCCATGGCATCTTGAAGTCATGTTTCTGCAGCGGCAGTTTGACACTCTCCGGTTTGCACCGTGCAGCTGCTGCAGCCATAGGGACTAGTCACGTAGGACTGACCAAGGGCTGCAGGGGGACAGAGCAGCCTGTTGAAAGCCGGGGACATGCTGAGGCCCCTGCCGGGTCCTCAGGCCGAGGTCAGCGCAGGGTGGGAGGTCGGCCTGGCTCCACTGAGGGTCTTTGACACCTTAAGGGAAATGTTCTTCCTGTGCTCAGTTTGCTGTGGAAATTCATGGTCTATTAAAAGCTGAATACGGCAAGAGTTGTGGAAACAATTTTGAACACTGACTGGAAAGTGGAGGATGAGAAAGTTATAAAGAGGGGGAAAGAAAGGAAGACGGAGAACAAGAGAATAGATACGTTTGTTTTAAAGAATAAATTGAGAAAAGGAACATCCTAAACAAATTTCCATGATAAAGAAGAGCTTAGGAATTCCTACAGAGAAACTGAAGGAAAAAATCAACATAAAGGAGTTCCTGAATTCTGGCTGATTGTGTTCCAGGTTCAAGTACTTGGTCCTCTAATTTAATAACGTGATGAATTCTCATGCCCTTGAAAACTGTTGAACTAATGTTCTCAGGTTCTTAAGAGTCACACATTTGAAATCCACTTTGAACCAAGTGAATGTTTTTCAAGTGAGTTTCTGGGAAACGCAGGTAGGCTAAGTCACAGCAAAGTTACAGTATATTCCCGCATCTCTTGGAAGTCTAAAATGCATTGTCCACCTCCCTCCCACTGTTGTGTCATTGAAGCAGAGCATTTATGAGCCTCTAGAACACTTCTCCCCACTGAGGATGGGTGCGAGGTTTCCTGTTACAGGGGTTTGCCATTAAACCCGTGTTTCCTTGCCCGGCAGCTTCCTGGTTGGGAACGACGGCAGGGTGTATGAAGGTGTCGGCTGGAATGTCCAAGGCATGCACACCCAGGGCTACAACAACATCTCCCTGGGCCTCGCCTTCTTTGGCAATGAGATAGGTACTGGACACCCCCACACCCTGGCTCCCCAGCCAGGGGGTTGTCTGCACTCTCTTCCTTCGTTCCCTAGTCTCGGCCCTCAAGTCTTTTCAGCCTCCGTCACATTGTCCTCTCCGATATCTGCCCCTCCCTGGAAGCTCTATTTCTCCCTTGGATTCTGGGGCACAGCATGCTTTCCGTCCGCTCTCTCCTCTGGTCTGCGCTCCTGTGAGATTGCCGAGGCCACCACTGACACTGCTTGAGCTCACGGTGGTTGCCGTCTCTTCTGGAGTCTGAGGTTGACATTGAAGCTGGGACTGGCAGAGACAGAGGAACACGGCTTCTGTCTTCCTCCAGTGTCTCCCGTTGGTAGAACCCAAAGGGGAGGCCAGCAGGCAAGGAAGTCTGGGAAATGTAGTTTGCAGGTTTCCAGCCCCCTGCAAGACAGCGAGCTCAGAGCAGGAATGGAGTTGAGAGCTAATAGATAAGTAAGTGTCACCTGCCAGGATCCTCATCTGCCAACTGGGGGCTAGTAATAGTATTTATAAACGCAGAGGTTTTCCGTGAAAATTCCACGAGTTAATGGACGTAAAGAGCGTTTGCCACATGTCTGATTGTGGGAGCTGCTAGGTAAATGCTGTCACCTTTCTCACCATGCTAGGGCAGACCTGACTTGGTCTCTGCGTGTAGCTTTTACTGCCCTTGGGGCCTTCCACTTGGAGATGGAGTGGATAAGTAAAGTTTAGTTTGGCACTTGGAAGAAGTTACCAACTTCGCTTCTAAGAGCTGTGTGCAACTCCTTTCTTGCCCTGGGCCCTCTGTCCTGGCTACTGGCCCAGTTTCCTCTCTTCTCATCCATCAGTTCTTTAGGCTTCGGTGGTCATCTTATCCTCCCTCCAGATCTAGACCAGGTTGGCGTTTCCTGCTGACGGTTCTGTATTCCGTGTCATCCTTTCTCAGGTAGCAGTCCCAGCCCTGCTGCCTTATCAGCTGCAGAGGACCTGGTCTTCTATGCCATAAAGAAGGGTCACCTGTCACCCAGGTATATTCAGCCACTTCTCTTGAAAGAAGAGAGCTGCCTGGTCCCTCAACAGCCAGTGATGCCCAGAAAAGGTAAAGCCCCTCAGTCCTGCCTCACCCTCCTCCCAGTTACCACCCAGCCATGTTAGGGGATGCTTTTTTCTAGGGGAATTCACTGGCTTCTTGGAACAAGAGCATCTCATGCTGAGATCCGGAACATTCTGAGAGGGCACCTTCCTGGCCTCCTCTCCTTTCCATGAGAGCAAATTGGCTATGAAACCATTCTTGACATAAAAATATATATACACATATTTTCACTCAATCAGCAAATATTTACTGAATACCAGGCAGTCTTCTAGGTACTGAGAATACAGCTGTGAACAAAACTGCACACTTCAGGGGAGGAAGATAGAAAATGAAGAAATCAATGAGTAAAATATGTATGATGTCAGATGGCATGAAGGCCGTGGAGGAAAATGAAGCATGGAAATGGGGGGGGGGGGGGTAAACACATGTACATATTTGTGTACACTACATGAATACACACACAGACATGCACATGATCTCTGTCTTGCTCTCTCTCACACACACACCACACTCCTCTTTCTAAATGCAAAAACCAGCCAACCTTCAGCATGACCATAGCACTGAGAAAAACCTGAGTTCAGATTACACTGACATGAATGTAAATATTCCAAGAAGCTGGGTAATAACAATCAGGCACTGTTTTGGAATGAACAAGCATCAACCCAAAACCAGGACAGTCACAAGTACTTCCAGCCATTTAACTCTCTCTGGCAGAGTGGACCTTTTCTTGGACTCAAGGGTATTTTTCATTAAGCTTTTTAAATTTGTAAATCTCTGATTCAAGTATTTCGTGCTTTTAGACAGGTGCTATGTTCAATCATGATAGATTTTTTAACATTTGTAGAGTTCTTTAGAGATTTCAAATGATCTCCACATTGATGAGATCAGCTCACGAGCCAGCTGATGTCTGCATATTGGCCCTGTTCCGTAAGTCCACACACCTGCATGTATTTGCAATGCATATTCAAGCATGTAGGTGTACTTTGTCTCTTGAACAAAATGGCCATCCCTCTGTACGATCAACAGTCCTTTCCCTCATGCTCATACGCTGGTTTCCATAGTTGTTATCAGACTGTAGATTTTTGCCTCTGCCTCTTAGCTCCAGCCACCTGACCCAGGCAATCCCTGTCCGACCTCAGAATCCCACAGAGTCCCACATGTTATATGTGCCAGTGGCTGCCAGGGGTTGGGGAGATGGAGGAGTAACCAGCTTGCCCTTGTGAGCTGGTCTACCAATGAGCCCAGGCGACTTCCCATCTCCTTGGTTTTTCACCTCATCACAGATTGCCCCAACATCGTCACCCGGTCCGCTTGGAAAGCCAGACAGACACACTGCCCTACAATGAGCCTCCCAGCCAAATATGTGATCATCATCCACACCGCGGGGGCGACCTGCAACGTATCCATGGACTGCCAGATCCATGTCCGGGACATACAGTCCTACCACATAGACGTGATGAACTTCTGCGACATTGGATACCAGTAAGCGGGATCAGTGGAAACTTGACCCTCCTTTTCTTCGGAGCTGTAGGAAGGGAGGCTCAGGGAGGGAGCCAGTATTCACTGAGCCCTTCCTTTGTGCCAGGTGCTTTACATGAGACATCATAGTTTTATTTGCACAAGACTCCGAACTGCGCATCCTTCAGGGCATAGCTGAGGGTTGGATATATCCCCTGGGCATGTCCTCTATGAGTGTTTGGGAAGACTCTGGAAAGAAGCCATTAAAACAATAGCGATAAAGCAAGACTGTGAGACCCTTATGGAAGGCCATCGAATGGTTGTACCTTGTAAATGCAGTCCCTTCTAACCACCAAACCTGCTCTCTCTAATGTTGGAATCCTGCAATCCTCTGGTATTGTTCACTCCATTTTGTAGACACAGGAACTTTGAACCTCTCTGGACCTCTTTTGCCTCCTCTACTACAGCAGAGACAACAATGCCTTATCTATTTGAAGATATAGAGTGAAATAAAAGTGTTCTCGTTTGGTTCCTTTAATGTCAGGTCTATAATAAAGAAACATATTAAGCTAGTAGAATAGCAGAAGCTACTTGGAAGATGTCTTGGAATTTTCATAGCAGGGATTTTAGGGTTAGAGTATGATTAACTTTCAGTACTTCATCTGTGACGTCAATCACAACAGATTCTACGCAGTCTCAGATGGATTTGCTTTTGCATATGTCTTGTTCTGGGCTGGCTGCCTTTCTCCTCTTAACTCCCATTTTAAAAGCAGCCTTTGCAAACAAGAGGAAACTATTGCTAAAAATTTTGCAAGTTCCCACAGTCTCGCTATGGTTATTAAGCACAGATAATAGAGAATTGACTGTAATGTGGGAACTCCAAATGGAAAATGCCAGAAGCTGAGGGAATGTTAGTTTTCCTCTTCCATTCAGCCTTGGGGGACTTGCTGGATTCCTGTTCCTTGACTTTGGAAGCCTGCTACGGTGCCCCGCTCCCCCTCCAGCCTCTGAGCACAGCATCCCTTACTCCGGTGCTGACTGTAGTCAGTGTGGACACAGCACCCACTTACTCACTATTTTCTAACCTTTTAACCAGTATTTATTGGGTGTCTGCTATGTGCTTGGTGCTTGGCAATATGGATGTGGTTCTTTCCCTTGTGGAGTAGAGAGCGGGGATGGTGAGCTAGTAATGATAATTCAGAGTGCTGGGCCCTGTGACGGGTGAGGAACAGGACATGCCTGGGACGGACTCTAATAAGAATTGAGGGGACTGAATGGTGACAGGGCAGGGCTTCTGGAGGGAGAGGCATCCTAGCTGGGTTAAGGTGTGGAGGTAAGCCCGGCAAAGAAGGATGAGGAGTGTTCTGGGTAACGTACACACGGGGCCTGGAGTCTGCACAGAGCACATATAAAAGAAGCTTAACTCATACCTAAAAATAGATTCCAAAGAGGGGAATGGTGAGAAGTAAGGCTGGAGAGGCCGACAGGAGCCACATCACGAGGGGCTTTGGAACTGGTCCTGACAGATTGACTCTATATGAGAGGCAGCTGGAAGGTCATGCCCTATGAAAGGAATTGTGTTTTAGCAAGACCACTCCGGGTGCTGTTTTGTATTTGGAAGTAAGAGATATTCTGCCAGAGTTCAGTAGGTGTTCTGTGCAAATTGATCCGTCTACAGTTGTGACTTTTGGTGTCTTCGTGGGAGAGGGTGAGCTGGTGTCCTGCTCCTCCACCATCTTGGATTCTCCCCTCCGGGTGCTATTTTAAGGATGAATTGAAAGGAGGTAAAACTCTGAGCAGGGAGCTTTTGCAGTGATCCAGACAGCAGGTGGCAGAGACCTGGAGCAGCGTGGTAGCTGTCGGCAAAGAGAGGAGCGGAGGAATTTGAACTAGGAGATACAACTGACAAGCTGTAACTGATGTCTGGATGGGGCTGGGAGAGGGGGAGGGAGGCATTCAGGACGATGCCCAACTTTCTGGCCCAGGAAACTGCAGAAGAAGGTGGGTTTGTTTGGGCATGTTGGCTTTTATAGATAGTAACTGAAGTTCTAGGACTGGTTGATTGTCCAGAAAGGATATGTTGAGTGAGAGAGAGGGGGCGAGGCCAGAGTCCCAGGCGAGGAGCACCGCTTTAAAGAAAAGGAGGTGGGAAGACAGAGGGACCCAAGGGAGGGGGCAGAGTGGAGGGACAGCAGGATGCTGTGGGCTTGTGGGAGCCCCAGGAAGACAGCATGTCAAGAAGAGAGTAGCCAACAGGCCAGAGAGAACCGAGGTTTTCATTGTGCTAGTGTTGCCACGTTGCAGGGGGTTGACTGTTATCATTGCTTGTCACTGTCTGTCTTCGTTTCTTGGGTTCAGGGACTGTGGTTGTTTTTTTGCTATTGTTTTTCTGTCTCTGTTCACATTGGCACATAAGATAATGGTATTAATAATAACAACAACAATAATAATAAATGGATGTAAGGATGAATTGATGATTAAAGGAGTGAATGAAGCCAATTCTCCTTCCCAGAGTAACTTTCTCCATTTTCCTTTGCCCGATCCTAGCTTCCTGGTGGGTCAGGACGGCAGTGTGTATGAAGGAGTTGGCTGGCATATCCAAGGCTCTCACACTTACGGCTACAATGATATTGGCCTAGGAATTGCCTTCATAGGCAACTTCGTAGGTAAGGGGTGAATGTGGGGCAGAGGGACTCTGGGCGGTGAAGTATTCTGTGAAGCTTCTGGGAAGCAGCGGGGACAAGATGCACTGTGGTGCCTGCCAGTGTCAGTGGGACTCGATACAGGTGGCAGGTCACCCCCCAGGAGTCCCTCTCAGGCAGAACAGTTTCCCCAAATCCACCCGTACCCATTCCAGCCCCATCTCTCCTTATAACCATACCCAGGGCAAGCGTAGAGCAAGAGAGAAAAAATCTTTTGTAAACTTTGTTGCTTTTATGGCTCTGTTGGCAAATGTAGCTTCTTCCTCGGTAACCATGGCAACAGGGCTGGGGAGCACCTTCTGTTACTGCTGAGAAGAGGTGGGTTGAGCTGCAGTTTTCTTCCAGAGCGGTTTTGAACTTTCTGGAAGAAGCACTGCAAGGAGGAATCGGGGAACACGATGACCTTGTTTTCCCTCTGTGCCTGGCTGCCGAAATTTATGTGAATTTGTTGGTTTTGGTGGTGGTGGTGGGGGGGGGGGACAGAAGGAGTCTGGATAGCAGTCTTTTTCTATCCCAAAGCAAGTGACCTTGAGACCCTAATGACTGATGGGCTAAATCTGTTTTGCAGAAAAGCCACCGAATGCCGCCGCCCTGGAGGCAGCCCAGAACCTGATCCGGTGTTCCGTGGTCAAGGGGCACCTGGTTCCCAACTACCTGCTGGTGGGGCACAGTGACGTGGTCAACGTTCTGTCTCCTGGCCGGGCTCTGTACAACATCATTAAGACTTGGCCTCATTTCAGACACTGAGGGAGCCCCTGCTCCTTCTCAGACCCTGGCTGCTGGGCCTCCTCCATCCTCACCCTCCATCCTGGCCCCACACCTGTGTCCCCTCCCTGCCAGCCCCACCCTGTCCCTCTGTCTCGGGTTAGGATGATCCTCTCCTGCCAGCATCCTCCAGAGTCCTCCAGGCCCTGTAGCGGGGCATTCCCAGCCCTCTGCGGCTGGCCCAGCCTTCCCCCTCCTCATCTTCCTCTCCCCTGGGCACCCCCTCCTCAGCCAGGTGAGACAACAGGGTGGCCCTGTGAGACTCTCGCTCAGCAGCCCCCAGCCTCACGGGTGACCCAGGTCAGTGTCCTGGCCCCCCTCTGCTCACACGCTGACTTGTCCGTATTTGGATGCAGCCCTGATTTCAGGGTGGTCATTGTTTACAGAGGTGTCTGTTCTCCCCACTGGCTTGTGAGGCTGTCCGGATTCGTTCATGTCTGTGTCCTCAGTTCTTCAGCCATGTCTGGAGTCCAGTAGGTGCTACAGATGTTTGTTGGAGAAATGGGTGAATAAATGGACGACTGGACCAAGCCCCTGCTCTCCTTTCCAATTTGCTAGCCACCCCCACCTTAGGGGAAGCCTTGCTGGGCGGCCCCTTATCCCCTCAGCATTCTCCCTGTCCCCTTCCCTCCCAGTGCCAGGCTCCGAGCTGGCGTTGGTGGCTCCTCTGCAATGTTGCTCTGTCTCTAGGGCCCCATGTCCCCACCCTCCCAGAGCTCCCTGAGGGCAGGGGCTGTGTGCACACAAGCCTCTCGGTGCTGCTCCCTGGCCTGGCCTGGCCTGGCCTGGCCTACTGGACATCGGGCTGAGTGTGGACCCCGAGCCCGGGGGCTCTGCTGCCCCGCCTGCTTGGGCTCCTCCTGCCCAGAGGGAAGCCCTGTCCTTTCGCTGGGGGAGGGGACGTGCAGCTGTTCACCAGCAGCATGTGAGCGGGCTCTTGTTCCTCCTGATCTGGAAACGAGAGGAGGAGGAAGACGGGGAGGGAAAAAGGGAAGGAGCCAGAAATGTGGACTTTTCCCCCCATATACCTTTGGTATTCACACTGTGTCTTGACTTTCAAAGTGTTTCACATCTCTTGGAGCAAGACAGGTTCTAACAGCCTCACATTTTTATAGCTCTTTGTGCTTTTCAAAGACCGTCCCTCTGATCTCACTGGGTTCACTCTGTCCTCAGGCCACCTGGGCACGTAAGCAGGGGATGGGGTGACTTTCTAGAGAGCCAAGTAGGCCCGGGTGGGTGGGGACTCAGGGCCCCTTGCCAGTGTACACAGCCCAGGGTGGGGGTGGGGAGGAGGGAGGCGGCCCCAGGAGGAGACCCCCTGGGCTGGGAGTCACTTGACCAGACCAGGCGCTCTGGCCAACCCAGTCCTTCCTCGGTGAGGGCTGGCCACAGATTCCCCTGAGGACCCTTCCCCAGCTCGCCGCCTGTGTTCCCCCTTCTGTTACAACATCGAGGGTGAGTTTACCAGCCCTTCGTGCAGGGAGTAGCCACAGTGGTGAATGTGAGGTGATGAGCGATGGTCTCGTGCCTGCCTATGATTTGAAGCACATTCTTGGGCCTCAGGGTCTCATTGGCCTCCTCCCCACACCCCACGTCCCCTGCCAACCCCGCTCCAGGCAGGCTTTGTGGGGCTGTGGACCCCCATCTCCATCTGCACTCATCAAGGCCTCCTCAGATCAGTGTTATTGCAGGGCCTGGATTATGGTCTTCTCAAAATTATTTACTTTTTTGGTCTTAAAGACACAATCTAAGTGAAATCAGAGCCCTCAGCTGGCAAACGCGTTTTCAAGGTAAATCCTGAGGCAGCCCATTCCACGCAGTTGCCTCTTCTGAGTCCGTCATACAGAGGAATTCTTCCCAGGCCCCCTTTAACCCGTCAAAGTGGGGTTCGTACTAATGCCCTCCCCTCAGAGGGTAGTCACGAGGATTAAGGGAATTAACGTGTCAGAGTCTTCCTCACGGGTGGCATGTAAGGTGACCCTGTGCGAGTGAGTGGGGGGTCTCGGGATTTGCCGTGCTGCTGCGATTGTTGCGATTCATCGCTCCTGTTTGACCCCGGCAGGAGGATGCACCGTCCCGGGTAACGGCCTCAGCTGCCCTGGGAGTTTGGCGCAGGCTGCTGAGAGCAGGGAGGAGCCGGGTGCCCCCCAGGGCGGGCACGTGTGAAGGGGCCCTTGGTGAAGGAGGGACACAGCTCCCCCGCGGCCCTGGGCTGTCAGGGCTGGAGGGCCTCCAACCTCATCTTGTCCACTGTTTTCTACAACTGTAAGCCGGAAAAAAAAAAAGACGTCACACAGACTTCTCTTCAATTCTAGAATAGAATACTAATCTGGTTCAAGCCTATTTTCCAGAAAACTGAACCCAAAGAGGGCAGATGAGCTGCTCAAGCTCCCCCAGTGAGTTGAATAAAAGGAACCCTCAGGTTCTGAGCACGGCACTGTTCCTAGCACCCCTCTGGTCGAAGTCACTTTATGACCCCTCCTTTCCATCAGAGTAAAGTAAAACAGCCTAGCGTGCCATCGAGGGCTTTCGGCCATCACTCCAACCTCCCCCATGGACGAGCCCAGTGAGCAACTTACATGCTCGCCTCCTGGGCTGCCCATCTTGGGGCCTCCGCCCTCTGTCCCCACGTCCTCTTGACTCCCCGACTTGCACCATGTTTCCAGACTTACCAAGGCTCTCTCTTCCAGAGGCTTCCTTCCTCTCCAGACCAGAGATGACATTTCCCTCCCCCAGGTGCCGGGGGACTTTGCCTGGGCCTCTTGGTGGCTCCTCACGTCCCCCCTCCCTTCTCCCTCCCGAGACTGTGCCCACACCTCCCTGGTCCCTGTATTCCCAGGGCCTGGTGCACTGAGGGGCCAGGGGCAAGTCTGTGGGATGGAAGGGGATGAGCCACGCCCAGGTGGGGCAGGGTGAGCAGAGGCAGCGTTCCCACCTGGGAGGGCGGCCGCTCCTCCCCTGGCTGCTTGGGACCTTCGTTAGAGCAGAAACTCCCAGTGTCTTTATGCTGCCTGAAACCGCCCCCGCTGCTGCAGCCTGTCAGAGTCCTCAGGTTAATTCCAACTTGATTCCTGGCCACCCATCGCCCCCTGACTCTGGTGGCCTCCTCATCCGTGTGAGATTTGGGGGAAGAGATTCTCCGGCAGCAGTGTCCCCCATCCCTTGGGGGTTTCTGTGACCTTCTCACTGGGGGGGTCCCCGAGGCTGCTCCCTCCCAGCTGGCCCATCGGGAGACGCTCTCTCACCCAGGTTCCTTCCCCGCCTCTCCCTGTGCTCTCTGGCCCTTCCTCTGTTTCTTTGGCCTCTTTTGGGTCTCTCTTCCCACACTGTTGTGTCTTTCTCTAGTGTCTCCGACTCCCCCTGTCCTCTTCGTGGCTCTCTATCTCCTTTTCGTTCTTTCTCTCGCTGCCTCCCTCTCTACCTCTCATTGCTTCTCCCTTTCTCTCTGTCGGCCCTCCTGCTTCTGTGTCTCTCCCTGCCTCGGCCCTTTCTCTTCTGCTCTCACCAACGTCTAGGCTGTGACCGCGTGGAAGAACTGGGGTAGACTCCCACCAGGCCAGTAGGCCCCCAGCCAAGCCCCACCCTGCCCCAGGGCTGCCGGGAGGGGGAGGAGGGGGCAGAAGGTCAAGGGTGGGGTGGCTCTGGGGAAGGCACAGATTTTCCAGAAGCTTAGAGCGCACCCAAGCAGGCAGGTGTGTTTCTGGTCCAGCAGGTTCAGCTGGGGCCAGCTGACTGAGGACCAGGACCTTAATTAGAAGTGCTGACTGTGGACGAGGAAGGTGTTGTTAGCTGGGAGGAGTGGTGGGCGGGGGTGGGAGCTCCTGGGAGGTGTGGCCGGTACCTCTGGGGACTTTCTGCAGCGGGCAGCAAGAAGTGCCTCCCCACGGTGGGGAGCTGGGGGCTCCCTCTCAGGGTGGCCTCGCACCCAAGACTGACACAGCTGCCTGCAAGGGAAGGTGAGCAGGGGCGCATCTCACTCATCCTCCAGCCCTCAGCTCTCCTGTCCCTTCTAAGAGTCTATCTCTTGAGGCCCCCCAATTAGTACTCTCCTCTTCTGGTCTCCTTTGGCAGTCTGTTCATTTGTCATTATTTATTTATGTGTTTCTGTTTGTGTATGTACACATTTTGTTCTCTGTCTTTCCCACTAGATGACAAGCACCCTGAGAGTGGGGACCGTGTGCACCCATTCATGTCTGTCCCTGCTCCCGGTGCCTAGCAGGTGCTCAGTAAACGTCCAGACACGTGGAATCCCAAGGTCTGGGGGACAGGGGCTGTGGCTGTTGACTTGCCTTAGAGCAGGTGGCAAGAGCAGCCGATTTGTCTCCTCTGTCCCCGCCAAGCCCCCACCGGTGCATCGCGTGGAGGTGGTGGTACGAAGAGTGTGCAGATGGAAGCTGCCCTGGGATCAAACCGGATTACAGCAGACCCCCGGAGCAGACACCTGCAAGGGGCTAACAGAGAGGGCTGAGTGCCTAGTGCCAGGCAGCGGTCCCTTTTCTGTGCAGACTCTGCTGGGCATAGGATGTTCGTGGTTTCATTTAATTCTCCAGACAGCTCTGGACAGGAGCTGTCATTTCTTTTTGACAGCTGAGGAAACTGAGGCTTGGTTTGGGGAGATTGTGACTTTCTGAAGTTCATGTAGCTCATGCATGGCAGTGCTGAGCTGAACTTCTGTCCCTTTGTCCACACATCAGGATGTCCTCCTGGTTGCTCACACAACTTTCACAACTGGTGACCGGAAGTGGATGAGATACCCAGGGGTCCCTTGACTCAGAGTTCACTGGAGCAGTTATTTCCCTTGATCCAACAATATCTTTCAATTAATCAGGTGATACGTGTAAAACCTCTGTAAGTGGTATAGATCTGAATTCATGTTGTAATAATAATAATAATAGTATTAATAGTAATAATAGCAATGCAGTCCAAGATTGCATTGCCTTTTGGTTACATTGTCAGCCCCACTGGCCCGCTGAGTCTTCCCATCACAACGGCTATTAACTCACCTCTCACCCCACCGCGCCCTCACCAGGCCTGTTTTTCAACCTCAGTGCAGGACTCCAGTGTGTCTTGATTCAGTGTCATGTTAATAGTGTTTCCTCATAGTTAAAATCTGTTGAAATCTTTTTGAATTTTGATTTTTATCCTCATCTGTGAGCCATCGCTCACATCTTCATCTTCAGCACTTTAATTCAAATCCTTCATTACCATCCCCCAAACACCCACATGTATTGGACAATGAGCGCCAGGCGCTCCTACAAACGTCACTAAACCTGAGAAGAGATGCTGTGATCCCCATTTCACAGATGAGTAACTGGGGAGACATGGCCACCATCCTAGACTGAGTGCCCACTTCCCTGCAATACCATTGCCTTGCAGTTTCCCCGAAATCGACCACTTTCCAGGAGAAAGTAACCCATTAGCTACAAGCCGCCCAATATTGCTTCCCTTAGGGAGGTCTTCATGCGGAGACGGGCGGGACGAGGCAAGGGAGGAGAGCTGCCAGGGAAACGACATGAGGTGGCTGTGGGCTGTGGACCTCAGGGTCCCCTCCATTTCTTTGCCTGGTCAATTTTTATTTATCTGTCAGTTCCCAGTCTAAATGTCATGTCTTCAGAAAGGACCAGTCCCCGTGCCCGCTGCCCACCAGCTCTACACTTACTCAGAAACTGCCCCTTCCTGGCACTGCATGATTTGGAGCTGTATTTTAATTCTGTTGTTATTTATTCTATACCTGTCTTCCTCACTTGACCTCCCCCGTGTACCCTTAGCTCCTGTTGATGCTGTCAGCTACACCAGCACAAAATGGTAGCCTGATACATATTTGTGAATGAATGAAATGTCCTCAGTATCTTGTCTGAAACAATGGGATTGAATCCAGTGACCTGGGCATTTTTCAGATCTAAGACCTGGGCTCAGTTTAAAGGTCTGAGTAAGGCCTCTGACTCCGCAGGTCTTGAGGTGGAAGGTGGGCGAGGGAAGAGCAGGATAAGGGAGCTGGAGTCCCACCCTGGTTGGGCCACTAGGTGGCGCAGGTGAGCTGGCTGCCTGGCCCGGGCTGGGGGCTGGGCAATCCCTGGTGGGTGTGGAGAGGGCGCCTCTTTGCCAGGGCTGACTGCCTGGACCTGCTGGGTGAGGAGGCAGGGTGCCCAGCTGGTGCAGGTGCAGGGAGGAAGCGGGAATGGCTGGAGATGCAAACGTGCCGGGGCAATGGCTGCAGGGGTGAGTCAAGGGTTGGAGTCCCGGTATTTCTGGCCATAAAACTGCTCTTGGCACACCAGGAAGCAGAGTGGCAAGGCAGCCTGTCCTGAGACTGGGAGGTCGGAGAGGAGCCCGCCCCGTCTCCCAGATGGGCTCCCAGCCCTGCCTTGGGATGAATCTCCTTCTTGCTCCTGGTCAGCTCCTGCTCCCACTGCCCTCGCAAATGTTCCCACATTTCACTCCTTCCCCGGGCTTCGGTCCCAGCCCTCTTACTCTCAGCAGATTAAGTTGAGGCCCATGCCACAGACCCTCTCTCAGCTTCCTGTGACCTTGCAAATGTCCCTGCCACCGCATTCCCAAATGTAGTTCTTTATACTTTTTTCATTCTTCACATCAGCCTCAGAAGGTGATGAGTTCCCTCCTCTGTTTAAGTCCAACTCTCTGCTTCTTCCCTTCATTTCCTCCTGTTCATGCTCTTTTGGGATCCCTCTTTTTAACTCATCACCTTTACTTCCCTAATTTATATTTATAGCCAAAACATCTTTCTTTAACACCTGGTTCAAATTCTAACTCTGTGCTTGTCTCCACTTGTATATTTAGTAGGCATGTAAACCTGTAATGTCCAAAGCTGGGCTCCTGGTCTTTCTTCTGAAACTGCTCCACTGCAGTCGTCCCCGGCTCAGTAATTGGATGCCATTCTTCCAGCTGTTCAGGTAAAAACCTTGGGACCATCGCTCACTCCTTTCGTTCTCTCATTTCTGTCTTCCGGCTGGCTCTACCTTCAAAATATATTCAGTATTCAGCCATACTCAGTACTTCCCTGGCTACCACTCTGGTTTCAACAACCGTCTTCCATCGTTGAAGAGTTGCAGTGGCTTCCTGACTGGTGTCCTTGATTCTTTTCTGTTTATGTATGTACACATTTTGTTCTCCCCCAGCCCTTAAGTCTGTTCTCGACACAGGAGCCAGAGAGAACCTGGTAAAATCCAAGTCAGATCATCTCTCCCCTCTACTCAAAATCCTCTGATGGCTTTCTGCGTCCCTCAAAGTAAGAGCCAACGTCCTTACTATGGCTTAAAAAGTCCTACGCAGTCTGCCTCGTCATATTGCCTCTGACCACATCTCCTGCTGTTTCTCCCCTCTCTCTCCGCACTCCAGCCTCACTGGCCTCCCCCTGCACCTCCAACATACATTCCATTCAATTTCATACACTGGTAATACAGTTAGATTAAAAAAAATATATCCTGTGCTCTATCTTGGAATTGCTCCTGCCTCCTAAATGACTGGAAAAAAGACTTGCAAGGATTTGCGATCATTCTTGGTGCTCAGTGGGCTTTGACAAATGCACACTCGTGTTTCACAACTGCAGTATCATTCAGAGTAGTCTCACTTCCCTGAAAAAACCCTTTGTAGTTCTCTTTGACCTGATTGACCCTGATCTCCTGGCAACCACTGATCTTTTTACTGTCTCCATAGTTTTGCCTCTAACAGGAAGTCATATAATTGGAAGCAAACAGTCTGTAGCCCTTTCGGACTGGCTTCTCTCCCTTACTGATATGTATTTAAGGGTCACCCATGTCTTTTCCTGGCTTGATAGCTCATTTTTAAAAAATTGCTGAATATAGTCCATTGTATAGATGTACCACAGTTTGTTTATCTCTTCCCCTATTGAAGGACATCTTGGTTGCTTCCAGTTTTTGGTGATTATGAATAAAGCTGCTATAAATATTTGCATGCAAGTTTTACATAGAATAAGTTTTCAGATCAGTTGGATAGATCCCTAGACAAATGGTTGCTAGATAATGTGGTAAGACTGTGTTGAGCCTTGTAGGCAACTGCCAAACTATCTTCCAAAAGAGCTATTCCATTTTGTGTTCCCGAAGCAGTCAGCAATGAGTGAAAGTTCCTGTTACTCCACATCCCCCCCAGCTCAGTTTTTTGGATTCTAGGCATTCCAGTAGGTGTGTAGTGGTATCTTATTAATGTTTTGGCTTTCAATTCCCTTTTTTATGTTTATTTGCCATTTGTATATCTTTTTTGGTGAGATGGCTGTTCATATATTTGTCCACTTAAAATTGGATTGTTTGTTTTCTTGTTGAGTTTTAAGAGCTCTTTGCATATTGTGGATATAGGTCCTTTACTGGAGAGATGTTTTGCAGATATTTTCTCCCAGTCTGTGGCTTGTCTTTTCATTCTCTTATCGTTGTCATTCACAGAGTAGACATTTTTAATTTTAATGCAGTCCAATTTGTCAATTTATCTTTCATGAATTGTGCTTTTGATGTTGTATCTAAAAACTCATTGCCAAATCCAAGGCCACATAGATTTTTCTCCTGTTTTCTTCTAGAAGCTTTCTAGTTTTGCATTTTACTTCTAGGTCTAAGATCCATTTTGAGTTATTTTTGTAAAAGGTGTTAAGTCTGTATCTAGGTTAATTTTTTTCCATATAGACTGTCCAATGGTTCCAGCACAATTTCTTAAAAGGCTATCTTTTATTCATTGAATTGCCTTCATTCCTTTGTTAAAGATAAGTTGACTATATCTGTGTGGGTCTATTTCTGGGTTCTTTGTTCTGTTCTATTGCTCCATGTGTCTATTCTCTTGCCAATACCACACAGTCTTGATTACTGTAGCTTTATAACCAGTCTTGAAGTTAGGTAGTGTTAAGTCTTCCAATTTTGTTCATCTCCTTCACTATTGTGTTGGCTCTTCTGGGTCTTTTGCCTTTATGTATATACCTTAGAATTAGTTTGGCAATATTTCCAAAATAGCTTGCCAGAATATTGGTTGGTATTATATTAAATCCATAGATCAAATTGGAAAGAATTGACATCTTAACAATATTGAGGCTTTCAATCTATGAACACAGAATCTCTCTCCATTTATTTAGATCTCTTTTGATTTATTTCATCGAAGTTTTGTGTTTTCTACATATACATTCTAAACATGTGTAGTTTGATTTATACCTAAATATTTTCTTGGTTTTGGTGCTATTGTAAATTCTATTATTTCAAGTTTCAAATTCCAATTACTCATTTCTGGTGTATAGGAAAGCAATGAGCTTTTGTGTATTTGTATATTAGCCTTGTGTCCTGTGACTTTGCTATGCTTATTAGTTTCAGGAAGTTTTTTTTTTTTCTTCTTTCAATTCTTTGGGATTTTCTACATGGACAACCCTGCCATTTGTGAACACAGGCAGTTTTATTCCTTCCTGATCTGTATTCTTCTGTATACCTGTGTCTCTCATTCTAAAGGGGTGAATATGCAAGTATAACCTGTGGACTTTGAAACACATGTTGACAGCGTCCTACACCAGTGACTCAGTGTGTGGCACTGGGGCGACTTTTTTGTCACTTGCAAGGGTCTGTCCTAAGTACAGAAATCAAAGCTCTTATGCAAGGCAGAATGTAAAAGGTGGCGTTTTTGAGAGATCAGCCCTAGACTGGTATAATTTCAATGTTTTCATTGAAATTTTATCTTGTGGGTAGCAGAGAACCATCAAGGGACAGACAGGTCACCCGAGTTTTTATGTTCATTTGATTGATAGTTGGGGCTGTATTCTGAAATCCAGGTTTGCAGACTATTCCCAGCTTTCCTTGGCAGAGAAAACCCAAACCGACAGGAACACAGTGAGGGGACATGCTTCTTCTGCTTTTCCTCTTGCCTCACTGGCTGCCTCTTATCACCCTCCTCTTTTCCTCCAGCTGTTTGGAATATTGACGTTCCCCAGAGCCCTGTCCTTGTCCCTCTCCCCTTTTTCCTCTGCTCTTCCACAGATTATCCTATCCGTTGTCATAAGTCTAACCTCTCATCTTTCAAGAGTGCTTAATTCTATGGCTCCAGACAAGCTCCATCTCTGGGCTCCAGATCCACATGGGCAGTGCGATGACCGTCCCAGGGCTCACATGTCCAGCAGTGAAGGCACCCCTCTCCCCAAGAGTCTTTTCCAAGCTGGAAAACTCCATGTCATTCTTTCCTCCTCTTCTTCATCCACATCCAATGAGGGAGGCAGTATTGTTACTTTGGAGATGGACAGAGGTGGGGCCAAATCTAAGCCTCTGTTTCCAGATCTGCAAAATGGGATACACAAGTGCACAACTTATAAAGCTCTTGTGAGGACTGAATGATATAGTGTAGACGCAGTGCTTTGTATTGACCAAGAGCGTAATAAGCCTTAATAAATATGAGCTATTACTAATAAGCAGTTAGCTGCAAGTCTTACGGTTTTGAGCTCAGAAATGTCTCCTGACTCTCATCCCTTTCTCCCTCGCCCATGCCAAGGCCTGAGTTAATGTCATCATTTCTCACCCAAGTGCTTCATTAGTCATATTATTGACTATTTATTTCTCATCCTGCTGCTGATGTAACCTTGCTTAAAAAAAACAAAAGAAAACAGATGAACAAAAAGCACGTCTGACCTGTCAGGCCCTTGCTGGTTCCTTTTGCCCAGAGAATAAAACCGAAACTTCTTGTTCTGGCACCATGAGCCTCTCACTCTCCACGCTCAGCCCTGCTTGTGTGCATCCACTCCCTTCCTCGTTTCCTTGGTTCTCTCCTGACTCAGCCAGCACACCCGTTCCCTGACCGCGCCAGACCCATTCTCAGGTCAGTGCCTTTGAATGTGCTGTCCCATCTCCGTGGGTGTTCCTTCCCTTGCTCCTCTGCCTGATAACTGAATGGTTCAAAAACCCAGCCCAAACATCACATCTTCTGTTTATCCTGCCTCAATCCTTCAAGACAGAGACGCCCTAATTTGGGATCCTGGGAGCTCCTGCTTTTTGTGTTGTGTTGGGATTTTGGCTTGTTTCTCTGTATCACCTGTGAGGTTGTGAACTTGGAGAGGCTGATACTCGGTCATATTTTGAGATGTACTCCCAACTCCTAAGGGACCAATAAGCATTTGTGGCGCGGTTACTGCATTAATGGTATTGTTGGTCTACCTGGTTGTCTCCGCACTGGAACTTGAGCTCTGAGAGGGCTGGGAATGTGTGCCTTTCATTTTTGTATCTTCAGTGTCTAGTTGGGCTCCTGAATGTCATAGTTGCTTAATAGCTTATGTGAGTGAGTAGGAAAGTGGGAGCTGAATGTTTTCATGGATAAGGGCTCAGGGATCCCTCAGGTTAAAATTGCTTGGCTAATACTTAGAAGGTGGGGACTCTGGCTGAGTTAGACCCCAGCAAGGGCCCCAGCATCTCTCCTGGGGGTTGCCGGAAGCAGAATTGCCTTCTTCCACGGGAAATGACCTCCTGGTTCTCCCTTTGCTCTCCATCCGGCACCTACCCATTCCTCCTCTACAGTAATGGGTTTTTCCTTGAGTTTAAGATGATGATCACAGTTAAAATTAGCAGCAGCAACAATAGAAATAAAAATAACCTTGGAGCCTTTGGCTAGATTAACTAATCTCTCCGAGCCTCAGTTTCTTCATCTGTACCTATAAGATGGTTGCTGTGGGAAATTTATTCTGTTTTCTGCAATAATAATTTTTAGTAATATGAAATTGTTCATTGATCTCAGCTAACACATTTTTCTTTCTCTTAATATTTTGGTATTTTCTTAAAAGATCTAGTGACTTCAGAAAGGGGACAATCAAATGGTTCTCAGTAAGTGTCAGTGAAGAGCCCAAGGTGGTCCAGCTGGTAAGGGCACAGAGTGGGGTCTACAAACTCAAGCCTGTCTGACTTCAAAGCCAGTGCGCTGTCCTCTAGTCTAATGAGACACTGTACCTCTCTTTCGTGGGAACTATGACTCAGCCCAGTGAGCCCTTGTCAGAAAATACTGATTACCCACAGGGCTACCTTTACAGCCCCGAGGCGGAATGAGACACATGCTTGCGGCAATGGGAAGGAAACCAACCTTGCGGGCACCACAGAGATAATGTGTGGTGCCGATGTTCACCAGCAGGGGGCAGGCGAGTCTGTCCTGTTCACCACGTGTGGGATACAGAAATACTGGAACCTTGAGTCAGGGACACTTAGGTAGATTGAGAACATAAAATGGCAACAATGACCTCTTTCCATCTAGATAGGGATTTGGAACTGTGAACTCCACAGTGGCTGTGTAAGGTGGACTTTATTGTCCCCATTTTACAGAGGCTCTGATAGGTAGAGTGATCCGTCCAAAGTCACACAGCCTTATAAACCCTGGGTCCCCAAATCCAGTTATTTTACTGCACATCTTGGGCTCTTTCTGGAACATCACACTGACTTTTTTTGTAGATCTGACAATTTTACAAATATGTAAACATTTATATATGTAACATTATATATTTATAAAACACTTTCACGTACTTAATTCTACCTCCTATTTAACTGCCCAGTCCACCAAAGAACTGACCCTGTTTGAAATTCCTAGTGACAAGGAACTCACCACTTCCAAATGCTTTCTTCAGCAGCAGAGGGAACGGCTTTGAAGGGAAGTGTTTGGTACTTCGTCTCCTGGGTAAGGCTGCAGAATTTAGGAGAGGCTTTTATATATTCATTTATCAAATATATGCTAGTTATCTACTAAGTAGTCACAAATTCCATGTCTCAGTCAACTTGGGCTGCCATAACAAAATACCATGGACTGGCTTCACCAACAGATACTTATTTTCTCACAGTTCTGAGATCAGGGTGCCAGCAAGGTCAGGTTCTGGTGAGAGCTCTCTTCCTGGCTTTCAGACAGCTGCCTTCTTGCTATGTCCTCACTTGGTAGGGAAGGAGAGAGAGAGAGCGAGCACATCTCTTCTCACAAGGGCGCTAAGCCCATCGTGAGGGCTCCATCCTCTTGACCTCATCTAAACCTAATCATCCCCAAAGACCCCATCTCCAAATACCATCACACTGGGAGTTAGGGCTTCAGTATATGAATTTGATGGCGGGGGGCACACAATTCAGCCCATAGCTGTTCAGACGCCAGTTAGTGTGAAGCTGTATCCTGTGACATTGTGATTTATAAGAAATATATTTAGTCTTCATCCCTGATTCTGGCACAGCTTCTAAAAACCTTGGAATTTCCTCTGATGATAACTACAAAACCTTTTTTGTTATGTTAGTTATGGGATTTTTGGAAAGCACCTAAGGATGGAGGCTGGTTGCCAGTGGAGCCAGCCATGTGATTATTGGAAGGTTGTGACTTTCAGTGCCACCCCATATCTAGAGAGGGGAGAGGGGCTGTAGATTGTGTTCAGTCATCAGTGGCCAATGATTTTAATCAATCATGCTAATGTAATGAAGTAGCCATAAAACCCCAAAGGACCGAGTTTGGAGAGCCTCTGGGTTGGTGAACACGTGGGGATTCAGGAGAGTGGCACTCCTGGAGAGAGCATGGAAGCTCCGCACCCTTTCCCGGTACCTTGCCCAGGGCATGTCTCCCATCTGGCTGTTCTGAGTTATATCTTTTTTTAAAATAATAAACTGGTAATCCTAGCAAGTAAAATGTTTCTCTGAGTTCCGTGAGCTGTGCTAGCAAATTAATTGAACCCAAGGAGGAGTTTGTTGGAACCTTTGATCTACAGCACAGGTGACAACCTGAACTTGTAATTGGCATCTCAAGTGGTGGTGGTGGTACAGTCTTACAGGACTGAGCCCTTAACCTGTGGGATCTGACACTACTTCCAGATAGATAGTGTCAGAATTGAGTTGAATTGTCAAAGCACCCAGCTGGTGTCAGAGAATTGCTTGGTGGTGTTGGAAAACTCACCCCTTAGAATTTGTGTTAGACGTTAATTCCCCTTGTTCTTCGTACAAATTTTAATCGTTCCCCCATCTGTGTTTGGACATTTTCCTCTATGCTCTTGAATTAATTAGTCAAGATAGGCTTTGCTAGCTGTCACGGTCCTCCAAGGTGCAGTGGCTTAAAACAGCAAACATTGACTTCTCACTCATAGCAAGTCCGATATGGGTCAGTGTGGACTCTGTCCTGTCAGTCAGGGATCTAGGCCCCCTTATTCTAAATGACACCACAATTTTAAAATGTAGCTGGTGAATAAAACAAACATCCCAGTGGGCAAACAATGCAGCTTGGTCAGTGCTACCACAGAGGTCTGTGGGGTCCTAAGGTAACAGCGGTGAGGGGCGGGGGATCGGGAACGGCATCCTATAAGGAACAGGAAGTAACTAGGTGCAGGATGAGAAGGGCTCATATGAAGCCATCAAAGAAAACATCAAGTTTCATGGGATGGGCAGCACTGGACATGATAGGCACGAAGAATGTGAGTGGGAATAATGGGAGATGGGGCAAGCAGGTGGCAGACTGGATGGCTTTCCATGAGAAGCTGAAGAGTTGGGATTAAAGGAAGGGATAGTTCACAATGAAAGTCAAAACATTCTTTCAAACTCTTTTGATAAACTACAATTTTTTTGAGCATCCACAGTGGGCTGGGTACTTGTAGCTACATTATCTCATTTCAGTTTCACATTTTCCTCTACCTAAGAGTGATTATATGCATTTTATGATTGAAATCACAAAATTTAGGGGAATTAGGTGCCATGTCAATTCTCTCACACCACATTCAGAATGCTTTTTGCTGTGTCTCACCACCTTAACACCAAGATGCAAAAACGCTAAAGCAGACAACATCCCTGCCCTGTGATGGTCAAATCTTAGAATTGTCAGAGCTGGAGGTACTTAGATAAAATCTAACTCTGTGTTTTTCATAGAATGCACCTCAGCTCATCTGCCAGTGAGAATTAATGAACAGAAACCTCAATTAAAATAGAGTCATGAGACCAGAATGGGAGCTCTCATGTCCTACAACAGCAGCTGAGCCTAACAGGGGTGGGGGTGGGGGTGCGGAAAGAAAGACTTCCTCTAGCTTGGCAAGAGCTCAGCCAATGAGAGACTGTCACAACTCAGCCAATGAAAAGACTCTACACTTTGAACTCTGAATTCCTTCAATGGACCCTTTTTAACTATATCCCTCCCGACTTCCTTTTCCCCTCTATAAAAGTGTTCTCTTCTTCTTGTGTGGGGATGCGCATGTGGCTCACTGTGACTGCAGACCCCAAATTGCAATTCTTTGCTGATCCTGAATAAATCCACTTTTGCTGGAGAGGTAACTGGCTGTCTTATTAGTTTTAGGTCAATATGCATCAGAAATGCCTTGGGTAATCATTAAAATGCAGATTCCTAGGTTCCACTTCAGACCTATTATCTCAGACTCTCTGAGAGGTGAAGCTTGAAAATCCACAATTAACATTATCATCTCAGGTAAGTTTCATGTGCACACAAAGATTTGGAGGTGCAATTAAGAAATTTAGGTTCAGAGATGACCCTGAGCAACTTGTATGAAGACACGCAGCTTTCGCTTGAATTTTCATTGGGATTTGGATCTCTCAAATCACCTCACCCAGTGCTCTAGGTCTGACTTCAGCCCTGAGGTGTGACCTTAGGTAAGTGAGTTTAACCACTCTGAACCTCAGTTCTTCATTCATAAAATGGCAATAATTTCCACTCTACCTACGTCACAGGAGTGAAGAGTCAAATAGGATGCGGCTGTGAAAGTGCTCATTTGTCATTGTTATTACATTGCTGTCTGTCTGAAATCAGAGTTCTGGATACAGGTCAAGAAACCAAGGAAGAGTGGCAAGAAAGGTAAAAGCATTCATAATAGGTAGACCCAGAAGAGAAAATGCCTGGAAAGGCTAACCTTTAGCTCTCTCTGTGTGTGTGTGTGTGTGTGTGTGTGTGTGTGTATGTGAGCCTCTTTTAACCATAGACAATTAAGTTAGATTCTCCTTTCAGCAGGGAGTGGGGGCAAAGCAGATGGAGTCGGACATCATTACTTCAAAAGAGGTGTGTGGGGGTAGAGTTAGCAGGTTCTACTAGGGTTCCAGAAATAGAGTTTTATAGATAGAGCACTAAAAGAAGCGCTCACATGCCAATGCTTTTTGTAAAGCTAGGTTATTCTTGACACCAAAACCACAGATGGGCAGTAACACCGAAACATTGCAAACCAATCTCTCCTAAGTACACAGATGCAAAGTCCTAAACAAAATTATTAGTAACCTAAACCCAGAAATTCATAGAAACAATATGCAGTAACTTGACTTTCACTCCAGGAATGCAAATCCCTGTCCCTTAATCTCTAGAACCCTTATGATTCAACTAGAAAAAGACAGTCAACCTAATAGAAAAATGGGCAAAATATATGAACAAACATTTTGTAATAGAGAAAGTGACTGCCCAATAAATATATGAAAAAGCTTAGTTTTATTAGTGATCATGCTGATAACTGAGCTGACTATATAATTTGAGAAGTCTGAAAAAGAGCAGTGGAATAAACTCAAAGTTCACGTCAAAACTGTAAGATACTCCACAAATTAGTAAAAATTAAAATGTCTGAAAATATTATGTACTGGTTAGGATGTGGAGGGACAGGAACTCTAATACAATGCTGGTGGAGATAGAAATTGTAACAACCACTTTGAAGACAAATGGAATTGGTAAGAGTAAAGCTGAAGATGTGTGTAGTCTAAAACCTGGCAATTTTGCTAATTCCACAGAAACTCTTACACATGTACACAAAGAAATATGTGTTAAAATGCTCATAGTAGCATTGTAAAGCTTGAAAACAATTCAATATCCTCAACAATATGATGAATAAATATACTGTGCTATAGTCACATGTAGAACACCATACAGCAGTGAACATCGATGAAAATTAATTTTATGCTTCATAATTGATGAATCGCAAAAACTTAATGACGTTGAGTGAAATAAGCATATCATAGAAGACAGCATAAAGTATGAATCCACTTACATAAACATTACAGTGTGGTCAAAATGAAACATGTGATTTGGGTATATATTACACATATTGTAAACATTTAAGGAAATGATCTTCACAAATTCAGGATGAGGTGGGACTGGGAAGTTGTGATTGAGATGAGGAATCCAACAGGCTTCTAAAGTACTGGGAATTCTCTATTTCTTAAGATGTGTGTTTGGTATATATTAATTGTTGAGGTATTCGTTTTATTATTGTTTTTAGACTAACTATACAATGTATACCCTTTGAACATATATGAGATAGTTAACAATTTTTAAAGGAAGACAGAGAAAGGGTATATTTTCCCCATAAAAAGAACTATAATGCAGGGAAAAGAGTTCCACAAAATTAAGGTAGTAATGTAACTGCCTGCCAGAAAGAAACAAACAAAAAAACAAAAACAAAAACAATGACAGTCTTCTAGAGAAAGAAAGTAGAACCCAAAGTCTCAATATTCTTATATGTACTCCCCCCTGCCACTCAAAAAAAGCAGATCAAGAGATGACCAGGTGGTGCAGTTAGCAGACTTTACAGCAGGTAATATGATAAAGAACTGATAGGAAAAGTGGTCCAAATAGGTAATCAGATGTGAAATCTCACTAGTAAAACAGCCTCTTTACAAAAGAAACAAATGGACATTCTAAAATAAAGAGTCCAATATTTGAAATGAAAAATTCAGTGGATCAGCTACCCAGAAGATTGAATTTAGCAGAAGAATCAGAGAACCTAAAAAAAGGTAAGTAGAAATTACTCACACTGAAATAGAAGAGGAAGATAGAATGAACAAAACAGAACAGAGTGTTTAAGACTTGTGAGACAATATCAAATTAACTAACAAAGGTGTTGAGACCCAGAAAGGAAAGAAAAGAGTCAAGAGAGAAAGGGAAGAATAAATCTTTCAGGACATAATGTTAGAAATATTAAAAAATTAATGAAACACATCAAGCCATAGATCAAAGAAACTCAGAGAATACCAATCAGGACAAATACAAAGGAGACTACACTCAGCCTACTTTAGTCAAGAACTACGGAAAAACAAACATGGAGAGAACACATGTAAAAAGCAGTCAAAGAAAAGGAAAACATTACACTCAGGGGAACAATCATGATTCTTTACTCTGTCATTTCCATTCTGCTGTTGAGCCTGCCCAGTGAGTTTTATACTTTTCAGCTCTAAAATTAAATTCTATAATTGGTTATTATATGTTTTAGTTCTAAAATTTTTTCCTTGATTTTTAAAAAACATATTCTGTTTCTTTGGCAAGACTTTGTTTTTTCATTTATTTCAAATGTATTTGTAATTTCTTGCTGAAATATTTTTACTATGTTAGATAAAACCCCTGTCAGATAATCCCCCAAGTTGGTATCATTTCAGTGTTAGTATCGATAACATCTTTTCTCATTCAAGTTCTTGGAATGATGAGTAATTCTTGATTGTGTGCTAGACTTTGTTGGCATTGTGTTATGAGACTCTGGATCTCCTATTGCAGCAAGCCTCTCTCTGCTAATACTGTACCAGTGAGGTATGGGGGGGTATTATTTCCTTACTACTGGGTACAGGCGGGAGTCCAATATCCCCAATCTTTTTTTCTGAGATGGTTGGCTAAAGTAGGGTGGATATTGTTAAAAAAAAAAAATTTCTGCCTTGCTAGGTTACCTCTTTTTTGGTTCTATGAATGGAGAAAGATTTTCTTGGGGCTGCTTTCTGTCCACATTTGCTGGCATTTCTTGGCTGCAGACTATCTAGAGCCCAATCTGGGATATACAGAAGGCAAAAAGAAAACCCAGGAAACTTACCATGGTGTCACTCCTCAAGTCCTGAGGACTCTAGCTACTCTGCCTTCTTCTCCCCACCTTTCAGACTCTGCTTGTGTCTGTGTTATACATTATGACTGGATATTTTAGCTACACTAAGCAGGGGCAGTATGGTGAAATGCATCTACTCTATCTGGTACAGAACTAAAAGTCCTACTTTCATTAAAAAAGATAAAAATAATACAGTGGGTGGACTCTATGATCTTTAAGGCTGGTACCTGTTTTGATTTCCATAAGTTACTGTTATAAAATGATGAGGGTGGTGGTGACTCTGTAAATGGAAAAGGTGGGGAGGGATCATCTGTCTTTCTGTCTCCAGCAGTGACTGGGTAGAGTGAATATCATAACTTTTTGAGGTTGCAGGTGTGTTGTTGTTTTGGGTAAATCAATAAGTTAGCATTTACCTAGAGCTGGCAGAGTGCCTGACCAGGCTGATGGTTTACATGTCTTTTGAGGGCTAAGCAATTAACAGAGCAGCTGTAACGTCTTCCTTAATTGGAATGTTTCCTGTGTTTCTCCATGATCTCTCTGGTGCTGGAGTTTAACATCTCACACAGTTATGCTGTATTCCTTAAATGGGGTGAAGCTCCTTCAAGAGACCGGGAAACAGCTCCTCTTCTTCCTCCTGTCCCTGCAGGCGCCTAGTAAGAGGTCTTACACACTGTAGAGGCTCATAAACACCTGATATGATCATTCCTTTTCCTGTGAGTCTGGGTAGCATGAGCTGCTTCTTATGTGCAGTCACCTGCTTTTAGACCTTGCAGACAAGGCTCTGGACTATGAGAAAGCATCTTCCCAGGGTAGCCTTGTCTTAAAAAGGTACTGAGCTCAAGGAGGAAACCCATGGTGGCTACCCCAACCGAGCAGGGGTTGTCTGTTGAAGTCTTTCCCCAGGATCTTTGTGTTTTGGAATCGCCTCATGACTTTTACCCATAAATCAGAGAATTCACATGTTTGGTCCTTGGTTGCTAGCCATTCCCCGCCTCGCTGGTTCCCAGCTATCCACTCACTTTCCCCCGACAGAATAAACACAATTGTTGAATGACTGTTTCAGTGGATGAATGAATGGACGGAAGAGGAATGGAATGGAAGCTACAAAGATGCATGGAAACCCAGAAATTCTCATGAATTGCAAATTTATTGGCTGAGGAGGTACTGGGATTGGGAGGTAGTTGTACGGAAACCAAGGAGGGAAAACTGCAGAACAACAAGCAGTTTGGGAAGTCAGTGGCTTCTGGGCGGATTAAGACGTGAAGGATTGAGAAACCTCAGGGCAATATCATGAGAGCGCTAAGCCAATCGGCGCCCACGGAGCATTACACCTCCAGCTCCTTCCCCTCCGTGGCGTCCAGGAGGCCTTATTTGCATGGCCAGGTAGGCGCTTGCTTCTGCTGGGTCTGGTGGCAGATCGGGACGCCCTTGCCGCTCCCAGAGCCACCCCCGGAGGAGCCCCCTCCGCAGCTGGAGCCGCCGCCGCCCCCGCCCCCGGAGGAGCCGCCGCCGCAGCCGCCGCCCCCACCGCTGGAGAAGCAGCCGCCGCCGCCCCCGGAGGAGCCGCCGCCCCCGGAGGAGCCGCCGCCGCAGCCACCGCCAGACGACCCCTCTCCGTAGCTCTGCTGGGGCAAGCACGAGGACTGGGACTGCTGCGAGGAGGAGAAGTAGCCGGAGCCGCCCCCGGAGGAGCCGCCCCCGGAGGAGCCGCCGCCGCAGCCGGAGCCGCCCCCGGAGTAGCCCCCGCCGCAGCCGGAGCCGCCCCCGGAGGAGCCGCCGCTAGATATGCCTCCATAGCTCTGGCACTGGACCTGCTGCCCGGAGGAGCCGCCCCCGGAGTAGCCCCCGCCGCAGCCGGAGCCGCCCCCGGACGAGCCGCCGCTGGATATGCCTCCATAGCTCTGGCACTGGACCTGCTGCCCAGAGGAGCCGCCGCCGCCGCCGCTGGAGTAGCAGCCGCCCCCGGAGCCGCCGCCCCCGCCGGAGTACTTCCCACCAGAACCTCCTCCGCAGCCTCCAGAGCCGCCGCCCCCAGAGGAAGACCCGCCGCAGCTGGAGCCGCCGCCGCCGCCGCCAGAGTAGCCTCCGCAGCCGGAACTGCCGCCTCCGCCGCCGGAGTAGCCTCCGCAGTGGGAGCCGCCGCCGCTGCCGCCCCCCGAATACTTGACGCCTCCGCCCGAGCCGCCTCCGCCCGAGCCGCCGCCGCAGCTACCGAAGCCGCTGCCGCCGCCAGAGTAGCCTCCGCAGCCGGAACTGCCGCCTCCGCCGCCGGAGTAGCCTCCGCAGTGGGAGCCGCCGCCGCCGCCGCCCCCCGAATACTTGACGCCTCCGCCCGAGCCGCCTCCGCCCGAGCCGCCGCCGCAGCTACCGAAGCCGCCACCGCCAGAGTAGCCGCCGCAGACGGAACTGTAGCCTCCTCCGCCGCCGCCAGAGCCGCCGCCGCCGCCGCCGCCGCCGCCGGAGGTCTTCCCGCAGATCACTGGGGGTATGGGGGTGGGCTGCTTTTTCTGGTGAGACATCTGTCTAAGGAAGAAGGGAGCCCTGGAAGGAGAACAGAGAGCATCACTGGACCAGCTGCAAGATGCGGTGGCAGAGGCAGCTGCATCCATGGCAACGCCCATCATCCTCTGAGCAGCGCTGCCTGGGCCAGGCTTGATGCTCTCTCTGATCGGATCTGGGGAAGCTCTCAGCTAGGAATCCCAGGGTTAGAGGTTTTAGGGAAAAGTTGTCTTCCTCCTCCGAAATTCTTTACCAAGCTTCAAATAGCCCACTTAGCAGTGCCCATTTCTCTTTCTCTCCCTCTGGCCTCCGTTGTGTGATCCTGGGGCCAAGTGACCCACACTTTGCCTGTTTCCTCACTTCCTGTGAAATGAGATGGTTCAAGCATTTCACCGCTTAGTTCTCCTCTGATCCTGATACTGATTCTCTGAGTGCAAATAGAAAATTACCACAGCCTCCACCTCGGGTGGAGGATTTTACCCATCCCTGGCACAACGGAGGGAGGTTTGTCTGAATGTCACAGGGCTGTTGCACCCCATTCTTTGCAAAATAGAATTAATTCAAACTCTTGGTCTGTTCCACTGAGCTTAGCCATGATTTGGGGCCAATTATCAGAAAAGGCAGCTCCCCCATGGTCCTGTCTGGAAACGAGAGAGGACCCCAGTGGGCCTTCAGACCAGCATCTCTGACCAGAAGATATCAGCTTTGCTTATGTCCAAGCTTGGTTGAGGGGACCATAATTAGCAGGAAATTGCATCTGGGCATCTCACAAGCCATTTCCCTCTTAGAACATCTGTGTAAAACAGGCATTGGGTTCCTGTGACTCCTAAAATCTCTCCCATTTGCGTCTCTGAATCATTCATCCTGTTTTCTGAGAGTACACTCAGCTTCTCCTCCTGACAGGTCCGCGGGATCCATCCAGCCCATGCACAGGCTGCCTGGGACAGTCTCTGCAGAATGCCCGTCTGTGCCTAGCACCGGGCAGGCTCCTACAGATGTGCCAGAGAGACAGGAAATGGTCTTGTCTTTGTGCAGTTTACATTCTGGCCAGAAGATCAGAAACATCACCTGCACAGCAGCAGCTTGGCTCTCTTTCCTGCCTGAAGCCCCTCTAAACATGAATGCAATTGGAAAGGCAGAGGTCCTGTAGGTCCCAAAGGGGAGCAAAGCCTTGCCTGTTTGTCCCCTGGTCCACATAGCCCATGCAGGCCTGGGCAAGGCCAGTGGGGAAGATGAGAGCTGGTAGAACCCACACTTACCCAAAGCACTGGGAAGGCTGAATGAGGAGAGGAGATGCTGGCTGTGTGAGGAGCACTGGAGCTCCTGAGGTTTTATACCTTAATTGCTGACTCATCTATTGATCCCGGCCCAGCCTCTCAAGTTTGACCTCAGTTGCATGACCTATGGCTGTCACCCCACCTCCCTGTGATTAAAGCCACAGGATAGCCCATTCATGAAGATTTTGGCATTCTTGAGATGGGCAGCCTCATATGTGACCGGCCCCTTGTCTGATGCAACTGTGTGGCAGGCTGGCCAGCGGGGATGGCCAGCCAGAGTGGATTACAGACATCGTTTCCAAAACCTCTGGTGCAGAGCACATGCTGTAGTCAGAAGGCTGTGCTTGAGGAATAGGTCTCAGACTCTTTAGGCAACCCTAAGAGAGTCACACTGGTTATCTCAGTCCTTGGTGCAAGGAGTAGGACTTTTAAAATCCCGCTGTTTGGCTTCTGATCCTATTGCTTGGAAATTCTCTGAACTTTAGAGAGCTTCCTTTGCCAAAAGTTTCTCCCCCAGGGTTTCATGTGGCCTTCACCAGGCTGCTTCTCTCTTCCTTCCCGGCTTAGAGAGTGACCCTGTAGAAGCCGGTTCTGGGCTGCATACCAGAGACAGTGCTACAACTAATGATTGTGACTACTTTGATTGATTCCTGGAGACAGTGTATGTCTGAAAATCTTGATCATCACTACTGACTTTCTTTGCAGAGGAGCAAGCTAAAGAGAGGGACCATGTGGTCCTTCCTAGCATGGCCCTTTGGTTCTGGGATCCCGCTGTCTTGTGCAGTAAAACTGACCTCAGCCTAAGAGGCAGCCCTGGAATGGAATGGACTTGAGATTAGGTGACTGGGTTTGGGTGCTCTCTATGCTACTTGCCAGCTGTGTCACCTTGGTCAAAGTCACAGCAGCTTACCCGGTGCCAGCACATAGGAAGCACTTAGTAAGGATTTGTTGGCTGTTGAATGAAGAAACCTTCTGATGCTCAGTTACCCCGTCTATCAAATATGAATGGTAATACCTGTCTCAGCAATGCCAGGAGGGCGTCCCCAGATGGCTTGGGGCAAGCTCTTATCTAGGAAAATAACTCAAAAATTTCCGGTTGATGTTGGGCCAGTCGCATCAACTCTGTGTATGAAGATTGGCACTTTGCCCTCTTCTTTCATCACTGGAACTCAGTTGCTGTTGTTCAGATAGCACATTGAACTTTATTCCACCCAACTCTGTGCTGAAATGACAGCACCAATAGTAAGTGGATGGTTAATTATGGTGAAGTTGTAATGATCCAAATGATCCTGATTAGACTGTGACCTTTGGAAGCTGTGGCACTGGTTTTAGCTTGAACAACATGAACCCTGGTGAACTCGGGAGGAGCCCGGGTGCTCCCCTCCTGAGAGAAGAGTCAAGGGAGAAGCCAGGATCTGTGGGAGAAGGCACATTTCAACTTGAAACTGAGCCCCCATGTAGATTTTAAAGGGAACCAGGCTCCAACTAGATGGTGGCCTTGGGTATAACAAAGAACAGTTTATATAGTCGGTTCACTGGAGAAGAGAAGATGTGGTCTATGGTTCCTGCCCTGATCTGTGGGCCCATGTTGACCCACTACTTTGTGTTCCTTAGTCGTTAGGAAAATATAAGTCAAAGGATGTCAGCAGTGCATTCAGGAGAAGCAAGGTCTTTAATTCTGAAATCACGGCTCTCCTACCTTTTTTTGTTTGTTTGTTTATGTGTGTGTGTTAAAATATCATTTCTTTTCTGTATAGCACAGGGAACTATATTCAATATCTTGTAATAACATTTAATGAAGAAGAATATGAAAACCAATATATGTGTGTATATGCATGACTGGGACATTGTGCTGTACACCAGAATTGACACATTGTAAGTGACTGTACTTCAGTTAAAAAAATCATTTCTTTTAAAAATGATGATGACAAGAGGGTGTAGTTGGTCCTTTCATGTCCTTAGTTGTCAAAATGAAAATTTGGCTATCATATAATAGTTATCACTTTTTTTTTGGAGGGTGATATGACTTCTTTATGAGGTCCCAAAGTTTGGGAACCTCAAGTGCAGGTGACTCCAAGAGCTAATAATCTTGAAATGGCCTGTGTCGGTGCAGAAGGTTCCTGTTCTTATAAGAAAGGTATGATCTTTTCTTTCTTTCTATCAGATTTAATGTCCCGATGCTTTATTTGTTAATCCAGCCAACACTAGTGTACTGGGCACAATGCTAAGCATTAGAGAGGAGCTGTATCAGACCTTTGCATGGATCTCCCTGGTAGATTTGGGAGAGGGGTACTTCCTATTTGCCTCTGCCACACTATGTGGGATTTAATAAGGGAAATCTTTGAACTGGTGCATCTACTTTGTTAACATGTAGGAGAGGCTGATGCAGCATGGTCCTGACAGCAGTGCTAGATCCTGTGGCTGTGAGTTAACCTTGCCTGAGGTGTGACTATGGGAACCACTTTCTCTCTTTAGACCAGAAGTGGTGGGTTATCTGTGTGGACGGCAGTTGAAATCACATATTATCTTATCAATGAGGAAATGAGGAAAGTTTGTAGAATTATGACACTTAGGCATTTGGGGTTTTGTAAGACTTGGCATGTCAGGTTTCTAAGATTTGCAGCCTTGAGACACTTAACCCTGCATGTGTGCTTGCTGGCCTGTCTGAGTTCTGCAGCCTCACAGATTGGTAGGTGCTCAGTAAATCTCAATGGAATTGAAGGGAATTTTTTTTTTTTAAAATCAAAAAAAAATTTAAACAATTTTAATGTATTTATGTATTTATTTTACAATGTCATATTTTTAAAATCGAAGTATAGTTGATGTACAATGTTATATGTTACAGGTATACAGAGTAGTGAGTCACAAATTTTTTAAAGGTTATATTCCATTTATAGTTATTATAAAATATTGGCTGTATTCCCCATGGTGTACAGTACATCCTTGTAGCTTATTTTATACCTGATATTTTGTACCTCTTAATCTTCCACCTCCATCTTGCCCCTCCCTCTTCCCTGTCCTCACTGGTTACCACTAGTTCCTTCTCTACATCTGTGAGTCTGTTTCTTTTCTGTTATATTCACTAGTTTGTTGTATATGTTTAGATTCCACGTGTAAGTGGTATCTTACAGTATTTGTCTTTCTTTGTCTGACATTTCACTTAGCATAATGCCCTCCAAGTCCATCCACGCTGTGCCCCAGAAACTAATACAACATTTTAAATAGACTGTACTTCAATTAAAAAGCAAACAACCAATCAACCCGTTTAAAGTATTGGCAGAAGAACTGAACAGATATTTTTCCAAAAATTTTTTAAAAATTAAAAATTTTAATTTTTATTATTATTTTTCAATGGCAGTACTGGGGATTGAACCCAGGACCTTGGGTATGCTAAGCGTGTGCTCTACCACTGAGCTATAGCCACCCACCCTCCCAAGGGAATTCTTGAGACCCATTAACTAACAGCTCTGTCAGAGGCGGCACATGGTCCGTGTCCCCAGGTCCTCGGTGTGAGGGGAGATTATGGCACTTGAGCTTGGGGAGCCCCCAGTCTGATAGCAGCCTTCTCGTCACAGTCCTTACATATCTAAAGCTTCCCACGTGTGTTCTCATGACTGAGTGCTGACGGCTTGCCTAACTGAGGGGAAAACAGCACCGGATGGTTTGTAAAGAGTAAGATGGACACAGGAAGGGGTTTGGGAGCACTGGCAAGGCAGGCATAGAACTTGGAAGCCCTTAGTGTTGTTTCCATTCAATGGGAAAAGTTCTCTCTTAGAGTCCCAGCCCAGGAGGGTCGCAGAGCCCCGGGCACCTCCTGGGCTGCCATGTGCCTTCAGCCCTCCTAGGTCAGCAGTCCCTGGCTGTCACTTAGAGGTCTGGGAGGAGGACAGCTCTATGGTGGCTCCCAGCTGCTGGAATTCCTTCACCAGGAAGCTTCCCTGGGTTATCTCACCGGCTGGTTCCATCTCCCTTACTGCTTTTCCTTTTCAGGACCTTAAGGAACGACTGTACTGTTCCAGCGTGCTAATGACACATCCAGTAGCCTTGTCCTTTTTGTCGAGTTATAACTGTCCTTGAGACCAGGGTCCCCAGGGCTTCTTTATTCTGCATCCTAAGATTTAAAGAGAGTCTATAACCCACTGGGGCCTTATCAGGACGTGTTGACTCTTGAGAAGAGCTTCTTTTGGGTGTTCCTGGAGCCCATCCTTGCAGTGGGAGGACCACAGCTGAGTTGTTCCGCGTTCCTGAAGAGGCCGTAGCTGCGTGCGGGGTGAGCAGTGCACCCAGGGACTGCGCTGGCCTGCTCGCACACTTCCTGTGTGGACAGACTCTTGGGTTTACCGATCGCTGTCTCATATGTGTCTTGTTCATCCCTCACAACAGTCCTTTGTGCTCAGGGAGGTGCTATCCCCATTCCCCAGAGGAAGACGTGGTTCACAGAGGCTAACGCAATTGCCCAAATTCCCATGGGCAGGATTCAGACTAAGTTCCTTTGATTCTAAATCTGGTGTTCTTTCCAATCACTACATACCTCTTCTTTTTGGATCAATATGGACAGAATGAAGGGACGATCTCCCCCCGCCTCAATCAGGCTCAGGGTCATGCCCTGTGGGAGGTGAGGGACAGAGGATGCTCTCATGGGTGCTCCCAGCTCCTCAGGGACCATGCTATGTGTTGGTGGGCGGCAGGAGCTGGAAGGACTGTAGAGATCATCCAATCAGCTTCTATCATTTGTAGAGGTAGATGAAGAACCCAAAGCCCAGAGAGGCTAACCCACTTCCCAAGGCCACACGGCAGGGCCAGGTCTAGAACCCAGGTCTCGGTCTCCCAGCTCAGTATTCCTACTGCAGATTCAGGTTGTGGCTTTCTGCTTCTCCTGAGAAGAGTACCTCCAGGTGTTGGCAGTGAGACTAGGGAGTCAAAATGATAGTAAAAGTATTTCAGAGCTGAGCAGACAGGCTCAAGGAAGCTGCTGGGCCTGGGTGCTCTAGCCTCTGGGCCTGGAAGTAAACTGCTGATGTCACGAGGCCCTTTCATAGACGGGCAGCTGCTCCGTAGCCCGAGGGCTCAGGGCCTACCTCCTGAGCTGACAGAGGAGCTTTACAAGCAGGGAGGGGAAGTGAGCAGCACTTGTGGGCTCCAGTCCTGCTCTGAGGTAGGCAGTGTGGCACGAGCCCTCCCAGGACTCCCATGCGTGGTGGTAGCTGGAGGTCCAAGAATGTTGGCTCCTTGACCGGCCCGTCCATTGGTATTTGTGGGTGGATAATCCATGTTGTTTTAACTGAACCCCAAGTCAGATGGAATCTGGAAATCAATATGACATGAAGGAAGAAGCAAAAGCATTTCAAAGCCATGGACTTTGAGGCTGTTTGGCCTAAAGCTTTAACCTCAGTCCTCAGGTGTGTGTTGCTTTCGGTGACCGCACCACGACGCTTCTCCTTTTCTGCGCGCCACTGAAAAGCTGGGCGAGGTAAGCGCGCTTTCCATGTGGGTTTTGAATCCCATTTTGGTGCCTGCGCGCTAGGCAGGGGCCCCTGGGGTGCGGTGGGCCTTGGGTGTGACTCCTCTCTTACCCACAGACTGTTAATAGGATTCACTGCTGAAGATCAGAAGCTGGACCCAGTCTCTGTCTTGGCCAGCAAACCTTGTTCCTCAGACTTGCTGGTTATTCTTAATTTTTGTTCATTCTTCAAACTATACTCTTTATTTCAGTAGTTGAACCTGTTGAAATTAGATCTGTGACTTGGGGGTAAACCTTCCCACCAATGAAAAAGCCGAAGTGATCATGATTTGGTTGATGGGTCTCTAGGGACTTCCTCGTTTGGTTCCCTGCATGTGCTCAGAGAATCCCCAGGTGAGGGACGATGGGGCCCTTGTTCACATCTGGTGTAGGTTCCCAGGGCCTTTCCTTCTGGGCCAGGAGCACCACCCAGGCATGACTGCATCCTCCTAAACCTCTGTATCCCCATCTAACTCAGGGCTGGGCCTCAGGGTGAATATTTGACAAATATCTGTTGCTCAGCCAAGCAGATAATCCCAGGAAAGTAGCTCACATAGACTGGCCGTGGCAAGCTCCTCTCCCCGACCGTCCCCCAGCTTTCATCCAAGTACCTGATGCCCCTGTTGTCTCCTGCTTCTTAGTTTTCAGAATATCCCTTGGATCATGACTTCCAGAGACCCTGACCATCCACGGGAGCAGTGGTCATCTTTTTGGCTGGGCCTGAATCAGCACGAGGGGAGCTACGAGGTTTGCCGGTCTCTAGTCTGTTCTGAACGGTAGGGATCAGGATCTTCTCTGAGGTCTTGGGACCGTGGGGACCTGTGCTCTAAATCGGGCTCAATCACCAATGACCTGTGAGTTTGGCAAGGCACTGTCCTCTCAGACCTCAGTTTCTTCACCCATAAAGTCAATCTCCTTCCTCCTTCCCGGGGCCCCTCTCTGGACAGAGAGAAGGGAGAGATGGGGAGGGTCAGAGGCAATAGAGGGAAAAAAACCAGATGGAATGACAAGAGTCCTGGGCATGGAGGGAACTCTCATACCTCCCTGGATGCCAGCCTCGGGCTCAAATCAGAGGCACTCTGGGAACTTTTCTGCCCCCCAGAGCGTTTCCTCACCTGAGCTGCCTGTGGAGGAGGAGGGAGGGGTAGAGCAGGAGGGCCGGGTGAGGAAAGTGGGCCTGTGTTATGAGTAACCTTTGCAGGGTAACCACCCAGGGTGGGTTTAATTGCACGGGATTAAAACAGGCATGTGGACAGGCTGCGTTGCTTAGATCCTCCTGCAATTAGCATCTAGCAGTTCAGGCTCGGAGGAAGGATTAATTTGGCTCCCGTGTGCTCCTTGGCAGTGAAGCCCCTGGTGGTGGATCTGACCTTCTTACCCTCTAGGAAGTCATCCTGCTGTAAAATGCAAAGGAAAAAAAATTAGCATCACTACAAATAATTTGAAAAGCAAAGCAAAGGAAAAGTCACCTCTAACTCTGGTTTTCAGATACAACTGATGTTAAGGTGTTGGTGAGGATTTTCATCCTGCCCTTTTTTTCTTTTCACGTATCCTTCCCTTTTACATAACTCCCAGTTTTGGGTGCTGATTTCCCATGTGATATTGATGTCATGCACATACCCCCATGTCCCTACGGTCTCTTAACCAATTGGTTTTAGTGGCTGTGCTCCACTGCCCACTCCGAGTCTCACCACTTACACCTTCCAGCTGTCTTCACACCCCTGTACGCTCAAGAACTCATGACTGAATTTTGTTGGGTCTTGATTGTCTCTGTGATGGATGACTGCAGGGTCTTTACCTTCCTTTATAGGCACAGTGTCCCTACATAGTAGCTAAGGAGAAAGGTGTGTTATGTGAGGATGCTCCCACCCACCCCTCCACCTCTCGTCTCCCCTGATGCTCTTTGTGCAGGACCTAGTGCCTCAGTTCCCCGAGACTCTGTCTAACTCCACAGAATCAATATTTCCCCCCAGTGTTTTCATCTTGTCCCCCTAAATGCCATTTTCTCTTTACAGGATTCCGGGCCATGAATCCCTTGGGAATGTGTGGCCTGAAGCAACACTTTAAGTGCATGTGTGAGAGGGTAAGCGGCAAGGGCAGAGGAGTCTGCAGTTTCGTGGGTGTTTGGAAAAGAAGTCACTTGGGATTCTTGAGTGCAGTGGTAACCGAGCGCCCAAGGGGCAAGGGGCTGCTGAGAAGGGAAGCAACTGGAAGACCCTTCTTGGAAGAGGTCAGTTTTCAGTTAGGATCGGACAACAGTGAAAACGGTGGGTAGGTTTCTCCAGATTTGGGCTTTGGCTCTCGTATTGCCTTCATGGGTGCATGGATGTGTGTAGTGGGATGTGTGCACGTTAAGTCCCTGCGTATGTATGTGTTCTGCCTCCTCTCCTCACGCCTGGCTCTTTCTTGCAGAACCTGTTCCGACCCTCCCGGGAAGGCGGACAGGATTTGTGGGCACTCCTCTCTGGCCCGGGGATGGCTCTCTGACCCTCACCTGTCAGTCAGCCCTCCGTGTCCACAGCAGCTTTACTGTGTGTGGAACTGACCCACATCATTCATCATGACCTGCGTGTCTAGCCGTGGCAGTAGATTTGTCCTACTACATCCTTTTTCTGCTAAAAATCTTCAGTGTCCCTACAACAGGATGAAGCCCAGATTTCTTAGTTCAGAGGGCTTTTTGTGGTTCAGTTCCTGCCCACTTCTGACTATTCCTAGAGAGAGGCATTTCGCTCCAGACAAACTCAGTGACCCCCTCCCCGACTGAGCCAGGCTGCGTTGAATGCTTTCATATTCTTTCTTTTTTTTGGCGGTGCAGGGGAAGTAATTAGTTTTATTTATTTACTTTAATGGAGGTACTGGGGATTGAACGAAGGACCTCGTGCATGCTAAGCACACACTCTACCACTGAGCTACATCCTCCCTCCAATGCCTTCATATTCATCCCAGTGCTTTCCCCCACATCTGTTGAATGCCCCCCTTCCTCTGTTTGTCTAGCTGCTATTTCCCCTTCCATACTCCATCAGACATCACCCCTCCAGGAAAACTTCCCCAACACCCCAGTCTGATGGAGAGAGCACGTCGCCTGTCAGGACAGTGGTCCTGTCTCCCACTGGGCTGAGGTCTCCTTGAAGGGGCTGCCAGGTCTTGCTCATCGTCCTGCACCTCAAGTGTAATCCCTGGCACAGCCCACGGTGAATGCGTATAGAATGGACAAGGCACGAATGAGCCACCGCCCATCTGCCCACTCCTGGGAATGTCAGCGGCCTGGATAGCAGGTGCTTTAGCCTAGGCGGGGAGGAGATTAAGTCTTTGTCCTGTCTTTACCACCTCAACCAGATTGCTTACTGGGCAGGGATGGCAGCAATTTTTAGTAGACCTGGAGCCTGGGGACACACCAGGCCCTGAGTCAGTGTTTAGTAAAGAGAAGAAGAAGAAAAAGAATGAAGTATAGAATGAAGGGAAGGAGAGGGAGAGGAATAGAAGAATTGTTTCAGGATTCATAACCATGCTGGTTTGAGGCTGGTCTGATTGCCTTTCTCTCCCTACCCAAGTTTGGGTTCTCTGATCTAATTCCGGCAACTCCAAGAAATTTTAAGGCCTGTTTGGCCCCCAAAGGGGGAAATAATTGAGATGATATAGTTTTAGAAGTTTTTAAGTGGATGTCAGAACAGGTTTCTGAATTATTGATGTGATTGCATTATCAATATGATCGTGATAATATCTGATTAAGTTATTCATGGAATTTAATTGCTCACTGTGATTCACTGGGCCGTATTATTCCTCATAATCCTCACTGGATCTTACATAGATTACAGAAGAGTTGCAGACACGGAGATGTGCTTGCCACTGGTTCACCCCAGACCCTCCTTGTTTTAATAGCTATGCACTACTTTTTTCCCCTGAGAAAAGTACTGAAGTTTGTGCTAGACTGTGTGTTTGGATCCTGAGTTCTTTTCTTTCTAGTCTTGGAATGTGGGGCAAGTCACTTGACCTTACCTCAGAACAGGGGTAAAGTGGTACCAACCTCACAATCACTGGGTTAGCATTTGAGAAGACCAAATTCCAACCCTGGACAGTGGAATGAACATTTTCAATCGGGAGAAAAGACTAAGAAATGTAATCTGGGAATATAATCTACTCACGTGAGTGTTTGAAAATGAACAGCAAAGGAGAAGAGGTACTCGCCCCCCTCCTTTTAAAAAAGAGATGACCTATTTGTGTTTGAAGACTGTGGGCGGAGGTAAACATTTATCACACAGGTGTAAATACATAACTGAGCGATACTTTGCAAAGGGAATGAATAAAGATGTTATTAAAATGTTACTTTTGACCTTCAGAAGATCTTAATGGACTTAATATTCTCACACACTTGCTAACTTAGACTATTAAAGTGAACTTTTAATTTAATCCTTGCTTCGTGCCATGAATAGAATGCAAAGGTGATGTTTTCAAAACATTTGATACGCTTTCCAGAAATTTTTACAGCTATGCACTACTTTTAATGTGTATTCGAAGGAGCACTTTTGGTTTAGGACTTCTGTGGATAGGAGAGTTTAGGATGAGGAAGAAGAAATTACTATGCGGTCCCATGCCTTTGACCAAGAGAGTAGTATTGACAATACTGGTGGCTATGGGCAAATCTGTGGAGGAGGTCTGTGAATTACTGGGGCCTCAGAAACCCTAGATCACAACATGGGACCTGCTGTTTCCACTGGGAGGGTCCCAAGTGTCCTCCTGGGCTACGCAGACTGCAGGAGTCCCACCCCCAGGTTCAGCGAAGGGCAGGGGGACAGGTCAGAAGTGGGAGGGCAGGTCCACGTCTCTCCCTGCGGATGCAGATCCCGGGCCTGAGGGGGATGAAGACCCAGGAGCTGCCGCTGTCCTTGGAGGCAGGTGAGAAGTGCACTGAGAAGTAGGCTGTGTGTCCTCCGAGCCCCTAGTCCTATCGTTGGTGCCCCAGCCTCTTCCGTTCTGCCTCCAAGTCATTCTTGAAAATGTTCCCTGGGTTGTAGTGAGGCTTTGGGGACTGAATCAGTGTCAGGAGATGTGAGGCAGAATCACGGTTTTATCACTCACTAGTGGTGGGACCACACATAACGAACGTTACTGAATCTTTCTGAACCTATGTCTTTGTGCGTGAAATGGGTTTGATTTGCTTATGTTTTGAGAATGTCCTAAGGATTAAATAAGATCTGGATGTGGAGAAAAGGGAGCCTCCTGCACTGTTGGTGGGAATGCAGTTTGGTGCAGTCGTTTAGAAAAACAGTATGGGGATTCCTCAAAAGACTAAAAATAGACTTACCATATGATCCAGCAATCCCACTCCTGGGCGTATATCCATAGGGAACTTTAATTTTGAAAAGATACATGCACCCCAGTGTTCATAGCAGCACTATATACAATAGCCAAGACATGGAAACAACCTAAATGTCCATCGTCAGATGACTGGATAAAGAAGTTGTGGTATATTTATACAGTGAAATACTACTCAGCCATAAAGGGAATAAAATAATGCCATTTGCAGCAACATAAATGGACCTGGAGATCATCATTCTGAGTGAAGTAAGCCAAGAAGAGAGAGAAAAATACCGTATGATAACACTTATATGTGAAATCTAAAAAAACAAAAAGACACAAATGAACTTATTTACAAAACAGAAACAGACTCACAGACATAGAAAACAAACCTATGGTTACCAGAGATGGGAAAGAGGGTGGGAAGGGATAAATTGGGAGTTTGAGATTTGCAGATACTAGCTACTATATATAAAATATGTGAACAGCAAATTTCTACTACATAGCACTGTATTCAATATCTTGTAGTAACCTATAATGAAAAAGAATATGAAAAGAAATATATGTATTTATATGTATGATTGAAACATGAGGCTGTGCACCAGAGATTGACACAACATTGTAAACTGACTATACTTCAATAAAAAAAATTCCCTGGATTGGAACCTGAGATTCTGGTCCTAAACCAGTATTCTTTTTTTTTTTTTTTTGTCTACGTTAAAAACATCAAAGTATAGTCGATTTACAAGGAATGCAATAATACAATAGAACCACCACCATCAGCATCATTATCATCACCACCTAAGATTTGGCTGCAGACAGGACATACGGATGCCACAGTTAATCCCCAGCCTTGCTCAGCATAGTGTCAGATCTTGGAAACCCAATAAAATCCAGAGGAAGGCACCAAAAAGAGGCAAGAGCAGGGTGACATGAATTGCTGTTCATTGTGCCTAAACCCCCAATGAGTCACACGTGAGACAATAGAGATGCTTCAGATAGAACTGACCTGGTTCAAGTCCAGCTTAATTGTTGTCTTTGCTGGGATGAGTCTCAGAAATGCCACTGAGTTCCAGAGATGCCAGGGCTGCTGTGGGTCATGTTTGGACAGGCTGTTATAGGCACGGCGATTTGTTTTTCTTTAAAACATTTTGTTTTCTGATTTCTGAGCCTAATTGCTCACCTTGCTACCTGTAGCAGGACAGGCTGAGTGTCCCTCAGCAGGGCCCAGTGTCTGTGGGGGTGTTGGTCCAGGTGTGGCCAGTGGGGCCTGGCCACTGGGATGTGGCCTCACACCCCTCCTTGCTGACCTCTCCACATGGGAAGTGGCTACGAGCAGGGCCAGGCTCTGACAGGTCTGGCCGAGGCTTGCCCAGGGTGGGCGAGGAGACACTTCAAGAACCTACCTTGGTGGACTCACCTTACTCTCTACCCATTCTTCTTTCTGTCAAATTCACCCAGGAAATTGCCATCATGGAAAACCCAAAATGGAACAGACACAGAAGGCTGAGATCCTTCCACAAACTGCTGTGGCTGGGGAGGGGCAGGCGAAGTCCTGTAGACCACCCTGCTGGTGAGGGGTCATCCTGCTTGCCGTTCTCATCCCAGACCATGCACCTGTTCCTCTGCTTGTCCTGCCAAAAGCAGCAGCAAAAACAGGGGAGGGACTTTGATCTCAGTAGCCAGGTAATCAGCTTTAGATCTAGAGTTACTCTTTGCAATGTGCCTAGTTTTAGTTCAACACCTTTATTTCCATCACCTCCAACACCATTGCCACCACGTCTATATTGCCATTATTGTTCATACTGCATCAAACACCAGTCTGCACTGTCATCTGCTATGACAGCATCATCGTGAACCCCTGTCCCCAACGCCACCACTGCTGCCTCTGCTCATTCTCACCTTTACTGCCACCACCTCCACCAGCTCCATCCCTTCTGTTACCTTCGCCACTACCACCATCACCACCCCAATTACAAGTGCCACCACTGCTGTCTCCACTGTCTCACCATCAGTGCCACCTCTGTCACTTTCATCATCCCCCTGTCACCACCTCCACCATCACCACTGCCTCCACCACTATCACGTCCACCACCTTTAGCACTGCTGACACTGTCACCACCACCGTCACCGCCACCTCATCACTTACATCTCTACTGTGCCCACCAACACCACCATCGTCACCACCACCACCACTGCCACAATTCATTCTCTTCCTTACCATGACTGTCACCACCATCTCTGTTGCTGCTCCTGCTCCCCACCTCCACAACTAGCATGGAGAAGAGGAGACTTAGGGGCTGATGAATAGCCATCTTCAAATGATTAAAAGGCTATAAGAGAATAGTTAGAGTTACTTACTATGGGTAAAGAAGCTAGAGTTGGAAAAATGGACAGAATTAAAAGGAGTGATAGTTACATTTGGGTAAATGAAAGCAGTATTTTTCATGGAGCTAAGGGAGACAAGAGGGGTGAAGTTTGATGATAAAAGATGGAGAGTGATTTGGAGCATATTGAGTTTGCCTAAGGTGACAACCAGTCACTCACTGGTGCTTGGATCTCTGCTATGGAATCCCTTCAGAGTGGCAATCTAAGGTGTATAGCGTCAATCCTTTTAGTATTTGGTAACTCATTTAATCCCGAAGCATCTGGTTCCTTCTGGCTATTTTTATTTTGTAAGTTTCTGATCATTCTGCAATACTGACTACATTGTCTTTAACAAATTTAAAACATTTTAGATCAGGATGACCTTCTTCTTGGTCATCTTTCCCAGTCCTTGTTCCTTAATCCTTGTCGCCTTTGCATAGGCAACCAGTGTTAAAATTTTTTTGGTAGATCATTCTCTTGCTGTTATGTACATATTTAGAAACAATGTAGTATTGTATTGTATGTACATTTCACACAATTAGTATATTTTTGTGTCTTTCTGCCCTTTGCTTTTTTTTTTTAACTCAACAGTGTATTTGTGGACTAGTTAAGAAGATGTGCTCTGGAGCCGGACAGTCTGGATTCAGATCATAGCTTTGTTGCTTGCTATTTGCATGATCTAAATCAAACTCCCTTAGTCGCCGGTTTCCTCCTTTGTTAATTGGGATTACAGTGTATCTACATCTATAGAGTTCTTGTGAGGATTAAATGAGTTACCTTAGGTAAGCCCTTAGTGCCACAACCATACTCTTGACAGGTATAAAGTCACATTATTGCTGATCAGTATTCTTCAGTAATGGATAGGTTGGGTCTGCCCCAGTCTATTTATCCACTTTTAAATGGATGGACATGTAGATTACTTCAATTTTCACTATTGAAAGCAAGGCTTCCGTGCTTATCTCTATACACACCTCCTTTTACACGTGAACAATAGTTTCTCAAAGCTAGAGAAGAAGTAAAATTGCTGCATGTATCACTTTAAATGCTTAATTAGAAAAACATAACCATAATGAGTAATCTGTGCCTCCTGTTCCTGCCACCTGTTGGTCTGAGTTCTGCTTCCTTGGGCAGCCCGAGCCACCCAGAAGCTCTGAGGGAGTAGACCCCAGGGGTTCGGGCTAATAACCTCAGCTTTAGACTAACCTCGAGGCTGAGGGGGTCACATTTTTGGGGAGGCTTACTAAATATTTATAGATAATAACTCATATCATCACTCTGATGTTTATGAAGCAGTAAATGCCATTCATTACTCTGGGTCACACAACTGTAAGTGGTAGATCCTTTGTGCAGGAATGAATGTTGAGTCCTTAGCCCATGTCAACTTCTTTGTATTCTGCTCAGTGCATAGAAAACACTAAGTGTTTGCATTTTTCTAGGGTTGACTGCTGTATTATTAGGGCCCCAGAAATATTGTTATCACCTTACTGCCCTCAGATTGTGGTGGAGCTCATCTCTGGGGTGGCATTCACTTTGTTTGTCTTGACAAAATGACATGCAATTGTGGTTTCAAGCCTCAGCAGACCAGCCTCCCTGATTCTGTTCTCAATCCACAGATCACATTCTTACCCTTTGAGGGGACCTACTGAGAAAGTTGCCATAATTGGTCCTGGTGTTGGCCCACAGAGAAGATACATGCAAATATAGCTAAATGCAAATATGGTTGCATATAAATTCTCACTTGTGATGGAGCAGAAGCTGGTGGATGAGGAGTTGAGTTATGTTGGATGCACAGGAAAGAGATGAATGATGGGAACTCTGTCACTGGGACTTGAGAGGTCAGCTGGTTTGAGATGTCAGAGTGGTGGAGGTGGACTAGAAAAGGAACTTCCTTCTGACGCAGAAAGCTGTGCTGGAATAAGACGGAAATGGCATCCATCACTCGTTGAACATTTGCTCTGGGAGAGAAGCTGGAGACTGAGGGATGAAGAAGACACAGCCCCTCCAGGAGCTCACATGGAAGCACGAAGGACAGACATGCAGAGGAATGACTGCACTACGGGTGGTAGGCGGGGAACACTCTGCAGGCACATAGTGTGGTGAGGTCTTTCTAGAGCTCGGGTCCTTCGGAATATGGCAGACGGACAAAAGGGTGGAGGAGGAACTCAGAGGGGCAGAGGGAAGGGCATGTGCGAAGGTGTGGGTGTAACCCAGCAGGGCATGCGCAGGCCGTCTTGGGTTTGAGAAGACCTCTGAGGTGGCGCATGTGAGGAGCAGAGGGTGAGGCACCACGGGGTTGCACGACAGAGGGGGCTGAAAGCCACGTGGAGGAGTGCTGGCTTATATCTTCAAGGATATAGGCAAGTACCAAAGGGATTTTAGGAAGGAAAGAAGCCTGATTATATCTTAATTTTATAAACTAAGTTATTTCTTCAAATATTGGCACCCCGAGGAGAGGCTGAGCTGCCTGGAGGCGGGAGCGTGCATGTCGGAGAGAAAGCACAGGGGGACGGTTCGCGACAGGGGCTGGTGGTGGCCCAGGAAGTGTTAGAAGGTGGACCTTGTAACAATGACTGAGTTTGACCGGCTCCATTACTGTGTGGAACAAACAAATAAATCATTGAATACCTTTTCCCTGACCAGTAGTCCCAGAATTGTTTCATTTAATCTTTAAATTAACTTGTGATTTTGGCATTGTTACTCCCATGGTGCAGCTGAATAAACGAAGGCTCAGGAAGGCTGAGGAGGTTGCTCCAAACCGCACAGTGTGTGAGTTCTAGAGGGGTCATTTGAAATCCTGAGCCATCCAGGGCTCCCTGGCGGTCCTCAGAGGCCAGGAGAAGTGAGCGCAGGGTTTATAATGCCACGTTCTCCAATGGGGCATCACTTGTGTAGCTGGGAAAGCAGCTGTGCCCAAGGACGACTGGTTCTGTGGGAAACTGGCCCCATGGGGCCCCACTTGACGTCTGAGGTGATGACCAGATGTCCCATTAAGGAGGAGGGGTGCGGGGAGACCCACAGAGCCCGCGTGTCCCCCAGGCTGCTCCCCGTCCCCACGGCAGAGGCGGCAGGCGAGCCCTCCAGGGTTCTCAGGGGGACGCGAGGACTGTGGCTTCCATCACGAGGGAAAAGTTAGATCAGCGTACATCCATCACCCCTCCTGGGACAGCTGCTCCCAGGACACTCCTGACTCTGCCAAGAAAGCTCAGCAGGCAGTTGGCAACCTGGCCCCTCAGATGCTGCCTTTCTTTTGCAAAGTTTTGGTGACAAGGAAAAGGAATTTCTTGACTGCCCGGCTGTAATAATGAATGGGTGGAGGGGGCAATGGTGAAATGAGGCACAGCCCCACCCCACCCTGCAAGGCTTCCTGCACGTCAGGCCCCTGGGTCTCGGGAACTCGGCAGGCAGCCACGCCTCTGAGTTGCGGAAAGGGGGGTGCCTTCCATGCTTTAGTTCTTTGGTTCTTTAGATACTTTCATTAACCTTATACAGTGTGGCGACCATCTGGACAAGGGTTTTCCAAGCGGGGCCCGATTTTATCTCCACGGTAACCCTGAGGGGTAGATAGTGATATCTCCATCTACAGACTATGTGATGCAGGTTACCACTGATGTCCATTTGATGCCATGTCCGTTGCCATTCAGTGCACACAGATAGGCGCTGTTCTGAATGCCAAGGGGACAGCAGCGAGAACAGGGACCCCTGGGATCCTGCTGCTGTGGCACCGGGCAGGCTGCTCCCAGGATGGAAAGAGGCAGTGGACATGGGCGTGTGTGATAGACCAAGAAGTGCCACCTGCCTCCAGGGACATCCTGGCAGGAGTAAAGGCTCGTGAAAGGTGGATAACACTATGGACCAGAAAGCTTAGGAGACCTGTCACTTGTGACTACCCCACCAAAGTACTTCAACCAGGCTGTTGGTGGTCTTGGCCAGTTGTAGGGGTCAGACAGTTGCCCAATTTTCACAAGCTGGGAGGGTGCATCCTCCCCACCCTCTGGGCCCTGTCCCCCACATTCCAGCTCCCTCCGCAGTGCCTGTGGGGGCTGGGGGTCCTCAGCGGACAACGGTCATGTCCTCATCCTGCAGTGGGACTGGGGGCTGCTCCTGTCCACTTGGTTCTGAATCCCTGTTCCCTGGACTTATGCTTGAATGTCTGAGAAGAACAAGTGCATGGAGAAAGCTGGAGGGTCTTCACGAATTAACTCCGAATTCACAGACTTGTGTCTGTGATGAGCAGTTATCTCCTGTTTCCTCAGACGCCTTCGTCAAGAACCATCCATTGTGCTATATTTTGTTCATTTGTTTATTAATATACTGTTCTCGAACCCATGGCCAAGCATACCTATGTCACAAGTTTTACGAAATAAAAATAGAAAATCAGAATGAGGGAAAGGAAGTCACATCAAAGATGGGAATCAAAAGGAACAATTTTTCTTTATCATTTTAAAGTGATAAAGTATATAACCTTCTATTATAAAAGCAATGCAGACTTTCTTAGAACACTTGTAAAATGTAGAAAACACCAATAATAAAATAAAAATAATCTGCAGGCCTAAATTACATTGGCATTACTTTAAAGTATATAATTGCATATTTGTTATTTTAAAACCAACTTTTTTCACCCAACAGTATGTTATTATTTTCCTACTGCAGGCTTGAATTACTAAGTAACAAATATCACACTGTGTGAATATACGTCAGTTTATTTAATCTTTTCTCCACTACTACTAATTTACATTATTGTCTTTTCCCTTGATTTTATAAACTTGTTGCAATAAACATCCTTGTAGATGTAAGTTTGGAAGCATCGCCAGTTGTTTCCTTAGGGTGAATTCCCAGAAGCAGGATCCTTGGATGACAGCACATCCATCCCAGGCGAGGACACAGGCTCGGGAGTCAGACCACCTGGGACTGACTCCCAACTCCGCCACCTGCCAGCTGAGTGGCCTTGAAGCATCTCTCAGGACCGAGGCGTCCTCCCTGGGGGGCGTGGGTAATCGCAGTGCCTCCTCGACTGAGTTGCAATGAGACGCGTGTGGCTCAATACATGCTGAGCCCTGTGAACCCGGCCCGGCCCACAGTGAGCACAGAGCTCTGGGCACTTACCACTATCATTATTGCTGTTATTGTTGCCAACTTGTCCTCCTGAAAGTGTCCCCATTTTAACTCCCACGAGCATTATCTGAGTGTGTCCATTTCCACACACCTTTGTCAACACTGGGTATTGTCATTCCTCTCATTATTTCCTTGTTTGCCAACCTGACAGACAAACTTGTTGCTTTAATTTTACTTCTTTGATTACTAGTGTTGAGCTTTTTTTTGATGACTTTATTGGCATTTACTTATTCATGAGTGAGTTTCCTGTTCAGGATTTCATTCCTGTGTTGGGTGGTTTGTCCATCTTTTCCTTAGGGATTTCTTTTATATTTTAAGAATATTCATCGTTTGCTGGTCACATATGTCATAAATGTATTTTTTACCAGTTTTCCTTATGCTATTTAATTTTGTTTCTATTTGTGGACGCAGAAATTGTATTTTTCCTTATTGTTCTTGCTTTTACACTGAAAAGCCCACTGTGAGATAAATTACCCATATTTTCCATATTTAAAATTTTTACATAATTTTTACTTTTAACTTTTGAGTTCAGATGAAATTAACTCGGAATTTAAATAGTTAACTTCCCCACTTTTTGTTTAATTATTTATCAATTAATTCTTATAGACTAAATTATACATTCTTGGTTTGTTTCTTGGCGGTCTCATCTGTTCCGTTAATCTCTATGTTTTTTCCTATGCTTGTATTTTAATTTTTTGTAGCTTTATAAAATTTTTTAATGTCTGTTGATACAAGTCCACTTTCACTGTTTTTTTTAAGAAATATTTTCTTGGCTATTACCATCTGATTATTTCTATAAATAAACTCCGGAATAATTTTGTCATTTCTAAGAATAATATTAATTTTGATTAGAATTGCACTCATAAGTTAATTTGGGGAGAATTGATATTTTTGCTGCTTTTGCACTTTCCTACCTAGAAATATGAAAGTTATTTCTGATTAAACAAGATAATTTTGAAATAAACTTTTATTTTCAGAGCAGTTATGGAGTTACAGGAAAGTTGCAAAGAGAGCACAGCATTCTTGTGTATTCTGCACCCAGTTTTTCCTTTTGTTAACATCTTACTTTATCATAACACACTTGTCACAGCTCATGAGCCAATATCGATATGATATTATTAACTGACATTCACACTTTTTCTTAGGTGTCATTTGTCTTCTCCTAGTGTCCTTTTCTATCCCGGCATCCCAGCCAGGACACCACGCTAGTTGCCACACCTCTGTAGGCTAACCTAGACTGTGACAGCTTCTCTGACTCTCCTTGCTTTGATCCTCTTGGCCATTTTGAAGAGTGTTAGTCAGGTATTTTCTAGAACGTCCCTCAGTTTGGGTTTGTCTGATTTTGTTCATGGTTACACTGCACATCGGTTTTTAGGTCGTGGTAGCTAGGGCAAAAAGGGAATCAGGATAGTTACAGAGCCTCGTCTCCTCAAGGGAGACTTTTTAAAAAAGAAATGTCTGTCAGATGGGCCTCACAGAAGAGGCCCTGGGCCACGTGAAGCTCCCAATCCCCATCAAGAGCATGGAAACGTACAGAAGTCACTTCTCATGGCCTCCTTTCATTAAGACCTGCATAAAATCCCAGGTCAAAACACGAAGTTTCGTTCCCAGGAATGTCCTTTTTTGAGCAGTGAGGTTAATGTATTTGACTGTTTAGCCTGACGCTTGTCTGACTTGCCCCCCAGATAGAACCTAGAGGAGTGGTGATGTAGCAACTTCCTGAGATGACCTTCCCAAGGGTTGGGGATGGGAGCTTCAGGCCTGGCTGTCTGGGTTCCCGCGCTGGCTCCATGTCCTCACTAATGCTCAGACTGTGATGTCGCTACACCGGAGAGCCCTAGTCTCAGAGGGAGGGAATCGCCAGCTCCCCTGCAGAGACCTGTGGTGTGGACCGGATGGGATGATGGAACATCACACATGTGACGCGCATCACGATGCTGCTTATGGTCATAGTTACTATTCTCTCGGTGGAGCCTTCTGATGGGTTCTGGATCTCCGAGTTTAGATGGTACACTCTTCTGTACACCTGAGATGCTGGTGACAGTATTTGCACCGGATTTGGAGACCAGACAAGTAGGGAGCAGGCTTGCTAATCTATGATGGAAATTGAGAAGTCCAACCAGTGCTCGAGCCTACGGGGAAGGCTGCCTCCCTCTGTGTGGTGCCGCCTGCAGGTCAGGTCTTCTCTAGGAAGCAGCTGAGAGCTTTCACCCTTCCAGAGGTCCTTGGCTGAGTCCCCGGTCTTCTGTCCCACAGCTCATGCAGAATGATTTGTCCTGAAAGCAAAAAGTTTGATTACAGAAATACCTTAGCAAGGCGTGGAACTGGTTTTGAGCTAACTGGCTTCTCTCAGGACCCCTCTGTTTTGAATTAGCTGCAGAATTGTCCCATCAACATCCCCACTGACACCCCTTCTAGGACTGCGTACAAGTTGGGTCCAAAGAATTACTGGGGCAACTGAAGAGGACCATTTTCAATAATGTTCAATTAATACTGGTCTGCGCTCTCTGGCAGTAATTAGATTCTAGGGCTAGTCTCCTCAGGCCTTACCTGAGTCATGCTGTAGAACTACAGACTCCATCTTTCAGTTCTGCAAAGTGTTATTCTATTATTAGTGTCTGATAGAGGGGCTGCTAAAACATGGCCACGCTCACTCACATTTGGACATGTTCGATCCCTAGAACGTTACAGTTATACTGAGATTTGAGAGCTGCCAAACGTGAAGGACGGAGCACTTACCTTAAACTTAGGTAGTGCCTGGGTTCGTGGCTGATTTTGACCTACAGAGACTGAATCATACTTGTGCCTGGGGCCCGGGCCTGGGCGTGGAGTCACCGTGTTGATTTTCTTGGTGGTAGACTTTGCGAGCTCAGCGGGCACGTACTTCAGCAGCTTCGTCTTATAAACCAGGGCGCTGCGGGCACAGGTGGGTCAGAAGTACCAGGAGTGAGGGGTCGGGCTGAAGTTAGGGTCACAGATCTAGTTTTTAAAAAAAAGTCACACCTCAACTACCTCTCCTTTTGTGTACTCACTTCCTTGCCCACCTGGGCAGAGGGGCTCCCTCCCTCCCATGGCCATTTTTTTTTTTTTTAACGACCGGTCCAGATGCAGCCCTCTTCTGAGAGAATGTGACATGGCCACCTTTTAAGCTAGATGTTTTTCTAACATTGAACTTTCATCATGTTTCATTTTTTTCCGTTTCTGTGTTTGCCTTTTCCAGTAGATATTTAGCCCCTTGAGGGCAGCATCTTTGTCTTAATTTTTTTCTCAATTCCTAGGGACTGGTTCCACGCCAGGCACAGAAGGCTCCCATTCGATGCCCATTGAGTGGATGAACAGATGAATGGGCATGCCATGCCAGGTTCATGAACAACCCTTGCATTCAGAGTCAGCTGCCAAGCATCCTTTATGCCAGGGATTTGCCACTAGTCTGCAGTGTGGCGCTGGAGATCCGGCCTGCCTCCCCCGAGACCTTGGGTGCCTGAGGCCTGGGGACGCTGGCTGGGCTCCCCCAGTGTTTCATACATATATGTGGGTGATTTCCCACTCCAGGACCCCTCCTGACTGCTGCCTGGAGCCATTAGATGTCCAAGGCGGAAGGTCATCTGGTACAATCCCCTCCTCTCACAGATAAGGGGACCGAGTGGGCTTTACATCCCTGATTCTTGTACCTGCCTACCTGGGGCTGGAACCAGAGGGGAGGCAGACGGTGCTGATGACTGGATTGCAGATGAAGATGAAGCGGAAACAGAGGGATCCTTTTATACTTATTTGAGGCCATGGGTGGAATAGTCAATGAGACCCGCCGCTTTTGCCTTTAGCAACATGGGCACTAAAGTGGATTTGTCACCTGGAGATTCTAGTTGGAGCAATGATAATTATCAGCTCATGCTCCTTCTTGCTGCCTCACATCCGGCCCCTCCTCACAGCCTGTCAAAACACACCTTGCACAATTTTTCTCTTCTTCCAGATGTACTTGGGACAACTCATTCTATGAGTCAGCTCTCCTGAGCAGTGTCATCACTCAAGCAGCTGTGGCCCCAGGAGTGTCACCTGGGGTCTGGACAGCTGGGGGCAGGGATGGGAATCTTATGAGGGCTTTGCCTGTGAACACAGGACAAGCCCACATTCCGGGCATCTTGACACCATCCCCAATTCTTGACCCCTGCTCCACCTCTGACACAAAAATTCTTGCATTTAAAATTGGGTCAAGGTAATTTCTCCAAAGAAGACATCAGATGACCAAGAGGCAAATGAAAACATGCTCAATGTCTCTAGTTATTAGAGAAATGCAAATCAAAACTACAAGGAGGTATTGCTTCACACCAGTTAGAATGGCCATCATTAAAATGTCCACAAACAATAAATGCTGGAGACGGTGTGGAGAAAAGGGAAACCTCCTAGATTGTTGGTGGGAATGTAATTTGGTGCAGCCACTCTAGAGAACAGTATAGAGGTTCCTTAAAAACTAACAACAGAGTTACAATATGATCCAGCAATCCCACTCCTGGGCATATTATCCAGAGAAACTCTAATTTGAAAAGACACATGCACCCCAATGTTCATAGCAGCACTATTTACAATAGCCAAGACATAGAAGCAACCTAAATGTCCATTGACAGATGATTATATAAAGAAGATGTGGTGTATATACACAATGGAATACAACTCAGCTGCAAAAAAGAAGAAAGAATGCCAGTTGCAGCAACATGGATGGACCTAGAGATGATCATATTAAGTGAAATAAGTCAGACAGAGAAAGACGAATATCATATGATATCATTTATATGTAGAATCTAAAAAAGTGATACAAATGAACTTATTTACAAACCAGAAATAGGTTCTCAGACAGAAAACAAACTTATGGTTACCAAAAGGAAAGTGAGTTGGGGGGAGGAATAAATTAGGAGTTTGGCATTAACAGATACATATTACTACATATAAAATAGATGAACAACAAGGATATACTGGACAGCACCGGGAACCATATTCAGTATCTTGCAGTAACCTATAATGGTAAAGAATCTGAAAATGAATTTACGTATGTATAGCTGAAACATTTTGCTGTACACCTGAAACTAACACAACATTGTAAATCAACTATACTTCAATACAAAAACCAAAAAAATAAATTGACACACACACAAAGATAAAACTGGCTCAAGGTGAACGTGGCTGATGGTGTTAACGGTAGATGTATTAAGCTGCAGTGACAGAAAGACTGGGAGTGTCAGAATCAATGTTTCGACCCCAGCCTGGCCCTCAGTTGGAATATCTAATGTGTGGGTGGAAAAACACTTGCCATATTTTGGACAGGGCTCTTTAAATATGAGTAAGTTAGGTTTTTTTTTAAATTTTTTTTTTTATACCATATCTTCTTAAAGATGGAAGTTTGGAAAGGGTGAGGAGGAAGGTGTGTGAGACGGGCATTCCCAGACTTTGTAGGGCTATCAGCATGTGGGTGCTTCTGAGGCCAGGGGCTTCTCCTTGTCCCTCAAGCTGTGGGTGGTCTCAGGCCAGGCCCATGCCTTGCCCCTGGCTCCGGAGGGCCCAGAGGGCGGGTCGGGGCCTCCCAGAGGCCAGCTGTCCCGTCTTCAGTCTGGGGTCCCTGACGGTCAGGGCTGGGTCATCAGATGGGACGATTTCTCCACCACCGGCTGAAATCTATGGCCACTCAGGCCTTAGAGGAAGGACCCTGCGACTGACACAAACGGCGGGGGTGCATTATCAAAGGGCAGGACGGTCCCTTTTCCTCTGCCTCCGCGGCCATCATGGCCTGTGCTCAGACTCAGGTAGAAGGCCAAGGGCAGGGGGGCAGACATGGTCCCAGCACCCAGAGTCATCTGCACCGGCTCAGGGTGTGTGTGCTTGTGTGCGCGTATTTTGTATGTATGTGCACGCGCGCGTGTGTGCATGTGTGTGGTGCGGTGCGGTGGGTGCTGTAGAGGGCATGTGTCTGTTTATGCACACGTGCGGCATACGGTGTGAGGTGGTGCAGTGTGCAAACCTCGTGTGTGTGTGTGTGTGTGTGTGTGTGTGTGTGTGAGGCTCTAGAGGGTGAGGAGGAAGAGGTGCGCCCTCTTCTGGGAGGACATAGTGGAGGCAGAGAGGCAGTCTTGGGCTGCGCGAACTCTATGGGGCAGCCTCGTGTGGAATGTGACTGTGGCCCGAAGCACGGATGCCATTTGGACCTGATTCAGCCTCACGTCCAAGGCTCAGGCGTGGCTTGTCTGTAACTGGGGCGCAGCGTCCACGCGAGCCCCACCCCTGGAGCCCTATAAATGGAGCCGGGCTTGGGAGGTGGCTTGTCCACTGCTTTGGGGAAGCGGCTGCTCAGCCCATGAGCCTGCCCACCACTGACACCTGCAGCCAGATGTCTTCCCTGAAGGCGTCTCATGGCCCCGGGACGCTCTGGTCTGGGGTTTTCTCTGAACAGCCAACCAATCCAACCGAATGCTCAGGCCCCGTGCTGACCTGTGGGATGGAGGGAGCAAATGACAGGCCCTGCTCTCAGGGGCTCACAGCCCAGGAAGGGGGACTGCCAGGCCAACAGACACATTGCACCCAGTGGGGTCACACCCAAGGGATGACGTGTGTGTGAACAGGTACACTGGGAATACAAAGCGGGTGAGCAGAGCTCAGGCTGCGAGCAGGGACAGCCCCACAGAGGATGTGACACTTGGGCCAAGACATGAAGGTGCGTGCCTGACCGACAAGAGGGGAGAAGACAGCCCAGAAGAGGGAAGAACACAGGCGATGTCTAATACATTATAAGAACGTCCAGTAGTTTGGTACAGTTGGGGCTGTCAGTCACCGCTTATCACTGGATGAGTCTTTCATAACTTCTCTCTCCTGAACTCCTCCACTCCCTGCCCCTACCCTCAGCCCAAGATTTTGGACCTCAACTTGTGCTTCATTAAGAAAACAGAAGCCTTCATCTAGCAAATCCCTTGCCTCCCCTCCATCAAATCAACCAGCCTACCTGCCTGTGCGCCTGTCTCCCTCACCCTCCTTCCTGCTCTGGCCGAGCAGAACTGCTTCTAAAGAACCATCCTTCCAAGTGGGCCCTTTCATTCACACATGCTTCTTAATACTCACTGCGGACCAGTCACTGCTCTGATAGTAGGGAGAGAGTCACCAACAAGATGGACAAGTCCATGCCTCTTGGATTTGTGGAAAACAGTATGGAGATTCCTCAAAAGACTAGGAATAGATTTACCATAGGACCCAGGAATCCCACTCCTGGGCATATATCCAGAAGGAACCCAACTCCAAGAGGACACCTGCACCCCAGTGTTCATAGCAGCACTATTTACAATAGCCAAGACATGGAAACAGCCTAAATGTCCACAACAGCTGATAAAGAAGTGGTATATTTATACAATGGAATACTATTCAGCCATAAAAACCGACAACATAATGCCATTTGCAGCAACATGGATGCTCCTGGAGAATGTCATTCTGAGTGAAGTAAGCCAGAAGAGAAAGAAAAATACCATATGAGATCGCTCATATGTGAAATCTAAAATTAAAAACAAACAAACAAAACATAAATACAAAACAGAAATAGACTCATAGACATAGAATACAAACTTGTGGTTGCCAGGGGGCAGGGGGTGGGAAGGGATAGACTGGAATTTCAAAATGTAGAATAGATAAACAAGATTATACTGTATAGCACAGGGAAATATATACAAGATCTTACGGTAGCTCACAGGGAAAACAATGTGACAATGAATATATGTATGTTCATGTATAACTGAAAAATTGTGCTCTACACTGGAATTTGACACAACATTGTAAAATTGTTATAAATCAATAAACAATGTTAAAAAAAAAACAACAAAAGAGCGCCCCCCTCACCAGACCCTGTCTCCTCATCGTTTTATTTTCTACATTTTCTTATTTATGCATTTGCTTAGTTGCCTTGCTGTCTGTCTTTCGCCATTTGTGTGAGTTCTGGGAGGCGGAAACGCCATATATCTAGCTCCCACTGTATCTCCAGTGCTTGGAACACTGCCAGCACACTTGAGGCTCACAATAATTTTTTTAAAGGAAAGAACAGAGGTGGTGGGGTCTAAATTTACAACCTGGCAGTATGATTCCTGGGCTTATGTCCTGAACCACCATGCATGTTGCCCCCAACCCGTACGTCACTTAACACTGCCTTGCACCTTTTGCCTTCCTCCCACCCCTTTAGATGCGGCATCTCTGTGCCCTTGCCTCCGCCAGCTCCCAGCATTGGCTGGGCCCCAGTGTGTGCCGTCATCTCTGGCTGGGCCAGGCTAGGTGTGACCCACTGAAGGCCCAGTGCCTCCATGGCCAGTAGATGGTGCTGTTGGGAAGAGAAAAGGTGTTCCCAGAGCTTTTTAAAGGAGGGCCAGTTGGTTATGAGGCTGTTGAAGAGCAGAAATGGGGAGCTTCAGATTAGATGGCTCTGCCAGCCCACCTGCCTCTTCTTCCAGCCATCTCCAGGTGTGAGGCAAGAGTCTGTGGGAGAAGGGAGAGCAGGGCTGAGCAAGTCCAGACCTGGTGCCCCTTGACTGAGATGTCTTGAGGCTTAAATGGGAGTCGGGGTGGAGTGGGAGGGCATGTGATACCTGCACTGCGCTTCCTCTCTGAGCCATAACCTGCCAGTTCGTGCTTATACAGGACTAGCCTGGCACCTGCCTGGGCTAGTGTCCCTGACCGAACACACACACACACACACACACACACACACACACACACACACACACAGAATGGGACTACGTAAAATGACAGGCAGTGGGTAATAAGCCTTCTGGACTCAGTTTTCCAGAGATGTCTTCCTATTCCCACCTTTATCTATAAATTTCTCCATTACGAACAGTCCCATCTGCTTTCCCTCTGTGCTCCCGCCTGTACCATCAAGCATCATGTCTTATACATGCAGGTACCCTGTTAAGGTGAAGAGCTTGTCTTGGTTCATGGGTGACTATCCCAATGTTAAAACCAAAGTCCTGTATCCTGGGGAACCCCCTCAGTTTTAGGTCAACCAGCATGGTTGGTCATGAGGTGGGAAGCTCCATAAAAAGACCAGCAAGACCCCCAGGCAGGGCCACTACTCTCCTGCCAGCACCATCCGGTTCCATGGCCCAGAGGCTCTATCTCACTTTTTGCCTCTGAAACAGCTTACTTCTAGGAAAGTGGAACCTACCCCTAAAATTCTATTGGTTCCCTGAGCTCATTCATGATTGGTTATTTCCTTCACTCCTGATTGGCCTATTTCACTAACTTCTGATTGGTCCATTTGTAGTACTTCATTTGCATGGAGCTCACTCCTGATTGGTTATTTCTCTCACTCCTGACTGGTCCATTTCCCTCATTCCTGATTAGTTATTTCTGTCCTTCCTGATTGGTCCATTTCTACAAAGCTTGTTCCTAATTAGTCAACTTTTGTTATACCTTATTTGCATATGATGTTGCAAAGTGTAAACTGGTAGCCTATAAAAGCCTGTGTAAACCTACAAACGGAGCCCAGTGCTTGGAGTGCTAACTTGTCTGGGCCCTGTGGCATAATAAACCTGAGTTCTCCAACTCTCCCAGTGCTGCTCGGGCTCTGGCTCAGATCCAGGTTGCTGTCACAACTGAGCTGTAACACATTTTTCTGCAACAGTCACCCTGTCAATAAAAGAAGCCTCCTTCATCTCTGCCTCAGAGGACATGCTGGATGGCCAACTGTCTACCGTGATTGGTCACTAGAAGCCTCATTCCTTTTCGGAAACAGTTTTACATAAGCTTGTATTTTTGTTGCTGATTGGCTAGGAAGCTATGAGGTCAGGCTGACATGGAGAAAGCTTAGGTTTGCTTACGGTCAGAAGACAACATTTTGGGAAAATCAGGCTAGTTTTAGTTTAGGTTGTGTGGCTGTGGGTACTTGATGGAGGGATGCATTGAGATCATGGCATCCGGTTTTGGTTTTCTTTAACACTGGTCAACTAGGACCTCTAACATCTGGGACTCTCCTTGGAAATGTCCCTCCTCCCTTTTCTGAAAGGCTTCAGCTCAGACGTGAACAGCTGGGGGAGTCTGGCTGCCGTGGGGTCAGTCCTGGCCCTCCCGTGGCCCAGGTCTGTGTCACCGGGGCCCCAGCCGCAGCAGCAGCAGCACGGGAAGGGCCAGGCCAGAGCCCTGTAAGCACGGCGAGGAGTGGTGGTTCCCGTGGCAGAGCTGATGCAGGCCCGCAGCTCCCTGACATCTGCTCCCCTATCTGTCATCTGTAGGTTTGTCTCCTTCCATCTGCCAAGGCCACCCCTGTAATCAGCTGGTTGTCCTTTCTCTGATATGGCTCGTCAGCTCCGTGCTTCCGCTCAGCATCTGAGTGTCTGATCTTGGGCTCCACTTTGTGCAAGCTTTTAGTACCGGAGATCAAAGGGACTTCTCGGGCTTGAGCCAGGCTGGAGAAATGTCCCTGAGCCTCTTCTGCCCAGTCAGAAGCTTCCCTGCCAGCAAGGCTCTCTGGGGCCTCTTTACAGGCTGAGGCCCTGGGGAGCAGCCAGTTTATTCCAAAGTGGGAAAATGGAAGAGAAAACTTACTCCAAGCAGGCTGGTAGGGAAGAGAACTGTGATTCAGGCACCCGGAGATGTGCAGGGACTTTAGATGCGAAGAGGTTCGGGAAGGCTCCCTTGGCGTGTGGCAGCTCTCTGATCCTGTGCGGGGACTCTGTCTGCTCCGGTTTTCAGCACCTGGCCCTTGGTGGGTGACCTGTGAGCACATGTTAGGTGGATGAGTGAATGAATGAGAAGACAGCGTCCTGAAACCTCGGCTGTGTGCCACGGGCCCTTTCCTCACGCAGGTGAGAGTCTCTTCTGGAGTTCAGAGGAGCTCTGGTTAGAACCCACTTTCACCGCTTACTAGTTTCATGATGCCAGACCAGTTCCACATCAAAGGGGCAATCTACACCCCCACGGCTGCTGTCAGGATTCTTTAGAGACGGTGCTTAGAGTTCATGGCCTGGCACCTGCCTTTTGCAGACTCAGCGAGTGCCTGAGGGCTCCGTGTTGTTGTTTGAAATCTCCCTCAAGTCATTCCCCAGCTCTTTCTTGCCTTAGCAAATCTCTAAGATTGAGACACTGGGGTGATCCCTGTGCTGGAGAGCCCTCAGTCCCCACGGCCTTCAGGGAGGGGCTGCCCTGGCCATCCATGGGGGCACAGCCATACGGCTGAGGAAGAGGGGGGAGCCAAGGGGATAAAGGAGGAGCCCTTTACCTAAACTTCAGGAGGTGGGCTCTTTCAGAAGCCTCAGGGCCCAGGTCCAACCTCAGGACGCAGTGGAGGAGCTTCCCTGGGTTCTCCTGTAAGTCTGGAGTCTCCCTGGCCATTTCCTGCAACCCCAGAGTCCACAGTCTTGTGTTTCTTCTGCAGCCAGAGTGCCAACACATATGGGGAGGCGAACCCAGCTTTTCTGAAATCTGGCCAGACGGCGGGGCAGACAATCTTGGTCTTTGAGTCTGTGTTCATCTCAGAGGGATGCGTAGGTCTTCCTTCTGATGGGGGTGCTATGCTTGTAAGTGTCATGGGTTGGTTGGGGCCCCTTCTTTCATATAGCTCCCCTGCTACTCGTTTTAGACCTTTGCTCCGGAAAGCGAGGATCAGAGAGGAGAGATACTATAGTAGAAAAAAACCCCTAGACCTGAAGCTTTGAGGTCCCAGCCCCTACTGGGTTTTCTCATGTGTAAAATGTGTGCATAGATGAGCCTATGATTTGTCGTGGGTGGGGGTGGGGTGGTCCAGGGGCCCTTTAAGTAGGCCTCTTTCAGCATGGCTGATCTATGCACCTGGGAGGGCTGTTTTTTATTCGTACTCCACATTCTCAAAAAAAAAAAAAAAAAAAAAAAGAAGAGAGAGAGAAAAGAATCGTCACAAGGATAGCAGGTTGTTGGGTGTCGAAGAGGAATGAGCACACATCCAGTCAGATACCAGTTTTAGGATCAGCTTTATTCTACATTTTACCTTCACCAAGGAGAAGGCAGCAAAGAAGCTGGAGAACAGACCAGCCTGCCCCACACGGTCACAATTCACGTCTCAAGAATGTACAGTACATGGCAGAAATTAAGGGTCTAAAGCAATGAAATTCAAAGATCAACCACCAGGACTCCAGACATCTCATCTTGTCTTTCCTTGTTGGCTTTTTGGATTCTATCATTTACATTTCATTTTGTTTCATTTTTAAAAGCACAACCAACATTTCAACACCTAACCATTTTCTGTTCTTTTTTGGGGGAAGCTGAGACAAAATTACCCAGTTTTTGATTTTTGCAGCACTGCTAACCTCTTCTCCACGCCCATGGTGGTGGGTGGTGGGTGGCGGTGGTGATCAGTGCAAAGTCCATCAAAATTCAGTTCGTTTTGAGGCTCAGGTGAGAGGTTGACACTCTAAAAGATGAGTGGAGGCATCCTTGGCTGTCACATCCAGGGTCGGGTGAATTTTTGCCCCAAGGGAGCTCAACTAGTCTTCTTTGGTCTCCCCTGAGAAGCGCATCATTCCTACAGTTGCGATCTTCTGCTAGATTGCTGAGAACAATGCTTATTCACAGAGGCTGATGAAATACAGAGAGATCTGTCTTCAGAGACACAGACCAAGTCCTGAGGAAGCCAGGAGGCAAGAACAGGGTGCACACAGAGGTACCCATAGGGGAAGGTCACCATAGCATGGGCTGGGATTGCACTGGGATCATTTTCTTGACCCCAAATGGCGTTATGAATGGCTACTTTCCCTTGCCAGGGGGTAGGCACTTCTCCTGGACTTTCTGTGGGTAAACCTCCACACATTTTGTCTGACATGGCTCCTGGCATGGCTCCACACACTGAGACGGGCTTTGGTCTTGGCATGGAGGGAGGCATGGGTCTTGGCCCTGCTGTGGGCAGTTTTCTTGGTTTAACTCCTGGCACTGAGGAAGATGCACCTCTTGAGTTTGCACCTGGCATTTCTCTAGGCAGGGGTCCTGGCATGGGAGGAGGCACACCTCCTCAGCCTTTGCCTGGCACTGCTCTTGGGTCTTTTGAAGACATGGAGGAGGCACGCATGGCTGCTTGCACTGCTGCTCGATAAAGGACATCCTAGGGTGATTGGCAGAACCTAAAACAAACATAAGATTTGAAATGATCTGCATTAACAGTGCCTGCCAGGCTGGGAACTGGGGGATGAAGCGTAGATAGAGGGGGCATAGGGAGTGAATGATTATTAACCCTAAGAACTCATTTTTCTGCTGCTTTTCCCTTCCTTTCCCTTTTCTATCCCTGCCTCAGCTCTCTCTGACATCCATTTTATGGGTGGGAGTATTTTCGTAGCTTTTGTCAATATCAAAACTCCAGCCCTACCCAAAGCCCCCATTCCTACCACAGGTCTTTTCCTTTTCTTCTATTTGACTAATCTTTTTGAAAATTAGATGCAGGAGACTAGATAGAATACATAGGATGGTTTGAGACGCCTAAGAAATGGCAAACCACCTCAGAAGTCAGTAGAAAGTACAGTCCAGTGGAGGAAGAGAAGAGTAGCCTCCTGGAGACAGAGAAGGGAAGGAGAGAGAGGGCACAGATGTTGCCACTTACCTGATCCTCAGCAAGACCCAACAAAGGACGTGGATTGAGGAGCCCAGCCAGGTAGGGACTTTTATACAGTGCTTGGTCCAGCCTCCTGCAAGACTGGCTGGCCACGTGGGCTGAGGTCCTAATTGTGGAGTCACAATAACGAGCTTCCTCTGAAACTGCCCGTGGTTTGAGTCATTGCTTGGGATGCCTGTTAATCAGCCTCCATTTTGGCCTCTGGGTCTCCCCCAGACCTCAGCAGGGAGGGGTTCCTTCTAGAGCTCTCTCATTAGAGGCAGCAGCAAAAGAACGTTCATAAAACGTTATCTCAGTCTCAAAACTAGGATTGGGTTCCTCTGCCCAGGCTGGTTCAGGATGTGGTGAGAGATAAGATCCACCTTGCTCATCTCAGTCTTGGGATGAGACCCGTGGGAAGAATTTATGCCTAAAGCTTGGGGTCTGTCTGGGTCCAGGGCACGTATGGCCTCTTCCAGGCATTTCCACTGGATGCTTCTTCATTGAGTCTGGAAAGTCACACTCCCAGACCCAAAGAAAATGGGTCCCAAGCAAACAAAGAACCTACAGCCTCCTGGAGAGAGTGATTTTCCTGAATGGAGGTCTTGAGGGAAATTGGAGTCATTTGTTACTGTTGGGTTGTAAAGTAGGGTGGAGGGGAAGAGAAAGGAGGGAGAAGACAGATGATCTTCGTCTTCTCAACCTTGATTTATGACACTTCTGAGAGAGGAGTTACTCAGAGTTTTCATAGTGACCAAGAAAACATGATGAAACAAGGTTAGTCTGTCTCCTTGCCTTCTGGAAAACTTTTCTTAGAACTCAGGTCAATAAAAGCCAGGGGGATGAAAGGAAAAGTTTCAAAGCAAACACACCCAGTTTTCTCTGCTTGTAAGTCTCTGTTTGGGTTTTCATTTCTATTTTGTGTGCCCTCCCTTTCCATGCCTGTTGAAATCCCAAGCATTTGTCAAGGCTCCACTCAAGTTTTCCAAGAAGACTTTCCTGGCTACTCTATAAAAGAAACTCATTCATCTCTTTCTGAACTCCCATAGTGTCTGTTGTTTATGCTATTTATATGACATTTACTACTGTTACGAGGAATTCCAGTTGGTTATGTACGAGATCTTGTTTCTATCCTGGGTTGTAGATTCCCAGAAGGTAGGGACTGTGCCATAGATATAATAAGTGGAAGAAAAATGATTGTTGATGGAGCAAATGCATTAATCAAATAATGAAGAAGGTGAGTGTGGGAGACAACGGGGTGTAGAGGAGGATCTCATATAATGAAAAATAAAAGATTCGTTATGAAGGAAGCCCTGAGACCATAATGTGGGGACTTGTGCTTGTTTGCTAAAGTTGACTGAGTTCCAGGGACTTTAAAGCTGATGATGACCCCCTTAACTTGAAAAGGTTCATTTAGGTCATTTCCTAAGAGAGGTATTTGGCTAAAAGCAGAAAATCCTTCAAAGATTTATATAGTTTTTGGATGCTTGATACTGAAAAAGCCAACAAAAGGTGAGCTGGAGCTGGGAGAGACCACATGACGTTTTGGCCTTTAGGACTGACGTGTGGAGGACTGATGTAGCAACAACATGCCCCGCCGATCCCCTCGTTGTCTTGGTAAGGGACAGATGCCTGGGTGGGGACGGGTCAGAGTCTGGCCAGGGGAGTCATGCTGATGTTCCTGTGAGGGACATGATCTTCTGAAGGCACTGGTGTGAGTGAGGGAGGGTGGGATGAAGGAGAGAGATTTGCAAGACCCATGAGTGTATCTGAAGAGACAAGATCATTTAGGGAATCTGGGAACTGGGTGATCAGGTGTTGGATGGAGAGCGCTCTTCATTTTCCTTCTCTTTCTCCTTGTGTTTCATCTCCTCTTTCAGTTTCTACTCACCCTCTTCATCTCCTTCATCTTATCTGTGGAATGCTGTCCAAGAGACAAAGCAATTCTCCAGAGTCTTAGGAGGCAAGGAATTCTCCATTATAGAGTTTATTCATTTATTCTTTCAGTAATTTCATGATCCTGCTTTCAAGGGGCTCACAGTTTCATGGGGAAGACAGGCAGAGGTAAGCCCCCACACCCCCAGAAGAATGCCCCTTCTTTAGCCTTGTGTGGAAGGTCCTGGAAGGCTCCTGGGGGAAGAGATGTCTGTGCTGTGTTTTACTGGACAGTAGGAATTACCCAGGCAAGGAGGGTGGGCAAGGACCATCCAGGCAGCTTGGAGGAAGGAATCCTTGTTAGGAGCCTGTTGAGATGAAAGGAGGGACTGGGACTGACTTAGGAGAGATGGGTGAGAGATTAGGGGAGGAGACCAGCTCGGTTGAGATTTCCACAAGGTTTCTGCAACAGGGTGCCTGAGAAGACCTTGTTCATGCCACAGGGATTTCTGTGTTTTTGGCTGAGCCTAAGGGGAAGGAGACCAAATAGATGTGCAGAGCAATGGAGAATCCATGCCACGTTCTCGTGGAGGGGGTGCGAGCAGTTAGGAGGAGTCCAGGGCTCAGCTCCTCTCAAAGGACTCTCTGCCTGACATGAGCCGATTACATCGAGGTGGGCCCAGTGCAATCACGAGGGTCCTTCTATACAAAGAGGCAGAAGCGCCAGTGTCCGAGTGATAAGATGTGAGGTCGACTTGGCCGTTGCTGATTTTGAAGATGGTTGGAGCCCCTGGGCCGGGGTCATGGGCAACATCTACAAACTGGAAAAGGAAGGGGAACACATTCTCCCCTAGAGCCTCCAGGAAGAAAGGTTGCCCTGCGGGCAATTTGATCTTAGTCCAGAGAGACCCGTGTCTGACTTCTGATGCCCAGAACTGTAAGACAGTAAATTTCCAATGTTTAAGCCGTTAAAGTTGTGGTGACTTGTTACAGAAACAGAAAATCAACAAACCTCCCAAAGCCTGAAGCTCTTGGAGCCCTGGAGGAGGGAATCACAAGTGAAGAAGCGAGTCCCCAGCACAGCGCTCCCTCAGTTAAGTACCTCCATCAAGGACCAGGTTTTGGTGATGCATGGAGAAGAATGGACTCGGGACCCCACTGACCTAGGGTGGACTCTCTTACATAGAGGATGTGTAATATTGGATTAGCTACTTAGCCTCTCAGAGCCTCAGTATCCTCTTTTGAAAAGGAATAATACTATTTCACAGACTTCTTGTGAGGAATAAACTGGAAACCGTGGGCACCAACTTTTAGGGTTATCACGCTCCTTACAGAATGTTAGTGCAAACTGAATTTGTTCAGGACCCACCTCCTTCATGAAGCCTTCCTGATTCCTCCCAGGTCTCCGTGTTCTATTTCCTTTACTCTGTCTCCCAACACTCCAGTACCACCCAGTCTACCCGGTCCTCCCAGCACACGGTCTCTGACTTGTGCTTTTCTGCGCACTGTGGTGCAGTAGATAGTGTACTGCGCAGAGGCCCGGGAGACCTGGCTCTGTTCCTAACAAGCTGTGTGACTTGACGAAGGTCCCTCACCCTCTCTGGTCTCACTTTCATCATCTTTAAAATAAGAAGTTTAGACTAGGAATCAGTCGAGTCCATTCCAGCTCTGCCATGTGGTGATACTGTGCACATGACCGTGAATGATTAGCCCAGCATCTGCGTAACTTTGACGTGTGTGGACACCTGTGTGTGTTGTGGGCTCTTCCTCCTTGATTCGGTTATAATCCACCCACAGGAAGACCCAGTCTTCCGTCTTCTGCATGTGGCAGAGACCCAGCCAGTTGGCTGAATGCCCTTTTGTGACCCACCTTTTCCTTGGTGCAGAGTAGGAGTATTTGGGGTCCGGGCTCTCAAGAATCAACCTTAGTGGCACAGTATCTGGGTCTGGGCTGGGGCAGCTCTGGGGAAGTTGTCCCACCCCACATCTTAAGATAAGCTAAGTAGTTTCTCTAACCATTCCCAGCCCTCCAGCGAGATGGGGGACAATCTGATTTAATGTCACCTGAGATTTTAGATTTTAGATTTCTGCAGCTGTCATTATTGGGAGCCAGGGTATAATTACACAGGGTCAGCAGAAAAGAGTCAGGTGTTTGCAGGACAATGCTTTTCCCCATTGCCATCAAATAACTATCTCCTTTGTTCTGATCTTTAAAGTTCCCAGACTCCTCTGAATCACCCTGCTGGCCCCGTCGGCATATTAAAGGGCAATGGCTCTGATAAAGCTGAATGCTGCAGAATGTGGCTCGTCCTGTTTCCTGGGGAACAGGTGGCTCTGGAGAGCTTACTGAGTTTGTGGGTTCCTGGGGGAGAGCCCCCATCTCCTCTCACTCCCTTTCCTCCTAGGTCCCACACCCAGGGAGTCTGAATCAGTGGTTGCGAAGGGCTCTGCATCACAGACCACTGGCCCAGAAGGGACAAGAGAGGCCACTTGCTTCTACCTCCTCATTTTAGCCGAGCACATGCTTTAAACAGGAGGCACGGAATTATTTACTGGGCACATTTTTTTTAGATGAGGAGACTGAGTTGCAAGAGTGTTAAGGGCCTTGTTCAAGGTCATGCGGTGAGCTCGTGTCTGGACTGGTGGTGTCTGTATAAAAACATTTGGGAAACCACTCTGTTGGGGATTCGTTATCAACTTGTAGGAGGCAACAAAGACTAGTCATTAGATCTTAACAGTTTTGGGATGATGGAGAAATAGACATGTGTACATGCCTTCACCTTCAGGGGGTCCACGGCCCTCAGGGAAAAGACCACTGACACAGAGAATGGGGGGAAATGAGGTTCCCAAGCTGTTGGGGTTTGATGTTGGTCTTCAGCCCTTTTTCCTTTTGAGTCTGGGTCCTGGGTCATCTTAGCCTAAACCCAGGACTCTTCCAACAACCCACTCACTGTGACTTTGGTGAAGTTGTTTCCCCTCTGAAGCTTCATGACCTCACCTGAACACTGAGGGTCTCTTAAATGCCACATCTGGCTCTTGTATTCAGTGATGCAAAAGTCCCCTCTAGCTCCTACCGTAATTCGTGGTTGCTGGGGCCCCAGCTGGAGGATGGGCTTCAGAATCTTGCCGCCGAAGGTATTTGTCTTCCTCTCCTAACCCCCTCCCTCTCCCTCGGACTCGCTGCCTCACACAGCAGATGGCAAGCAGCTCTTGCCACAGCAGGTGCCGGCCTTGGTTCTTCCGCATCCTGGCTTTCTGAGGTCAGCTGCCCCCGCCGGGGGCTTTGCGTGTGTCGTTTCACTCAGTCACTCCTCTCCAAACCCTGGAAGGACTTTTCTTTTTAAGGTGAAGGGACTGAGCCCCCTTCTCCCATTGCAGTGACACAGCCTCCGGGGCTACGCAGCTGGGCGTGTGGCGCTCACTTCGGACCCACTCCTGTGGGTTGACGAGCCGCTCCCTTCACCACGCTGCCTTCCCAGGCGAGGCACCTGCTGGGAGGCAGGCTGCGCTTCCGGGCTGAGGCCCGGGGGGGGGGGGGGGGGCAGGGTCTGCATCTTGTGGCTTGAGGGAAAGTGACCAAGGCCTGCTGCCTTTCTCTCAGCCCCAGGCCACCCGCATTCAGCCTGTTCCCCTCTCCCCACCTCCGAATTCTGGGGAGGACGCCATGTGGCGAGGGGAGGGAGTACAGTCGACAGGGGCAATCCCCTCCTCTTTGGAAGGTGCCTCCAAAGCCGCTGAGCAGCCCCTCATTTACTATTATTGAATGTCTGCTCTGTGTGCCAGGCCGTCTCTATTCTATTTTCTTTCCCCTAAAGGAGGCACTGGGGATTGAACCAGGAACCCATGCACACCAAGCACAGGCTCAGCCGCTGAGCTGCGCCCCCCGCCCCGAGGCTGTCTCTGTTCTCAAAGAGCTTGCGGTCCCGTGTAAAGGGCTAACCAGCACATGGAGTGCTGAGTGACACAGGGGACGAAGGCATGGGAGCTCTAAGACCACAGAAAGGGGTGGAAGGTGAGGGGAGCTCCTCAGGGCAGGGGACCCCTGAGTTGGGCTCAGGGATGAGGACTTGCCCAAGTGGGTCATTCAGAGGAGGATCAAGGGAAGCAGGAAGGATGATGGAGGAGAAACAAGCCTAAAGTCACGAAGGCCGGAAGCTGTCTGCTGTGAGCCGGGGGACGCCGGCAGTTACAGCTGTGAAACTCTAGGAGGAGACAGAGAAGTGGTGAGGTAAAGCTGGAGGAGGAGGCAGGATCAGCTCCTGAAGAAGTTTATGTGACAGGTTAAGTCATTCGAGCTGTTCTCTAGGCAAAGAGGCGCCCTTAAGGGTTTTGGGTGAGAGAGTGACATGCTTAGATTTGAGTCTCAGTAAGACTTCCCTGGCCAGCTTCCTCTGGAGGGAGGAAGGGGAGCTTGAAGCTTCCGAAGCCGGTTAGGAGGTTCTGAGCAGTGAGGTGAGAGAGGATGAGGGCTTGTCTGCTGGAAAAACCATGAATCCTCAGTCTGAACAGAATTTCCTCTGGGCCTGGGAGACGGCAGGGAGCGCTGGAGGTGAGATGTCTGACATTTCCTGCACCTGGAAGACAGATGCATCTGAAAATACCCCACTAGGAATTTTACGATCAGTTTGGTTCTTAGAATCTGTCTATTTTTGGCAACTTACTTTCTGTATTTATTGATCCATCTGTGAGCAGCAGCAGATGTGACTTCACTCACAGAGCCTCCCAGGAGCTGCCTGTGCTCGTGTCCCTGGCTGGAATATGTGGTCACGTGGAAGCCGGACAGGAAATTAGCACAGGTTAACAGCTGGTTGTTTCCTGCCATCTCCCCGGTTCCACCCACGTTGGCGGGGGGAATTCACGGACATGATCTCTAAGATCTAGCTCCAGAGCCTCCCCTCGGAGCTTCGAAGCAAGACATCCCTGTGTGCTGCGCCTGACCTTTCAGAGCACTGGCCTGCTGTGCAGCCAGTTGCCTCCAGCCAGCCTCACTGGGGAGGGACAGAAGTCCTCTTCCAAGCTGTACGCTCCCTCATTCTCAAGAATGCACGATGCAAGGGGGTCTACGGTAGAGTGTCCTCTTGCTGCTGTCCTCATGGACCCTCAAAACGGCTTTCCCATGGAAGGAGAAGGCTTGAGGCTTGGCCCTGCCCCTCACGTTATCCGTGAGCCATCGCCTCGTGGTGCCACCCTCCAGATGTTGCTTATTTATTTACACACCCCTCTCCCTTCTGGGGCAGGGCCCTGCTGAGCGCCGCCGGGGCTGGCCAGGGGTAATTATGACATTCTGCAGGGAGGTGGCTTACTCATCACGTTCCAGCCATCTTCCCCCAAATTGCCTTTGATCCAGCTATTTGCTGGGCAGGTAGCCATTAAGAGATGTCTATCTTTGGTTTCATTTACATGGGAGAAAAGAACTAAATTGGCAAATGGATGGTCCCGTGTTCTCAGAGTTGGCCACCACTCAGTCTGTGCCGAGTCCTCGGCGCTTCCTGGGCGAGTGCCAGACCCTCACCCACCCGGCCGTGGAGCCGCTTGGTGGGGGGCCTACCCTACACCGGGAGGGCAGGTGCCCAAGGCGGGGTGCCTGCTACAGGCTCGTGCTCAGGTAGAGGAAGATGTTCTTCCTTCTTTTCCTTGTTTTTTTTTTTTGTTGTTGTTCATTGAACAAATGAAAGAACTTCTTGGGGGGGGGCTCTCTGTAATATTCATGATTATATCATTTTTTTTCCATTACGAAAGAAATAAGCCTATTAATAAAAATCCAGGAGATAAAAATTCTCCTCTTGTTATCTATAACTCCATTGTCCTAAAATGGCTGGAATGTTGACAGATTTCCTTCTATTGTTATTCATTATTATTCACAGAAGTTTTTGGTTAAACACAGTTGTTTATGCCACGCATTCAATTGGGGTCTTACTTTTTTATGTTTTAGTTACATTTAATACGTTTTAATGGTTATGTACTGTTGCATCAAATAGTAGGTCCAAATTTATTTAACCAAATATTCATGTTAGATATTTAAATTGTCTCTAAGTCACACTGTGATCATCAGCTTTGTTATAGCTTCTTTTCCTCTATTTTGGAATTATTTTTCTTTGCATAGATTCCAAGATGTGGAGCAGTTGGGTTAAAGGGTTGAATCATTTCACACTTTTGATACATATTTCCATGTTCCTCAAGTGATTTTCCAAAAGTGTTTTGTCTGTCTCTACTCTCACCAACAGTGGCACACTCTTAGCTCAGGTTCTGGGTTTGTTATTTAAAAGTGATCATTAAACAGATAAAAAAGGATGTCACATTATTTTTCTATCTTCTTTCTCTCTCCCCCCCTTTTTTTCCCATTTTTTTAAAATGGGGGCACTGGGGATTGAACCCAGGACCTCACACATGCTAAGCATGTGCTCTACCACTGAGCTATACCCTCCCCCCTCTTCTTTTTGATTCCTAGGGAGGTGGAGGAGTTTCCCACCTGCTATCAGCAGTTGACCACAGCTCCTGCATGTCTTAAAGCAGGCTTCCAGAGGTTCCCAGCATCCAGGAGACACCTCTCTGCAGGGCCCTAGAGTGTGGGTGCCAGGCTCTCATTCTTCCCAGGAGACCCTAAGACCCCCCAGGCTCCTCATGGCAGAGAAAGCAACCAGTAGTTTTCACATCTGGAAAATGAGGGGTTGCACCTCAAAGGCCATGTTTAGCTCTTGGGTCCTAAAAGCCCTTCTGCAACCAGCTGATTATATGACCTTGATCTGGTTGGGGGTGGGGGGGCTCCAGCTGTCTTTTCTTGGGCTTTTTTTGAACTGTCGGTATCTACTGTGTGCCCTTTGCTGTCCTGAACCATTTGCCAGACTCAGAAGGATGGGAAGCTGTTTATGGGCCATGAGTCCACAGGGACTCCCTCAGATGTGGCCTCTTTCATTACCTCTGTGACAGCAAAGCATCCTAAACCTACTTCTGTTTGAAGTTTGTGGGCTGTAATGCTGAGCTGGGTTTTCGGAAAGAACCAATCAAGTTTCTTTCCTGGAAATAACAGGCGTGCCTCGTGCTCAACTCATCCACAAGCTTAGCCTGCGCCCGGCCTAGGACCTGGCCACCTGGAGGGGACCCTCAGGGGCAGAGGGCCCCATCATGAAGAGGAGTGGAGACTGGGGAGACGAGGGAGACTGAAATGGTGGCAGTAAGCCCGCCCTCCCAGGCCCTGAAGGCTTGCTTCCTACGGTTGTCTCTTTAACTCTCCGTGCCCTCTCCGTATCCTAACATCCTGCCCAGCAGTATGAGCTAAGTTCCGCTTTGTGAATTAAGCCACCCTGACTCCCTGTAGCTACATGTAAATAACCCCCACTGACACATCCGCTGTGAATCCTTTTTCTGTTCATTTCTAATTAAGGTCCTCCCAGATTTATCCTTTTCTATTTTTTGTACTTCAGTATTTCTTTTGAAATTTTTTAGATTCGCAGAAGGTTGCAAAAACAGAGATCCCATGTCCCCTTCGCTGGAATTCCCTCAGTGGTGACATGCTGCATAACTTTAGTCCTGGATCAAAACCAGCCAGCTGACATTGGTATAATCCACAACTCCTCTTTTATTTTTTATTTTTTAAAAGGATGCCTAGCTGTGCTTACAGGTGTAAGATAGAACCTGACTATTGCACTCAGGAGATTTACAGCCTGACGAGGAATAGAAGAACAGGGCAATTAAGTTCAGGTGTGGTGTGCCACCCCTGGGCAGGTGCCGTGTGCTCCCCTCACTGAGCGCTATGTTCCAGCAAACCAGGTACTTGGCTTTTGTTAGCTCCTTAAGCCACACAACAACCAGATAACACCAGTGCAATGGGCATTTTCATTCCTTTTACAGAGAGAAGGAAACTAGGGCTCAGAGAAGTTAACCAACTTGCTTAAGGTCACAGTTTTTGGAAAGCAGAGCTAGAGTTTAAACCCAGGCAGCCTATGTTCAGGGTGTTCTGCCCAAGCATTATGCAGTGGGGCTAATAGCCAAGGGTAGAATTCTTTTCCTAAGCCTTCCTGGACCTTTCCCCAACATCCCCCTCTTCCCCCCCTCGAGCTCACTGGGTTCCTGGGGTTAGCCTCTTCAGCGGCCCCATTCCTGGCTCTCAGGCTGTGCTCTAGCAAGGGCGTGTTCCCTAGGTGCATCTTCAAGAGATGTCACATCTCTCTACGCAGCAGGGGTCAGAAGTGCAGCTGTCTTCCAAGGTTGTTGAGTGTGCAGGGCTGGGGTCCTAGCCTTACTCTCAGGGGATTGCTTCTTGGTGGTATAAAGCTGGAAAACAACAAACACACTGAAAACTGCCAAGAAACCAGGAGAAGAAAGTCTTGCACAGCAGAGGAACACGTTTACTTGTCAGTTCATGGCTTCAGTTCTCAGCCCCGTGCTGGTGAGCACGGCGGCGGTGGTGGGGTTAGCGGGCTGGGTGGCGTCTTCAGCGCCTCACTCTGGGGGAGGGCAGGGCGGCGGGCATTTAGGAGGACAGGGCTTGGCACATGGCTTGGGGGGAGAGGAAGCTGGGCACGGGCATGACGGCGGAGGGCATGGCGGGTGGCACGGCAGGGGGCAGGGCGGGGGGCAGGGCGGGGGGCACGGGGGGCACGGGGGGCACTTTGGTGGTGCTGGGCACTTTTCTCGTGGGCACTTTTCAGTGCACCGTTGCAGCAGCCTCTTTAAACAGCTGGGCTGGCATTTAGTCTCACACTTTTGTTCACACCTGGGGTCACAGTGCTTGGGCTCATTCTTGGGTTCACTAGGTTTATTTTTATCATCACTCGACATTCCTTCTTGATTTTCTGAGCCCTGCAAAGAAATACGTGACAGGTTGTATGTGGGAGACCACTCTGCAAAGTGGGAGAGGACCAGTACAGCCTCCCACTCACAGCCCCTGCCCTGCCCGTCCTTGTTCTTAAGAAAGCCCTTCCCGGGATGCGTTCAGGCCCTAGACCAAATTGTCACCTAAGGACTGTCCTCTCGTCCTTGCAGTGCATCAGTGACAGCATTTCCTGATCTTTCCACCCTTACTATGCTTCCTTTTTATTTACTCCTGTCCCCATCCCATAGCACCTAGCAGGAATTCTTAACCTAGGGTCCTGGGACCACCCCTCCACCCAGTCATAAGAACCATATTTAACCATATGTTTATCAAAATAGTTGGCATCTTCTGTAAGCTGATGTATTTTATTTCATTCATTTAAAAACATTATTCTGAAGAGTCCATAAGTTTGATCAGAGTTCTAAAGGCATCCATGGTGTGATAAAGGTTTTTTTTTTTTTTTTTTTTAAGGTTTATTTATTTATTTTTAGAGGAGGTGCTGGGGATTGAACCCAGGACCTCATGCATGTTAAGCATGTGCTCTACCACTTGATCTAATTACCCTCCCCCTTGATAAAGATTTTAAACAACTCCCGTAAAGCCACTTCCCCATCCCTCTGGAGATGGAATGGGAGGGCATATTAGTGAGCTTGGGGACCCAGGACACTATTGTCAATTTTGTGTCCTGCCTAAGCACTGAAAACCTTGAGAATTGCTTTCTTTACTCGAGGACTGAGGATGGGAAGAGCTGAATCCCCACCATGGCTGGGCTCCCATGGACCACTCTAGGAACTCCTGCCCCAGTGATCAGGGTAAGGGAGAAGACAGGAGAAGACGAGATGAACTGGAAAATTCTAACTTCTCTGAAAATATGAATATTGGAGCTACACAATATGAGTTTAAAGAGGAATTGTTTCTTCTGCTCTGTTGAGTTTTGCCTTCAGCTAGGTCTTTCTCTAGAGACAGTTTGACTTCTAGATACGGAGAGGGCTGTTTAGTCTCTGCCGGTACTTGCAAGTTGGATCTAACTGGTACATCTTTGATTTCCTTTAACAATATAAAATTTTATCTAATTTTGTTTTAAAATTAGTATAGCTCTCTGGAGAGACAGATCATTACACTGGACTCCAAAATGGTTAAGAGTCTGCACTGGAAAAGAGGGGTAGCCAATTCCTGTTACTAAAAATGAGAGGGAACTTTCACCCAAACAGAGCCATCATCTCAGCCCTACTCAATGCCTGGGGTGCTGTCGGTCACCCCCTGGAAAGCAGAGGTAAAAGAAGGGGCATTTCCATTTGTCCAAATGCAACTCACCCCTTTGTGTTGGTATTGAACTTGACAAGTAGTCGAGTGAGGTGGATGTTACGGCTGTGCTCGGGAAGGTGGATTCTCCTTCTGGTTCCTCTGTCCAGCTCTGAGGAAGCCCAGGTAAGGGGCGAAGGAGGAACCCCCTTGTGACCTCATCACTGCATCATCAAGTAGCGATTGTTGTGTGACTCCAGAGCTCCCAGCTCAGATCAAGCCCTTGAACATGAGAATAGGCTATGATTAGCATCCCCTTTGCTGTCTCGCCCTCTCCTTGGGTCCCTCAAAATTCATGCCAGTGAAATCAGGCTACAGTGAAGGGTTCTGAACTTTAAGGTTAGGGAGGCTCATTGCTGCTAGGAGCAGAAAAGCTCTGTTAACACGTGGCCTTTCTCTCCTCCCCCAGCCTCCCAAATTTTAATTCCTTTGAACTGGTCCCTTTTTCATCGTTCTTGGAGAGCTTGGGTTGATCACAGCCATTTTTGACTCTCTGGTCCTCTGTTTTTAACATGAGATTCTGAATCCTCTTTTCTGCACCTCACACTCTCTGGCCCAAGTCCAAGGATTATTTTGGCACCTTTTCTCAATGTCTCTGTCTGTAATTCACTGTTTGCTGGGCTCTGTGATTATATTTTCAATCAGGGAGTGGCCACCCCTTGATATCCAAGGTAAATGTTGCCTATAATAAAGAAATTGAGTTTGATGGTCCTGACCAGTCCTGACCTGTTGGGTTAAGCCCAGATCCTGTCTTAGAGTAAGAAAGATTTGCCTCTGAGAACGTTCCTTCCTTGGTTTTTCCAGCACCGGGCCAGTGGGTCTTTGTGATTGCAATAGGGGTGTTTCTGGGTGATACTATGAGTGGGAAAGGCAACTGGGGCACAGGGTGCCTTGAACTCTGGTCCAGGACATTCGTCTTGGCCATCATTCCCTGATGAACCATGAGTGACTTTGGTTAAAACTGTGATACGATCATGTCTAAGGTGTTGAAAGATATTTCTGACAGCAAAGTGTGGGATGGATCGGAGGAGGGAGTGGTGGAGTGAAAGTTGAACTTGTCTGTTTAAAAGAAATAAAAATCTCTAAGCGTGAAGGAAGGCGGTGGTGGTGGGAGAAAGAGGGTGCCAGAGAGGCAAATTTATGGGACTGGTTTGTGGAAAGTTAAGAAGAAAATTAAGAAAGAGGACTCCCACGTGCTATTGTGAATGGGCACTGAGGAGGCAGAACAGGTGTTAGGAGAAGATGAGTTTGAGTCTGAGCGTGTTGAATGTGTTTGCAGCGGGGCATCTTGAATGGTGACTGGAAAGACGGTTCTGGCCTTGGTGCCACTGGGCAGACCTGAGACCTTGAGTTCACTTCAGTCCAACACCCGTTCACTGAGTGGATGGGAATGAGCTGGTCCAGAGAGGGGGCTGGAGGAGAGAAGAGAGACAGTGCTGGGAGGATGGGGAGTCCCAAGGCATGGTTTATTTGTATTCCCAGTGGACAAAGAATACCATAGACAATTGAAACCCAAATGAACCTGAATAAAAGGGGAGGGTGGGCCAGAGGTGAGCCCCCTGCCCCAGGATTACTGGTGTTAGACCCATTGTCTTGGTGCAACCCATTCCTCTCATTTTCTTTCCTCCGTCTTTTTGTTCATGAGCTCCATCTCTTCAAAGGTGCTGAGAAGCAGTTCCCACACTCATCTCAGGAGTCCCAGCTCCACCTGCTGTTCACATCTGGACCGAAGCTAGCAATCTGGATATGGAGAAGGGAAGTCACTTGTGACAGTGATGTCAAAGGATGCAGTGATTTCCGCTGGCTGTTGTCTGGCTGTTGTCACCTTCCTCTCTCTCCTTTCTCCCCTCTCCTATTTCTTGCTTAAGAAATTCCCACTGAATAATGAAAGTATATCATTCATTGGACAGTCACCAGGACATTTGTCCATCATCTTCTCATTCCTTAACACCCTTCTTTAAAGGATTACATTTAGTATGACAGCTATCAGCGTACTTTTGGCTTAGGGTTTGGAGACAGTAATAGCAGGACTTAGAAAAAGAAGAAGTTGCCTTTGGCCCATTTCAGACTCTGAAATCAACCAGTGGGGACATTCCTGGGCACCAGGAATGGAATCTACAGCCTAGGAACCTACAGTCAACTGGGAGAAAGGGAGATGCGTGGTGTTTGGGGAAGTCCTGCCACCCTTCCTGGTCCTGCTGGAGGTAAAAATTAGTTCTTTCCTCTCTTCCATACCTACCCTTGGTTGTTCTTAAAATCTGTTACCCTTCAGGTATATTTTTCAGTTGACTATGGCTTGATTTTTACCTTCATGGAAGTAAGAGATTCTATTGCGTGGCTGGTGGGAAAATAAAAATTGAGGTATTTGTGGACTATGATTAGATTCAAAGTTCTGTAATCACAGAATATGATTTGCTCCTAAGGAAGGTCCTGCCTGTGTCATGTAGGAACTCGGGGATGGAGCCCAGATCAGAAATCACGGAATCGTCCTCCACTCTGCTTTGCTCTCTACCTTCCACGTTCTGTACATCACCCCAGCACGACCCCTGCCCTGTGATGCACGCTCTTGTCAGATGCAGTCTGGTGGCCTGTGTGGCACACGTCTGTCCCCACCACCCAGCAGACCGCTGGGGGGGCTTCTCTAGAGAACCTCAGTCTTCTCTTCATCTCCAGGTCTTATCAGTTCCGGATGCTTCACTGGTGCTAATCAGCGTCTGTTGAAAGCACAGAACTTGATTTAGCAGGGTAGCTTCACGACAGGCATACATAACGCCTCCGATAGGCTGAGGCTGAAGCCCGCGGAGGACTGCCTTTGCGTTTCCTTCCTGTGGTGCCATACTGCCCTTGGCTCAGGGACCCCGCAGGCCTGCCCCACTGTGACTCTCCAGACCAGTGGTTCCCAAAGGGTAGTGTGGAGATTCTGGGGGTTCCCGAGATGCTTTTAGTGGGGTCTGAGTGTCAAAAAAGTTTCATAATAATAACATGTTATTTGATTTTCTCACTCTCATTTCTCCACGAGTCTGCAGTAGAAATGACAGCAGAGACTGCATGGCATGTGATGCGGTGACATCGTCCATCTGACAGCTAGTCAGCGTCTCCTTGTGTATAACACGCGTTACAAAATTTCTCAGTTTTAAGTTTTAATGCAAGAAACATCAGTAGATAAAATCTACAAGAACAAAAGCTCTTTGGGCTCCTCGTTAACTTTAAGAGTGTAAATTCTTCCCAAGACCAAGCGGTGTGAGACCCGGGGCAGTGGATGCCTCCCTGGGGCCCCTCCCCTCCCTGACAGGCTCTGCACAGGCCAGGCTGGCAATTCTGGCCCCAGGTACCGATCCACACGTACCTCTCTGGACCTCGCAGAGCCCAGCTCATGCGCCACCCTGCCTGCGCCCGGCACTGACGGTGTCTCCCTTGTCGACAGTCTCCGCCTCCTCTGTGTGGCGAGTCCTTGTCAAGAAGGAGGCAGGCAATGCGAGTGGTTGTGGACCTGGGAGATGGCTGGCCCTTTGGGACATTGAGAATGGGTGACCGGAGAGGAAAAGGGGACCTGCTGGCTTGTGCAATGTCCCCTGTGTCCTCCTGTGGCCCCTGATCTCCAGGGTCCTCCCAACGACTTCCCACTCAGTCCCCACTTCCCCCCTCTGGCCCTGATTTGTCCCTCTGTGTCTTCTCTCCCAGCCCCAGCAAGAGAGCAGAGATGTGGCCAATCAGGAGAAAAGATTTTTTTTTTTTATTGAGAAGCAGGGAGGAAGGAACATTAAAGGGCTTGGAGTACTTTTAATGGGCTCAGAGTCTAGAGGGTGGGTGAACTTGGTTGGGAGTTGTGGAGAGTATTTGGGAAGAAATACAAACAGAAGAACTCACTGCCTTCACTGAGGAGCATGGAGCTGTGCTCTGAAGAACGCTGGAGAAATTTCTATCGGTTTAGCCAGTATTTTTTTGTTTGTTTTAATTTTTCAACTGCGTTTACTCCTCGAAACCTTCGTAAAGTTGTTGCATCCCAGGAAGGCCGACTGCTGAACAAGGAAATCTGTGTCCTTGTAATGATCTCATATGACCAGCAGGAGGCAGCATGGTAGAGGAGATAGCAGCTGGACAGTCTGGCCTCGTCCTGACCACAGCAGTGGCAGAGAAGGGCAAGAACTGGTCTGACCCTCAGGGAAGAGCTTGGGAACATACATGTCTGTCTACACCATGCAGTCTCCTGGGAGAGGAGCACGGAGGAGTCGTTGATTTGGGAGGAAAACCCAATATACTGTGATGATATCTTTCTTCTTGCGTCTGAAGAGAGGCAGCGGCTTCTAAGCTGTCTGTGTTCCCAGCAGGTGCAGGCAGAGAGGGGATGGCGGGGGGCAAGGGTGTGCGGTATCTTCATGATCAGGTGGTGGAGGGCACTTCGGAGGTGTCACTGCTGCTTCGGCAGGTACTCCTGCTGCCTGGGGGGGCACTTCACAGGGGGGCACTTCTGCTGGCTGGGCCCCCCCGGGGGACACGGCTTGGGAGGGCAGGGCTCAGGGACCTGGGGAGGGCAGGGCACAGGGACTTTGGGAGGGGGCGGGCAGGGGACTTTGCATTGCTGCTGCTGCTGCTGCTGAGACATTTTCCTTAGATTGACGATAAACTGAAAGAAGGAAAAAAACCCTTTAGAATGAGACAACATCAGTGGAGAAGGTTATTTCCAAGTTAACACGAGAGACAAGCACTGTCTCTCATTACTTATTTCTCTTTTTTTTTTAAACAATTTTTAATTGAGTTATGGTCATTTTACAATGTTGTGTCAAATTCCAGTGTAGAGCACAATTTTTCAGTTATACATGAACATACATACATTCATTGTCGCATTCTTTTTCGCTGTGAGCTACCACATGATCCTGTATATATTTCCCTGTGCTGTACAGTATAATCTTGTTTATCTATTCTACATTTTGAAATCTCAGTCTGTCCCTTCCTACCCCCCGCCCCCTTGGCAACCACAGTTTGTATTCTATGTTTGTGAGTCTGTTTCTGTTTTGTATTTATGTTCATTACTTATTTCCTTAATAGGAATGCTATGGCCATCTTATTTCACTCCCTCCTGAAACCACCCACCCTACAGAAGTCCCCATAGACCACAGTGGCCAAAAAAGAGAATTTTCTTAGGAGCTGCCCCACAGGTGCCAGTGCCTCTCTGTCTGCTCCACCTGGAAGTAGGTGCCTGGACTGTACCCTGTCCTTTAAATGGAGCATCTTTGCTCTGCTGGGAGTTGTGGGAAAGAATGAGTTTGGAAAGTGTGCTTGAAATAAAAGGTAAGATGCCTTTAGAGGAATCAGCTTGAAGAAAAGAAGTTTAGGGGGGACAATAAAGCATCTGCTAAATTTTATAAGACCAGTTGATGCAAAGAGACCAAACTGGAGAAGTTAGATGACATTTCTTCCAGGTATGATGGAACATTTTCTTGCCCTGAGACTGTCTGTATTGGTTGCTGAAGCATTTCTTCCCCTGACTTTGCCCTTTTTTGGCAATGTGTCTAGCCCTCCCGTATCATTCCTGACTATTTTAAACTTGACCCACTGCTTCTACAAGGAGAATTAATGTCCCTTTGTGTTGGCTGTCTTAAGAGTTAGAACCCAGAGCAGAGACAGAGTCGGTAGGAACCCCCAGCCAGGCACCCAGCTTAGACCCTCACTGCATAAATCCTCGTGCTCAGGCCTGTGGTAGAAAGCTTGACTTTAAAACAAGAGAAAGATTCAAGGAGGAGCATAAGAAAGAACAAAGACTGGGGATGTTGAGAGCTAAGTTCTGGCTTCAGCTTTGCCAACATCCATTAGGCCAAGCTGGAGCTTTTCCCTCTATACCTTCAATCACATAATCTCAAATTATTTCCTATTTTAGAACAACAAACTTTTCCTATAAAAGGCCAGAGAGTAAGTATTTTAGGCTTTTCAGGCCAGTCTTCGTCACAACTCTTCAACTCTGCCATTGCCGTGCAGAAGCAGGCATAGACAGTATGTAAACAGATGGGCCTGACTGTGTTCCAATAAAACTTTATTTACAAAGACAGGTGGGCTGAGCTCTGCCTGCGGGCTCTAGTTTGCTGACACCTGATTTAGACCCTGACTTTCTGCCTCGTGTTCCATCCCACTTCTCTCTGCTCATGGTCTCTCCCACCGGGTCTTTCTTTTCTGGTCTGTTTTATCTGTTCCCATTGCTGTTCCTGATCGTCTGTCTTTTCCTTCCCACCTCACCCCATAGCTCTCCACAATCTTCTCATTCCCTCCAATGGGAACCTATCGACGGCCTCCCTGAGGGCTTCCTCGCCCTCAGCACAGAGCCTCCCCACTCACCTGCCTCTCCGGGCTGTTGGGCTGTTCGAGGCCTCTGGGATTCAAGTGGTGTGGTGAAGCTCGGAGCAGGGTCCTTTTATCCTGGGCTCGGCTGGCAGCAGGAAACAAAGGGGTTTCCCCACCACTTCCTGATGTCCTGGTGTCTCACTCAGTTCTTGAAAACACTTGCCAAATCCCCTCTTTGCACTCAAAACTCTAGTTTGGCAGCTTTTGGGTGAATAAGAGCATTTCTATTTTCTCGGAAAGGATTTAGTATGTGAGTGTGATGGGTGGGGCAGAGGGATATAGGGATAAATGCGTTTCCTTCAAATGTACGTGCTACTTCAGTAGAGTTTGGGTGAACATGAGGAGACAAGAGGAAAGGAAACTCTGGGCTGGAACGCCCGGAGATAGAGTCCTAAGGACGCCAGGATTGGACACTAATGCACGTCATAATCCATCCTAGAGTCTCTGCCCCACCTTTCATACAAAGTAAATGAAGTTACATCCACACCACACACATCACCTCTATCACTGATGTTTGTGGTCAAATGAAGTTAAGATCATTTACCCAAAGACCACTGAGCACCTACCAGGGGCCAGGTCTGTGAGTAGGGAAGGATACAATAATGACTAAGACCCAGTGCAGGCCCAGGAAGAACTCAGTCCAGTGGGAGACAGATGTGAGCACGCGGAGAGAAGGGGCAGTGCAGGATGGCTGGTGTTGGATTAGCACACCACACATTTGCTCCCTGGGAGGTTCTGTGGAAGAGGAGTCTCCTGTACAGGAGATTCTTTCCCCTTCTAGAACTGTCCTGAGCTCTGGAGCGTGATTTATCCCTTCTTCACCTGCTTCATATCATCCTGCCTCCAATGATCATCCATGAATTCATATTGCACTCTCTTCTCCCCTTCATCAGGACCCTCCGTTATATCCCGTATTTCCAAAGAATGAAATGCGAACCTCTTGTTGGTCATTGACCTTCCTTATTGGTCCTAGGAGGCTCCTTCTCTGCAATAGCCAATGACCTCAGAGTCCTGGGCACCATCTTTCCCCACCTGGTAGCTCAGGATTTTTTTGTGGTAATGAGAAAATCTCAACAGTGTGGGCAGAAAAATGGGTGCCTCAAACAGAGTCTAAATCCTTAAGTAATTTAGCTTATTCTACACCCCAAATTTTAGCAAAGACCCCCTTGTTAATGGAAAATGTAATGAAAGTATTGTTAGAACAAGGCATGGGTCAGGTGGCAGGAAACTATACATCTTGTGAACAGCAGGAGTCCTAGGGGCAAGCAAAAAAAGCAGGAGCCTTCGGGCTGACAGGAACCCACACATCTTGTGAACGAGAGGGGTCTTAGAGGTAGACAAAGAAAGGTGGGAATCTCTGGCTTCTGAAAATAACCTTTTGCTCATTATGCCCTCCTTACAATAAAATTAGCCTTGCAGATAAGAAGTACCCACCACATACCAATGCCATGACACTTCCAGTCAAGACCAAGGAAGGACAAAAACTCCCCCTCTCCTCAGGAAGTTGAAGCTGGGTTGAAAATGAGGAAATATAATCCCAATCTCCTTCCTTCTCAATGAATATTCCACCCAGTCATTTTTGGGGGATCATTTATCTTTAAAATCTTTTATAATTGACGTCTAGTTGATTTACAATGTTAGTTTCAGGTGTACAGCAAAGTGATTCAGTTACACACATACATTCATATATATTTTTTCTTTTCAGATTCTTTTCCATTATGTATTATTACAAGAGATTTAATATAATTCCCTGTGCTATATAGTAGGTCCTAGTTTATCAGTTTTATATGTAATAGTGTGTGTCCATTAATCCCCAATTCTTAATTTATCCCTCCTATACCCAGTCATTTTTTTCACCCCAAATAACCAGCTTTCCAAAGAAACTGTCTACTCACCTAAGCTTGCCTGCTCTCCCCTTGAGAGTATACATCACTGAATAAATCCTCGCTTTGCTTTCTTGACCTCCATGTCTTGCCTCTGACTTATTTCTGTGACAAGACAAGAAGCTACTCTCTGGCAACCGTATGGACATTTTAACAGTATTAATTATTCCAACCCATGAACATAGAAGGTTTTCCACTTACTGGTACCCGAGTTTGCAGACAGAGCCAAAGCATAGGCAACCTAGTGCTCTTATTTTTGGTAGAATTTGACAAGCTTACTTAAAAATGAAATTTTAAAATTTGGTTCTATTGAATGCATTCAGGAATTTCAACACATTTTTGTTGGTGGCACTTGATGAGGTTACTTTAAAATTCATATAGAAAGACAAATGACTAAGACTATTCTAGAAGTTCTTAAAATATAACAAATTTAGCTACCAGATATCAATACCACAGTAATTAAGACAGTGTGGTATTACTGTAAGGACAGACACATGGACCAACGGAACAGGATGGAGACTCCAGAAACAGACTCACAGATACACAGCCACTTGGCTTATGACAGAGGGTGCTCTTCAGTGCAGTGGGGAAAGGGTGGTCCTTTCAACAAGTGGTACTCAGATCACTTTGCTATTCCTATGGGTCTAAAAAAATATATCTTGACTCCAAACAAAAATTAGTTCTGGGTGGATTATCTACATTTGAATGGTAAAATGACAGAACTTTAAAAAAAGGGAGAGCATATCTTCATAATCTTGTCAACAGCAAAAATTCCTCAAACAAGGGCTAAACAGCATAATTATAAGGAGGAAAATGACCAATTAGATTTCATTAAGATTAAGAATTTCTGGTTGTTAAAAGCCACCACTGTGATGGCAAAAAGGCAAGCCACAGAGGTGGAGAAGCTATTTGTGATACATATATCTCACAAAGGACTTGTATCCAGAACACACACACACACAGATAGACACAGACACATAGACACACAGACACACACACACACTGTTTCTCTTTCTCGTATAGATCAACAGGCAAACAAGAAACAAAAATAGAAAAATGTCCAAGCAACTTGAACAGGCAGTTGATGGAAGAGTATTTCCAAATTTCCAATACACATGTAATAAAGTGCTCAACCTAATCAGTCGCAAAAGAGATAAAAATTGAAATCACAATGTATTACCTACACATCACCACTGAAAAGGCTACTGTGTAAAGGACATCGACAAGATTGCTTAGAGTGTGGAACTATGAAAACTTTCATATACCGTTGGTTGGAGTAAACGTTGTATAGAGTTTTTGGAAAAACTACTAGTATCCACTAGAGCTGGACATTCTATCCTCCGATCCAGTCATTATGCTCCTAGGTGTGTGCCCAACGGAAGTATATACAGATAGTAACAATACATGAACACGGATGTTCACAGTAGCATCATTTAAAAAAACTTGGTTCTTGTTTCAGCAGCACATATACTAAAATTGGAAAGATGAAACAGGTTTAAATTGGAAACTTCTAAAATGCCAGCCAACAATCAAGTGGCTACATAAATAGTGGTGTATCCCGGCCAAGAAAGACTAGACAGCAATGACATGAATTACAACCACAATCTGCGGTTACGCCCTGGGAAGTGAAATGAATCTCACAAATACAGTTCTGAGGGGAGAAATTCAGGCAATAAAGAATTTCTACAGTGTGATTTCCTTTTTAATAATTTCAAAACAAGAAAATCAAATCTGTGGCGTTAGATGTCAGGACAGCGGTGGTATTTGGGGGTGGGTAGTGACCGGGAGGGGACACAGCAAGATGGGCTGCCGGGCTGCTGGTGACGTGCTATGTCTTCACCTGTATACTGGCTACATGGTGGTCCAGCTAGTGAAAGTTTATTGAGTTGTATACTTAAACTTTGTGGTATTTTGTGAATTCATCCTTCAAATTTAGTTCAAGTGAAAGGTTACTTTAAAGAAAAGGAGAGCAATGGAAATGCCAAGATCCCTGCAAGGTGGTCAATGAGGAAAGAGAGAGATGATGAGGACAGCAGGGTAGGCAGATATTGTAAATAACTTCACAACAATAAAGTCTACAACTTATAGGAAAAGCATAAATTCCTTGAAAATACAAGTAACAGAAACTGACACATAAAAAAATTTTGAATATCCTGCAAATGATCTTTCGATGTGTCACCTTGGCTAGGCTACCATCCCTAGTTATTCAAACTCTAATCCAGGTGTTGCTGTGAAGGTGGATGTGATTAATGTTCATAATTAATTGACTTTGAGTAAGGGAGAACACCCTAGATAATCTAGTTGGTCTGATTCAACAGCAGGAAGACCTGAAGAGTAAAGCTGGAGCATCTCTGAAGAAACTCTACGTGTGTACAGTAGCTTTGGCCCGTGACAGACAGTTCCAGCCTGCCATTCCCGGCAGCCAGCTCTATGGATTTTGGACTTGCCTAGCTGGGCCCCACAGTCATCATATAAACCAAGTCCTTGCAATATATCTCTTAATGTATATCTCCTACTGAATCTGTTCCTCTGGTTGAACCCTGATTAATACAATCCTTATAATCATTAGAGAAATTTAACTCATAGTTTAAAACCTCCCCATTTAGAAAATGGCAGGTTGAATTTGGTTAACTAGTGAATCATACCAAACACTTAAAGGAGAGAAATGTTAATCATACATCATATTTTCAGAAGACAGAGAAAGAAGGAGCAAATAGTCACCACGTCTTTTTGGTGGTAGCATAGCTCTGACACTGAAATTCGACAAGAACATTACACAGAGGAAAACGTTTCATGGGACTGGATATGTGTGGGCAGCCAGACATTGGTGGGAGTGCAAAATGGCACAGCCAACTCAGAAATCAATCTAGCAGTTTCTTGAAGTATTACACATCCATCTGTGCTATCACCAAGAAGCTTCATTTCTAAACATTTAAGAGAGCTAAAAACATGTGTCCACAAAAGGCCTGTACATAAATATTCATAGTTGCTTTGTTGAAGTAGAGCCAAACTGAAACAACCCAAAATGTTCAACATACAAATGGATGGGCAAATTGTAGATAATTCACACCGTGGAATACTGCCTAGCAATTGAAAAAAAAAAAACCCTAAAGAAACTACCAATAAAAGCAATAGCATGATGAATATCAAAACATCACGTTTAGCAAAAGAAGCCAAGCACAGAAGAGTGTAATCTGCACGATTCTGTTTGCATGAAGGTCCAGAATAAGCAGAGCTAACCCGCGGCGACAGAAATCTGGACGGTGGATGCCTTTGACAGGGGATTAAATAGGAAGGGGCACTGGAAGTGTTCTGTATCCTCTTTGTGCTTGGATGCTACAAGGGCTATCGGTTATGATAGGCTCATGGTATCTGTCTGCTTAACTCATTGCCTGAGTTCTGAAATTGTTCTCCTAGATGTCTGCATACTTGAATTTTGTCATCCACATTGGCCATAGTGAAAAGATGTGTGATTGCTTTACTTTTTCACTTTTCCTCGCAGTGGCCATAAGAACTGGCTGTATAAAATCTGAGTTGGCATCCTTGACCATCAGTAAGTGCTTTCTCAGAAGACTCCGGCGGTGCTGGAAAAAGCAGTCTCCTTATACTCATACAGACAAGGGTATGTTCTTTCTCCTTCACGGTTGTTCTTCCAGGTGAGGAGAAAAAAGTTAGTATCTGGATAGCCGCCAATGTGGAGTTTTCTTTGAAAGTCAGGAGTTAGTTTTTGGGAATTGATAGGAATCAGAATTGCTGGGAAAAGACTTGATATTTGCTCCAGACCCGCTGCCTCTGAGGCTGAGAGGTCTCAGGTCAGTCCTCGTCATGCCATTGGGATCTTCTGGGGACAAGAGCAGCTTGGACAGAAAGATGGATGGAGTGATTCTGTGTGGCCAGATGTGGAGATGGGCGATAGTTAAGACTGATAAGCAGACATAGATGGATAGATAAATGTATGTGTGGGTGATAAACTAACAGAGTACAGAGGACATTCAAGCAAGAATTTTAAGTTTGTGTATTCTTTGTTCCAACTGCTGAACTGAGGTCTAGAAATATAAAACACTGTGCCTTGGGGTCGCACAGTGGATGCTGGAACCCAGTAATCTGGTTGATAGTGCCCTAGCCTTTCTGTGACACTGTCAACTCTCATCTCATTGCATGGCCAAGTGTAAGTTTCCAGGGGGGAAGAGACGTGGAGAAGAGTCATTCCACAAATATTTATTGAGGGCCTCATATGTCCTGAGGACGGTTAGGTGCCGAGCATACAGCAGTGAGCAATACATGAAGCTTAAATCCATCAAGGGGAATAGACCTGAAGCAAACAGTTACATGAATAGTTCTTTAATTTCAATGATTATATGTGTTATGAAAGAATGGTTCAGGATCGTAAGAGCACAGAAAAGGAGGCGCCAACCTCATCTAAAATAATAAACCCGAGTTAGCCTGAACCCGATACAGTGTGTGAAAGTTAGCCAGGGAAAGGCAGCCCCTGGCGGAGAGACCAGCACGTGTGGTGGGTCGGAGGGAAGGAACCTGGCATACGAGGAGCAGACAGGCCAGTGTGACCGGAGCTAGGAAGCCAAGCCATGGGAGCATGCTGCAGGCCATGCTTCGTGGGACCAGATATGTGGGAGCAGCCAGGCAATCAAAGCCTTACAGGCCAGTGGGCACAAGGTCAGGTATTTTTAAGTGCAACAGGAAGCCACTGAAGGAGATCAAACAAACAGTACAGTCCCGTTTGTAGTTTTGAAAGACCGTTCTGGCTGCAGTGCTGTGAGTGGCTTCTAGGGCACCGGGAGTTGAAGACCAGCTGAGACGCTCTTACAGTTACAGGTGGAATTGTTAGGCTCACAGTATTAGCTCCCATCATTCTAATAATTCCCTGCATCTGGTACCCATAATAATGTCTCAGTAGTCAAAATTATACCACAGCTGATAAATACAGTTAGGTCTGCCTTTCTTGGATGTAGCCTCCTGAAATATTTAGTGTTTCATTTTTGTTTTTAAATAAGCATCCAGGTAATTTCCAGCTAGCAAAACTGAGCCTCCTGATAGATGTTTCAAACATGTCACTGATGTTGCCAGATGTCCTTTCAACTTGCCTGGATATAAATCCAATACTAATGTGGGCTTGTGGCAAATATATGCAATTTCCCCCCTTGCTTTCCAATACCCTCTAAATACCTTTACTATGTATGGGCTATTTTATGAATTTATGCATTCCTTCTCCCTGAAGTGGAACCCAGAAAATAAGTCTCACGGTCTCCTTGACAGCCAAGATGCAGTCATGTGACCTGGGCTCTACCAATCAGAACTTGCTCCAGAAAGAAGCAGTGGGAAGAGAGTCTCCTTGTAGAATACATTTTGCTGGCAAGGGTGGTGGCTTTCTTGCCTTTGGCTGAAGATGCAAGGGTGTGTTCCTGGCATAAATGTTGCATTGGTGGAGCCGTGGCGGTGGTGGCAGCAGCTTCCTCACCAGGCCGGTTCTGTGGTGTGGTTTTGGACACTGTTCCTTGATACTTAGCTTCAAACCTGGTTCTTTAGCCCTCCCAGCAGTTCTGCAGTCCACCCAATAGGCTTTTTTGGTAAGCTCTTTTTCTGCTTAGTTCACCAGAGTGAGCTTCTGTTGCTTCTAATTAATATCCTCAGCTGATATAAACCTAGAAGTTATTAATTACATAATGTAAAGCCTCTTTTAAATTTCCCTGAAATGACATCATGGAATCGAGGTTCTCAGAAGTATAGCTGAACAGGAAAAACAGGGCTGATCAAAGATTCTGTTTATTTTTAGCTTGCATAGGGTTATGACAAACATTTATCAACAAATAAGAAAAATGTATGTCTCTATAATAGTCCAAAGAAACTATTTCACAGGGCCATCACATAGGTGAATTTCTGAACCCATCAACTAAAAATCGAAATATAGCAAAATGAAAATCATACACAATCTGAATTACTGAGTGAATCTTTCCTGCCCCATTTGTGTATGTCAGTTTTTCAGGGATTCGGGATTCAGGAGAGTTCAGGACGATGTTGGTGTCTAGTCTGTTACCTGAAGCTGTAGCACATAGTCACGGGACAGACTTAAATACTGAGAGCTAGAACACAGGGCTGGAAAGTCGGGGGACCTGGGAAGGGAGAGGAGAGGGCACTGGGCAGATGTAGAGAGGGGAGTGGTGGTCCCTGGGTATTTCTCAGACCACCACTGTGCGCTGGGTGACATGTTTGCCTTGTTGCATTGTCTGGTAGGGAAAACTGCACTTAAAGACCATAAATGAGTGGAAGGAAATTACTACTTCACTCTGTGTGCCAGGGAGATGGGACGCCCACCTGTCGGTAACTGTGAAGTTGAGAAGTTGCTATTTAGCAGAAATCAATACAAAAGGATTTCCAGTTAATGTCCAGCATTTTGGTGCATGGTACTTGAGCCCTAGCCAGTGGAAAAAGTGAGCGATTACCCACTAAAGAAGTGTCCAGAGTGGTGGTAGGCTCAGTAGAGTGGGAGTGGCAGGTGGGATGAATGTTAGCATGTGTGGTGGAGTTTCAGGGACTGAGCAGGTGCTTGGTGTGATCGCTAAAGTCAGTGCACCCCAAGTTCCCCAGTGTCAGCCTGAGCTGTCACGGGGAGGTGAGTGGGTTCTAAAGGCACCTGTCCCCTGAGCCACACTGCCAGAGTATAAGAAAAAGTGGAACTAGAAACAGGTGATGATAAGTCTCTTTGAGAAATATGATCACTAGGAACAGTGTTGAAAGCCATAATAATTCATAACATTAATTTAGCAATAATTCATGGCAAAAATGTTCTCAAATAGAATGGTAGTTTATAATAATGACCAAATTATGAGTAACTTGACATAAACATTTTCCTGAACTTATGTCTGTTTCCCTGACACTCACATTGTCACTTAGCTACATAGATTAATTAAAATAACAGATATATTAGTCCTTTGAGTGGTTCTTTGGAGACTGGATATTTTCAGAAGTGGGACAGGGGTTCAAAATGTATGTTTGCTCTTCAAAAGTTGAAGAAGCAGAAGGAAGTCATTTGGGAGTAACTCTTGTGGGCGGGAGCAGCACAACATGATGGGAGAAATACGGGGACAGTTTACTCCTGGTGCCGGCCCGGAGGCTGTGGCTTACAGACCTGAAAGGCAGAAGGTCTTGGAGTTCCTGGTAAATTCCAAATAGCCACAGGGGTGCAGGCTTGCACCAAGCTTTTAGCTTGTCTGTGGTCTAGTTGGAGGAATGCAGAGTGAAAATAGGGCCCCAGGAGTCTCTGTTGGAGGAATATTCATGTCTCAATTACAATTAGTAAAAACAAATTAAGGAGAAAATTTTCAATGTCACAGAAACTCTTTAGTGATATTAAAATGAGCATTGAGACTAAAGGGGAGTAGACCAAAGAGGAATGTACCACAGGTGTGGCCTGGAGAAGTGTTTAGGATGGGGCCAGACGGCAAGATATACGGGCCAGGAGAGCTAAAAGGAGGCTTATGATGTGGACAGTCTGAGATGATGTGAGGAGGGTAACAGCCCCATTTAGTCAAGCACCCCATTAGTTGCCAGTTAGAGAACTTCTCTATCCTCAAACTAGGACAAGGTCCTGAGAGGGCCAGGTTGGGTAAGGGCCCCAGTTAAGGCGAATTTCTCACTAAGCTTGTGCCCCGGAGGAGGGGCTCTTGGTGCGGGGTGATTCCGGTAACAGCGTACATGTCAAGTCCTTTTCAGAGTTTCAGGTGAATTGATTTGAGTTGTGTGGTACTTGGAGCTGCCCCGACTTGGGCTGTTCTATTTTTCATTAGACTTCTCTGCAATGCAGCGTCCATCTCAGTTCCCCGTCAGCTTTGGGGAAGCCAGAATCTGATTGGTGGGATGTGGTGGTGGGGGGGGTCCTGTTGTGCTTCAGGTGCGCCAGAGTGTTTTGATTTAATCAGGAGGCCCAACTGTGTCTGAGGTCATTCCTTTGGTCACTGGAAGTTGCAGCGGATGATAATGTTTTTCCTTTTACTTCCTTTTTTGGGAGAATCGTATTAAAGTTCACAGGAGAAAAGAAATGAAAGGAAAAGGAAAATGAATGAGAGACAAAAGACTCTCCCCTTTCCCATGATATGATTTTAAAAACAAGTTGGGGTGTTTCCTTCACTTAAGGAGACACAGGAAGCTGACATTGTCTTCTCTTAGGACAGCTTCTCTCGTGTCAGTAGGCCTTTTTCTCCCACGTATGCTTGATGGCAACGTGTACAGAAGGACTGATTGCATCAGTTGCAGTGGAAGAGGCAACAACCCCAGACAATAAGATGACTGTAGAGGGACGCTCCTACGCACAGAGAAGCCAAAGCCCTTGTGACAAACTGTGTAATTACCCTTCTGATTTCCAAGGATCTGTTTTGATTTCTTAACACCTTCTTTATGGCTGTCCGGATTCCACACCCTCCCCCTGAGACACGGCAGTCCTGAGAACCACCGCCTGCCTTCTCCTCGAGAGTCCTGAACCATGCCCACCTCCCAGTGCCCAGCTGTGCGGTGCCAGCAGAAGGGCCCTTCTGTGCAGTGACCCTCGTCCTGCCGGAATAAAGGCCCACCAGGATCACATTCCGTCCTCCAGACTTTCAAGACCATGAAACAAGAACAAACGTGTCACACTCTATGGGTTCTGAATCCTTCCATTGTGTCTTTTTTATATTCTTACTAATCTTTACCCCTGCTCTGCCTGGAATAATATGTGACAAAACAGTGGCTTTTCTGAAGTGGGTGTGCTGGGTCTCTCTGGCCAAGAATGACCTTTGATTCCAAGCTTCCGAATGCCTCAGAAAGAGAAGCAAGATCAAACCCTACTGTGCGCCTTCTGTCTATGACATAGGCGGGATTTCCACTCCCTAAGCTGTGTGCATCATGAATAAAGGCTGTATTTCATGGTCAAATGTAAATTCAGTTTCTTTCTTTTTTGTCGTTTAAAAAAACTTGCTTTTGGTAACTGAAGTTGGTCAGTGTTTTTGTTGTGGGGGAGAGTGTAGGGGGTGTGTGTGTGTGTGTGTGTGTGTGAACCTTTTATCTCTCCCCATTTGACCCAGAGTTTTAGGCTTTTACAATAAATGTTACATGAATTTTGTTTAAACTAGATCTGATATAATGGATAAGAAGAATAAATTTTCATTGCTTTAGATTCACGTCCTACTACTTACATCCATTGTGACTCCCGTTGAAATATTTTAAACTGCTGTTTTGATTACTTTAAAAGTTATAAAGGTAATCAAGATTTTTGTTGCCTCTAGAAAAAGTTTTTTTTACAACAAATTTTGATTTTATTTAAAAATTATGGCTTAAGTAAAATCTGTAAAACCTGAGTAAGCTTCTGGAACAAAAATCATTAATGAAAAATTCTTAATGTTCTAGATCTCTTTTTTTCCCTCTCTACTCAGTTTAAAAAAACTTTATTCATTGTGTTTCTTTTTGATATTGAGTTCTATGAGCTTTTTATGTATTTTGGACATTAACCGCTTATCAGACATATCCTTTGCAAATATCTTCTTCCATTCAGTACGTTGTCTTTTCATTTTGTTGATGATTTCCTTCATTGTGCAAAAGCTTTTTTTTTTTTTTTTGTATTGAAGTACAGTCAACTACAATGTGTCAATCTCTGGTGTACAGCACAATGACCCAGTCATGCATATACATACATATATTCGTTTTCAAATTTTTTTCCAATAAAGATTATTATAAGATATTGAACATAGCTCCCTGTGCTATAGAAAAGAAACTTTTAAAAATCAATTTATATATATAGTAGCTAACATTTACAAATCTCAAACTCCCAAATTTATTCCTGCAAAAGCTTTTAAGTGTGATTAGGTCCCATTTGTTTATTTTTGCTTTTGTTTCACTTGCCTGAGGAGACAGATCCAAAAAATGTTGCTAAAACTATATTGTCTTCTAGGAGTTTTATGGTTTCCAGTCTTACATTTAGGTCTCTCATCCATTTTGAGTCAATTTTTGCATATGGTGTGAGGAAATGTTCTAATTTCATTCTTTTGAATGTAGCTGTCCAGTTTCCCCAACACCACTTATTGAAGAGACTGTCTTTTACCCACTGCATATTTTTGCCTCCTTTGCCATAGATTAATTGACCATATGTGCATGGGTTTATTTTTGGGGTCTCTATTCTGTTCCACTGATCTATGTGTCTCTTGTTGTGCCAGTACCACACTGTAGTTTTGTAGTATGACCTTAATAGCCAGGGAGCATGATGCCTCCAGCTTTGTTTTTTTCTCAAGATTGCTTTGTCTATTTGGTGTCTCTTGTGATTTAATACAAATTTGGGTTATTTGTTCCAGTTCAGTGAAAGCTGCCAAGAGTATTTTGATAGGGATAGCATTAAATCTGAAGATCACTATAAGTAGTGTGGGCATTTAAAGAATACTAATTCTCCTAATCCATGAACATGGGATATCTTTCCATTTCTTTGTATTGTCTTCAATTTCCTTCATCAATGTGTTACAATTTTCAGAGTACAGGTCTTTCACTACCTTGGTTAAGTTTATTCCTAGGCATTTTACTCTTTTTGATGCAGTTTTAAACAGCATTATTGATTGTTTCTCTTTCTGATAGTCCATTATTTGTCTATAGAAAAGCAAGATTTCTGTATATTCTTTTACTGAACTCATTTATTAGTTCTAATAGTTTTATAGTGGAGATTTTAGGGTTTTCTATGTATAGTATCCCATCATCTGCAAATAGAACAGTTTTACTTCTTCCCTTCCAATTTGGATGTTATTTGTTTGTTTGTTTGTTTGTTTGTCTGTTTACTTATTCATTCATTTATGTCTGATTGCAGTGGCTACAATTCCAATGCTATGCTAAATATAAATGGTGAGAGTCTTGTCTTGTTCCTGGTTTTAGAAGAAAAGTTTTCAGTTTTTCACCATTGACCGTGATGTTAGCTGTGGTTTTGTCATAAATGGCCTTTATTATGTTGAGATGTATTCCCTCTATACCACCTTTGTTGAGAATTTTTTTTCATGAATGTGTGTTGAATTTTGTCAAATCCTCTTTCTGCATCTATTGAGATGATCATGTGATTTTATCCTTCCTTTTGTTAATGTAGTGTATCATATTGATTGATTTGTGAATATTGAACCATCTTTGCATACTTGAAATAAATCTCACTTGACAATGTAGTATGATCCTTTTTATATACTTTTATTTCACTTTGGAAATATTTTGTTGAGGATTTTTACATCTATGTTCTTTAGTGATATTGGCCTGTAATTTTCCTTTTCTGTAGTGTCTTTGTCTGGTTTTAGGATCAGGGTAATGGTGGCCTCATAAAATGAGTTCGGAAATATTCCCTCCTCTTCAAATCTTGGAATAGTTTGAGAAGAATAGGTATTAACTCTTCTTTATATATTTGGTAGAACTCCCCTGTGAAGCTGTCTGATCCTGTTTTGTTTTGGGAGATTTTTTGATTACTGGTTCAATTTAAATACTAGTAAGTGGTCTGTAAAGATTATTCATTTCGTAGTGATTCAGTCTTGGAATATTGTATGCTTCTAGGGATTTATTCATTTATTCTAGATTGTCCAATTTGTTGGCATATACCTGTTCACAGTATTCTCTTATAATTGTTTGCATTTCCATGGTATTGATTGTTTATTGAAACTTTACACAATGCTTCTAAGTAGCATGATGGAAAGGCAGGTGAGAAGACCTGAAAATTTCCCTCAGTCCATTTTAGAAGAAGAAAGCAGACTTGGGTTAGCAAGCCACCGATCAAGGGGAAATGCATTATAAGAAGGATCCGCGATAAAGAGAAAGGTGTCACCAGGTAGCCAGGCTCTTTTCAACCCATTCTGTACAACAAAATGGCAATCAGCTCACGTGGACCAGGGCAGGTAGGCAATTCAAGGAAGGTGAGAACATCAGTCATCGTTCTTAATCAAGAAAGAGAGACTTTGACCACCACTTATAACAGCCCCCACCCCAATTCTCCCACTGCCGTAAGTCACTGAAACTGAGGGCTAAGGTAGGACTCTGTGAGTCAGGAGAACTTAATCCAGTGGGGAGATCCTGGAGCAGGGCATTTCCTGTTTTCAGAATCCCAGTCAAGCCAGGTGTGGATGGATTTGCATTTTGGTTGGGAAATTACTGGACCAGGCCAGCTTTAGTCAGCTCCACTTCCCCCTGGGCGGGGCAGCAAGCCCCAATAAAAAGGTCCTCTGCGCCACAGCTGCCATCCTCCTGGTGCTCCAGTCCCCGTCGACTTTGGAGAAACTGGTGAGTCTGACTCTTAAGTTCAGCTGTGTTCTTGTGCTCCTAAATGTTGAGTTCGATCTGAAGACAGCAAATTTGGTGGGTCCAAGGTCATGATCATGGGTTTGCTGCTACTTGGTTGATGGAAAACTGGAATCTGGGCACAGTGCTATGACTGGGATTCTGGTACAGAGTTCAACTTCCTTTATGGAAAAAAGAAGTTAGTAGGAAATCTTTGACATGATGAAGAGGTGAGAAAAAAACCCAAAGTATTTTTCTTCTATTTAATACCCCTCTGCTGTGATTTCAAAGGCTTATGCTGTAGAAGGTGTGAGGCCCGTGTATTCGTCCTGCTGGCCCTTTGCTCTGTGTGTGAGTCAGCCTGGTGGGACCTCAGGAGAGACAAGGATGACAGGAACTGCCTGTGGCTTGCCCAGGATTTCAGAACTTGTGATGGCCTTTCTTGAAGATTTTGTTTCATACAAATAATATTGCTTAACATTCTTTCACACAGAGGTATTTTCTTTGGAAAAATTGTGTGAGAAAAGAGAATGTTTTCTCTGGGCAGGTGAAACAATTTGCTAAAGAGGGAAAAGCCAGAAATTCACTAAAAGGGATTGAAGAGATTCAAGGAGAGTCTTAGAGAGTCGAGAGGAACTACCTCGGGGTGCTGATGAGCCTTAGCTTTGCTCTCCGTAGCAGTTCCTTCTGGTGAACACTGTCGTATAATTTCTTTCAGATTGGAAGACTCCAGAAAGATGTCTTACCAACAGCAGCAGTGCAAGCAGCCCTGCCAGCCACCTCCTGTGTGCCCGCCACCTAAGTGCCCAGAGCCCTGCCCGCCACCTAAGTGCCCAGAGCCCTGCCCGCCACCTAAGTGCCCTGAGCCCCGCCCGCCCCAGCCCTGCCAGCAGAAGTGCCCCCCGGTGCCGCCGCCCCAGCCCTGCCAGCAGAAGTGCCCACCCAAGAGCAAGTAGCGGCTTCAGCACTCACGGGATCAGGAAAGGAGAAGGCCGACCGGCCCATCCGGGTCCTTCCGCAGCTCCACCTTCGTCTTCCCTTCAAGGCCCATCGTGGATACAGAAGCAGCTTCTCCACCCTTCCCCTGGAATATGCCCGTGGTGATGCCTGACGGACGGAGGCGTCCCTCCGGGGCCTGCTGTCCTGCCGCCCCCCCCGGGAGGCAGCCGAGAGGGCGTCACAGCGCTGCAGGAGCAAGAGCGGCGGCTCCCTCCCGGGCGCCGGCAGAGGGTCCCGGCTGCCTCCTGTGTCCCTGCGTCCCCTGGGCCGTTGTTCCTTATCCTCCGCTTCCTGAATAAAGCACAGCTCTTCTCTGCGGTGGAATGAATGGTTCCTTCTTTTAAGACCTGCATTGAGCAATGTCATATCGTCATTTTGCTTTATTTCTATTTTTCTTTGATCCCAAGTTTCAGGCTCTCACGATCAGTGTTATCTGAATTTTGAATCATGTCAAAGATTATTTCTATGTAATTTTAAATCCATGTTGTTTTCCTTCATTACTGTCTGATTGATTAGAGGAAGAAATAATTTACCTCCTCAGGATTTCAGCCCTTCATGGCAATGGCGAAAACTGTATTACATTGAAAAATTGTCCTAGGAAAAAAAATTAAATGAATGTGTGTAAGGTAGTTGGCACGATGCCGCACACAAAATTGGCACTTGGTGAGACAGCAGACCATCACTGTCTCCACCCTCACCCCCGTCACCGCTACCACCATGGCTGCTCCGGCAGGAACCTGGCTCACACATAACCGTATAGGAAAGAAGACGATTCTTAAACTCTATGACCTTTTCATATCTCTTTCTTCTTTTTCTTTTCTAATTAACCTAGTTCTTAATGTGACGTTTTAGATGAAGAGCTTTTGGGAATTAGTGGAATACGCTGCATAAAATTGCAGTTGTTCTTAAAACGTGGATAGTAAGAAGGGAAATAAAATGGGTCCTTACAAGGCAAAGTGCTGCCTCCTCTCCATGTGAACCACCTGCTCTTCTTAAATCAGTCTTATTTTATTTTTCCACCTCTGAAGTTACTCTCTCGTTTGTTTTGGCCTCATATGAAGAGCACTGGGGTTTACAGTGTTTATGCAGATTCGCAAACTTACTGTTGCTCTGTGGCTTGTTTTCTAAGTGCTTAACCTGCCAGTCAAGTAAGCTGCTTAAAGAGGGATGTGTCCTTTAGGTCTATCTTGTGGTCCCAGGTGGCCACAAACAAAATAGTTAATTCAGATTCTGCACATACACGCACATACATACATAGATAAATATAACATTATTTTTAAAAGCAAGAAAGTCTTCATGCTAAATTGTGCTACACCAGAACACACAGAAGATTAAGATCTTTCTCTCAACATTCTTCGCTCACAAAGCTAGAAGTCAAGCTCTCCAAGATGATACAACTGCAGATGGAAAAATATTCCTTGATTACTGCTCAGCTTTTATCAGACTGTGACTCAAGTGAAAAATCATCTCTGATACTTGGGAGTTGCTTCGTAGTGTTATTTGAACTGATACAGAAATTAGTTCCTTGGGGCGGGGTGCTACTGTAACAAATCTTAAATACACAGGATTGGCTTAGGTGTCTGGAGGTGGTTGTCAAAAAAAAAAAAAAAACCTGAAATTGGAAATTTTAAATGTGGAAATTCAATGGCAAAATTTTGCTATAACAGTAATTTGGGAGGCAGACCAAATGTTGGTTATTTGTTGTATTCAACAGGGTATTTCAATAGACATATGTTCAAGAAGTAACTGGTTTGCAGGCCAGAAGTGAAACAAAATTGAGAAAGAAAAATATAGCCCAGAAATTCAAAACCTCCCCAATTAGAAAACTCCCCACTTGTAAACCCCAAAGAGCAAGGCATGAGATTTGACATGGTTTTGAACGACATTGGCAGTGGAGCCATCCATGCCTTGGCCTTTCTCTGAGGGAAATTTTTGTATTATTAATGCTATCTCTTTAATTATGAGAGGTATGCAAATTTCCTACTTATTCATGAACCCATTCCCATAATTTCCGAATGGGGATTTATACATTTCATCTGTGTTATCTAATTCGTTACTGTACAGAGTTGATGTTCACAGTATTCACTTATAATCCTTTTCAGTTTCTGTAAAGAGAGCAGTGATATCTCCTCTTCTTTGCTGATTTCAATGATTCGAGTCTTCTTTCTTTTTGTCTCGGTCAGTCTAGCTATAGGGTTGTCAGTTTTGCTGAGCTTTTCCAAGAACCAACTCTTGTTATTTGTATTCCTTCATTTGTTTTTCTATTTTTCAATTTGTTTATTTCTGCTCTAATGTATAATATATCCATTTTTCTCCTTGCTTTTCTTTGTCTTAAACGTCAATAAGTTTATTGATTTTAAATCTTTGATTTTGGGTGGGGTGGAGCAAGGAATCATGTCTTTATTAGGAAAGTCAGCAGATTGAGAAGATGGGAGACTAATGTCCTGAAGACCCATCCTCTCATCTCTTTTGATATAGATGTTTCCAGCCATGACTTTCTTTCTATGCTCTGCATTGCCTGTATCTCATAAGTTTTTGGATGTAGTGTTTTCATTTTCATTCCTCCCACAGTGTTTTCTAATTTTACTCGTTATTGCTTCTTTGAGCGACTGGTTATTTAGGAATGTGCTGTCAAACTCACAGAAACAGAGAGTAGAATGGTGGTTAGTAGGGGCTGAGGGCTGGGGCAAAGATGGAGATGCTGGTCAAAAGTGTACAAGCCTTCGGTTACAAGATGAATAAGCCCTGGGGACCTAACGTACAGCGCAGTGACTCTGGTGAATAACACTGTGTTGTGCGCTTGAAACACACTAAGAGAGCAAAACACAAGCATCATCACCACACACTACATGGTAACGATGTGAGGTGACTGATGCATTAATTAACCCGATTGTGGTCATCATTTCAAAAAGTATCCATATGTCAAACCATCACATTATACACCTTAAATATGCACAATTTTATTTGTCAGTTATACCTCAATAAAGCTGGAGGGGAAGAGATGAAAGAGAATAACCATCATACAAAAGAGTGACAGGGTTTGAGAATCTCTGTATGTCTTCTCCTCCTTGCATTTACTAGCTTCTGGTACTATACTCTGAGAGAGTCGCTTACCCGTTATTCTCTGTGTCCTTTGTATCCATCCCACAGAGGTTATTTCTTTTTAGTTACCTAGACTGACCACACTAAACTGATTAATGTGGAAAAGTGGGGAAATAAATCAGGAAAATTGTTTCTATTCTTGAAAACTCAGTAAGTCTTTTTAGTGTTGGTACTTAGTTTATTGAGTCATCAACTTCCCCCAAACTTATGAGGCACCTGATATATTTCATTTATGTGCTAGTAACCACAGGTCCTTTCCCAGAAGTAATTTTCAGGACTGATTTATTTTGATGTCTTTCCCTCTTAACAAAATAGTGATACCTTCAGGACTCAGGCACCATAGGTGGAATGACTACAACTTCTGTCTCTTTTCTATGTTATTACAGTCAACTGAAAGTGGACTTAAAGTTCAAAACCACTCAAAATAACATCCCTTGCTCTTTGGGGTTTGCAAGTGGTGAGTTTTCTAACCCAGTAAGGTTTTGAATTTCTAGGCTATATATTTTCTTTTTTTTTTTTTTTTTAACATTTTTTATTGGTTTATAATCATTTTATGATGTTGTGTCAAATTCCAGTGTTCAGCACAATTTTTCAGTTATTCATGGACATATACACACTCATTGTCACATTTTTTCTCTGTGAGTTATCATAACATTTTGTGTATATTTCCCTGTGCTATACAGTGTAGTCTATTCTACAATTTTGAAATCCCAGTCTATCCCTTCCCACCCTCCACCCCCCTGGTAACCACAAGTCTGTATTCTCTGTCTGTGAGTCTATTTCTGTCCTGTATTTACGCTTTGTTTTTGTTTGTTTGTTTGTTTTTGTTTTTGTTTTTTAGATTCCACATATGAGCGATCTCATATGGTATTTTTCTTTCTCTTTCTGGCTTACTTCACTTAGAATGACATTCTCCAGGAGCATCCATGTTGCTGCAAATGGCATTATGTTGTTGGTTTTTATGGCTGAGTAGTATTCCATTGTATAAATATACCACTTCTTCTTTATCCAGTCACCTGTTGATGGACATTTAGGCTGTTTCCATGTTTTGGCTATTATAAATAGTGCTGCTATGAACATTGGGGTGCAGGTGTCATCCTGAAGTAGATTTCCTTCTGGATACAAGCCCAGGAGTGGGATTCCTGGGTCATATGGTAAGTCTATTCCTAGTCTTTTGAGGAATCTCCACACTGTTTTCCATAGTGGCTGCACCAAACTGCATTCCCACCAGCAGTGTAGGTGGGTTCCCCTTTCTCCACAGCCTCTCCAGCATTTGTCATTTGTGGATTTTTGAATGACGGCCATTCTGACTGTTGTGAGGTGATACCTCATTGTAGTTTTGATTTGCATTTCTCTGATAATTAGTGATATGGAGCATTTTTTCATGTGTTTTTTGATCATTTGTATGTCTTCCTTGGAGAATTGCTTGTTTAGGTCTTCTGCCCATTTTTGGATTGGGTTGTTTATTTTTTTCTTATTGAGTCGTATGAGCTGCTTATATATTCTGGAGATCAAGCCTTTGTCGGTTTCACTTGCAAAAATTTTCTCCCATTCCGTAGGTTTTCTTCTTGTTTTATTTCTGGTTTCCTTTGCTGTGCAGAAGCTTGTAAGTTTCATTAGGTCCCATTTGTTTATTCTTGCTTTTATTTCTTCTAGGAGAAAATTTTTTAAATGTATGCCAGATAATGTTTTGCCTATGTTTTCCTCTAGGAGGTTTATTGTATCTTGTCTTATGTTTAAGTCTTTAATCCATTTTGAGTTGATTTTTGTATATGGTGTAAGGGAGTGTTCTAGCTTCATTGTTTTACATGCTGCTGTCCAGTTTTCCCAACACCATTTGCTGAAGAGACTGTCTTTATTCCAATGTATATTCTTGCCTCCTTTGTCAAAGATGAGTTGACCAAAAGTTTGTGGGTTCATTTCTGGGCTCTCTATTCTGTTCCATTGGTCTATATGTCTGTTTTGGTACCAATACCATGCTGTCTTGATGACTGTAGCTCTATAGTATTGTCTGAAGTCTGGGAGAGTTATTCCTCCAGCCTCTTTCTTTCTCTTCAGTAATGCTTTGGCAATTCTAGGTCTTTGATGGTTCCATATGAATTTTATTATGATTTTTTCTAGTTCTGTGAAATATGTCCTGGGTAATTGGATAGGGATTGCATTAAATCTGTAGATTGCCTTGGGCAGTGTGACCATTTTAACAATATTGATTCTTCCAATCCAAGAGCATGGAATATCTTTCCATTTTTTAAATTCTTCTTTAATTTCCTTCATCAATGGTTTATAGTTTTCTGTGTATAATTCTTTCACCTCCTTGGTTAGATTTATTCCCAGATATTTTATTACTTTGGGTGCTATTTTAAAGGGGATTGTTTCTTTACTTTCTTCTTCTGTTGATTTATCGTTAGTGTAAAGAAATGCAACTGATTTTTGAATGTTAATTTTGTAACCTGCTACCTTGCTGAATTCTTCAATCAGCTCTAGTAGCTTTTGTGTGGACCTTTTAGGGTTTTCTATATATAGTAACATGTCATCAGCATATAATGACACTTTTACCTCTTCTTTCCCAATTTGGATCCCTTTTATTTCTTTCTCTTGCCTGACTGCTGTGGCTAGAACTTCCAGGACTATGTTGAATAGGAGTGGTGATAGTGGGCATCCTTGTTTTGTCCCAGATTTTAGTGGGAAGCTTTTGAGTTTTTCACCATTGAGTACTATGCTGGCTGTAGGTTTGTCATATATAGCTTTTATTATGTTGAGATATGTTCCCTCTATACCCACTTTGGCGAGAGTTTTTATCATAAATGGGTGTTGAATAGGCTATATATTTTCTCCTCATTTTTTTTTCATTTATGGCCTGCAAATCAGAAAATTATTTCCAGAATATATGTCTATTGAAATACTCTGTTGAACACAACAAACAGCCAACATTTGGTCTTCCTCCCAAATTTCCATTAGAGCAAATGTTTTGTCATTGAAAAACATGTATTACCATGCTTACGATTTCCAGTATCAGTTTTTTCCAACCACTTCAAGACTCCTAAGCCAATGCTGCATATTTAAGATTTGTTCAGTAGCACCTCCCCTTGAGGAACTAATTTCTATATCCGGGCAAATAGCTCCAGCCACAGTAAAAGGCTCCCGAATACCAGTGCTTGTTTTCACACATGTCACAGTCTGATAAAAGCTGAGCAGTAATGGAGGAGTCATTTTCCACCTGCAGTTCTATCACTTTGGAATCCTTTACTCCTAGCTTTGGGAGTGAAGAATGCGGAAAGAAAAAGATCCTCTTAATTTTAAGTGGGTTAAGTGTAGTATGATTTAACATGAAGACTTTGTTGTTTTTTGAAATAATCTTATATTTTTGGGTGTGTGCGTTTGTGTGCTTGTGTGTGTGTATGTGTGTGTCTGTGCGGGATCTGAATTAACTATTTTGTTTGTGGCCACCTGGGACCACAAGATAGACCTAAAGGACACATCCCTCTTTAAGCAGCTTACTTGACTGGCAGGTTAAGCACTTAGAAAACAAGCCACAGAGCAACAGTAAGTTTGCGAATCTGCATAAACACTGTAAACCCCAGTGCTCTTCATATGAGGCCAAAACAAACGAGAGAGTAACTTCAGAGGTGGAAAAATAAAATAAGACTGATTTAAGAAGAGCAGGTGGTTCACATGGAGAGGAGGCAGCACTTTGCCTTGTAAGGACCCATTTTATTTCCCTTCTTACTATCCACGTTTTAAGAACAACTGCAATTTTATGCAGCGTATTCCACTAATTCCCAAAAGCTCTTCATCTAAAACGTCACATTAAGAACTAGGTTAATTAGAAAAGAAAAAGAAGAAAGAGATATGAAAAGGTCATAGAGTTTAAGAATCGTCTTCTTTCCTATACGGTTATGTGTGAGCCAGGTTCCTGCCGGAGCAGCCATGGTGGTAGCGGTGACGGGGGTGAGGGTGGAGACAGTGATGGTCTGCTGTCTCACCAAGTGCCAATTTTGTGTGCGGCATCGTGCCAACTACCTTACACACATTCATTTAATTTTTTTTCCTAGGACAATTTTTCAATGTAATACAGTTTTCGCCATTGCCATGAAGGGCTGAAATCCTGAGGAGGTAAATTATTTCTTCCTCTAATCAATCAGACAGTAATGAAGGAAAACAACATGGATTTAAAATTACATAGAAATAATCTTTGACATGATTCAAAATTCAGATAACACTGATCGTGAGAGCCTGAAACTTGGGATCAAAGAAAAATAGAAATAAAGCAAAATGACGATATGACATTGCTCAATGCAGGTCTTAAAAGAAGGAACCATTCATTCCACCGCAGAGAAGAGCTGTGCTTTATTCAGGAAGTGGAGGATAAGGAACAACGGCCCAGGGGACGCAGGGACACAGGAGGCAGCCGGGACCCTCTGCCGGCGCCCGGGAGGGAGCCGCCGCTCTTGCTCCTGCAGCGCTGTGACGCCCTCTCGGCTGCCTCCCGGGGGGGGGGGGGCGGCAGGACAGCAGGCCCCGGAGGGACGCCTCCGTCCGTCAGGCATCACCACGGGCATATTCCAGGGGAAGGGTGGAGAAGCTGCTTCTGTATCCACGATGGGCCTTGAAGGGAAGACGAAGGTGGAGCTGCGGAAGGACCCGGATGGGCCGGTCGGCCTTCTCCTTTCCTGATCCCGTGAGTGCTGAAGCCGCTACTTGCTCTTGGGTGGGCACTTCTGCTGGCAGGGCTGGGGCGGCGGCACCGGGGGGCACTTCTGCTGGCAGGGCTGGGGCGGGCGGGGCTCAGGGCACTTAGGTGGCGGGCAGGGCTCTGGGCACTTAGGTGGCGGGCAGGGCTCTGGGCACTTAGGTGGCGGGCACACAGGAGGTGGCTGGCAGGGCTGCTTGCACTGCTGCTGTTGGTAAGACATCTTTCTGGAGTCTTCCAATCTGAAAGAAATTATACGACAGTGTTCACCAGAAGGAACTGCTACGGAGAGCAAAGCTAAGGCTCATCAGCACCCCGAGGTAGTTCCTCTCGACTCTCTAAGACTCTCCTTGAATCTCTTCAATCCCTTTTAGTGAATTTCTGGCTTTTCCCTCTTTAGCAAATTGTTTCACCTGCCCAGAGAAAACATTCTCTTTTCTCACACAATTTTTCCAAAGAAAATACCTCTGTGTGAAAGAATGTTAAGCAATATTATTTGTATGAAACAAAATCTTCAAGAAAGGCCATCACAAGTTCTGAAATCCTGGGCAAGCCACAGGCAGTTCCTGTCATCCTTGTCTCTCCTGAGGTCCCACCAGGCTGACTCACACACAGAGCAAAGGGCCAGCAGGACGAATACACGGGCCTCACACCTTCTACAGCATAAGCCTTTGAAATCACAGCAGAGGGGTATTAAATAGAAGAAAAATACTTTGGGTTTTTTTCTCACCTCTTCATCATGTCAAAGATTTCCTACTAACTTCTTTTTTCCATAAAGGAAGTTGAACTCTGTACCAGAATCCCAGTCATAGCACTGTGCCCAGATTCCAGTTTTCCATCAACCAAGTAGCAGCAAACCCATGATCATGACCTTGGACCCACCAAATTTGCTGTCTTCAGATCGAACTCAACATTTAGGAGCACAAGAACACAGCTGAACTTAAGAGTCAGACTCACCAGTTTCTCCAAAGTCGACGGGGACTGGAGCACCAGGAGGATGGCAGCTGTGGCGCAGAGGACCTTTTTATTGGGGCTTGCTGCCCCGCCCAGGGGGAAGTGGAGCTGACTAAAGCTGGCCTGGTCCAGTAATTTCCCAACCAAAATGCAAATCCATCCACACCTGGCTTGACTGGGATTCTGAAAACAGGAAATGCCCTGCTCCAGGATCTCCCCACTGGATTAAGTTCTCCTGACTCACAGAGTCCTACCTTAGCCCTCAGTTTCAGTGACTTACGGCAGTGGGAGAATTGGGGTGGGGGCTGTTATAAGTGGTGGTCAAAGTCTCTCTTTCTTGATTAAGAACGATGACTGATGTTCTCACCTTCCTTGAATTGCCTACCTGCCCTGGTCCACGTGAGCTGATTGCCATTTTGTTGTACAGAATGGGTTGAAAAGAGCCTGGCTACCTGGTGACACCTTTCTCTTTATCGCGGATCCTTCTTATAATGCATTTCCCCTTGATCGGTGGCTTGCTAACCCAAGTCTGCTTTCTTCTTCTAAAATGGACTGAGGGAAATTTTCAGGTCTTCTCACCTGCCTTTCCATCATGATACTTAGAAACATTCTGTAAAACGGTGACCTCTAGGGCCGTCCTTTCACTGCTTTGCTCCTTCAAGTAAAGTAGATCCTTGTGGCCTTTATAAATCTGCTCCACCTCAGGCCAAGGGGCTCCATAGGAGCACAGCCTCACCTAGTGTAATTCCAGTGTTCTGGGAGCTCAAACATAGACCTGTAACGGAAAGTAAGCTTCTTGTTCACAACTCCCCAACATGACAAACTCCCTGCTCCTGCATAATTTCTCCCAACTGACTTCTTTCTATTCCTTCACCTTTTAAGAAATGTCAAGTTAAGATTGTTCAAATTTTCTGTCTTCCTGCACTTTTCAAATTATTGAGAAATCCAGTCTAAATAGCAATACCATTCAAACAATTTTCTAGGTATTTAATATTCATAAATTACTTAAAAACATTTTGACATAGAATCTAATGGTAAATTCAAGAGAAAGCTAAAAGTACTTAATTATTAATTCAGCCTTTGGAGTTAATTACCATTCATTTACAACATCTTAAACATTAATAATAATTTTTAATAATTTTAATTTATATTCAGGATTTTCCGTAATGGTCACAGAGGAATATAAGTCAAATAAACCTCTTTCTTATTTCACTTTCTTCATAAAATTTGTGGGTGTGCTGGCAGGAAGTTTTGATGGTTAACATGTGGGTCAACTTGACCGGCACATGTTGCCCAGATATTTGGTCAAACATTATTCTCGGGATTTATCTAAGGATGTTTTGGATGAGGTTAATATTGAAATCAGTAGACTGAGTAAAGGAGGTTGCTTTCTGTAAGGTGGATACACATCATCCTATCAGTTGAAGGCCTGGGTAGAACAAAAGGCTGGCCTTCCCCTTGGAAGAAATAATTGCCCTGCATGATGGCTTCCCAGCAGGATTTTAGCTCTGCAGATTTTGGACTTGCCAGCATTCACATTCTCTCTGTCTCTGTCTCTCTCTGTCTCTGTTTCTGTCTCTCTCTATGTATATATAATTTAAACATTTCATCTACCATTTCATGCCCATGATTGCTTATGGGCAATTAAATTAAAAATGGCAAAAGTTAGTATCAGGTGAATTTAAAGTAAAAAATATTAAGATTACATGATACAGGTGATGAGCAATTATGACAAATATAATGGGCCTTTTTGCAATAACTAAAGTTCAGGAAACAATGCCCTAGTATGTTCTCCAACCCTGGAGAAAGATTTTATTTCTGCCTTTTCAGAGATTCACCTTGCAAAATTTCTTCTACAGTTCCTCCATTCAGCCCTTGACCTGACCTATCCTCTTTTCTCTACTGTCCCCTTGGGCACTGAAGCTTTTCTTCATGGGCCCTGTCTGGTTTAGGAATAAAGCTAAAATGCTGGCTTTATGTGACTGTGGAACGTGGGGACACACTTTTAATGGAATCTGGATGTTGCATCTCATCTGACCCCAACACTCCCCTAAACTGCAGTTATGTGCTTGAAATTCCTTTATCAGGAAGTAAATCCTTTTTATTCATAAGTAAAAACCAGGTTTAAATTGCATGAAACCAAAAATAAATGTAAGATATCATTTAAGACTCACAGCATCACACATAAGTGATTGTGAGTAGTTTGGGGGAGGGGAGAGAGGATCAGAGCACTGAAGTTCTGGAATCTCGGTGAAAGATGAAGTTAGGGCTGATCTTATATATTTACTATCTTCTACTCTTTCCAAACATGCTTCGGTCTTTAAAAGACAGTAATTTTTAAAATTTATTTTCATGTTTATTCTCCATCTTCTCCTTCAGCTCCCACAATCTGCCATGTCGTCCTCTCACTCCCCAGTCTATATCTCTTAACTGTGCAGTTTGATTCATTGACATGATGCCAATACATTGAGTGACTAAGCCTTTCATATCTTGTCAAAGTCTTCGTGCAGCCAGTAGGGCTGATTAACTGTTATAAATTAAACCTTTAAAGTGATGTTATTAAAGCCTCCTCCCTTGTCTTGGCCCAATAATCAGGAAGCTTTCAAGATTGTGGTTTCATAAATGGGAAAGGAAGAGGAAGAGGAAAATGAGACGAGGAAGAGGAAGAGGGGACACTCAAAACCTCTGGAACAGTCACCAGCTCTGCTCCAGAGATGGAAGGATTACAGTGTCAACCTAGCATCACATTCTGCCAGTTAGACAAGCGGGGTTCCCAGCACTGTCATTGCCGCTGTCAGTAAGGAAGGGCTTTAGACCAGGATTACCACTTGCCTTGACCATCCCGGAACAGCCATCACTACAGCACCTCAGACCAGGTGTCTAAAGCAGTGTCATCACAAATGGCCCCTATAGACTATTTCAGTTGCCATTGTGTACTAATTATTTGAGTACGGTTAGAACACATGTTTTGTACCCAGTACGTGAGGACCCATATGGTAGTTATGGGGTTAGACAAGTAGCAGTCACACCTAGACGTGGTATCTCCTGAGTATTCCATGAGGACTTGCATAGGCGCTCTCCTCTCAAGGCGGGACCACTCCTCAGCGTAATTTAGATCCACCATGATATGCCTATGTCTTTAATCCCATCAAACCCATCATCTTTTCCTATTCTGTTTATTTGCTTTGCATCCATAACAAAAAAGATGATATTTATACTGCTACATGTTGTCCATTACAACTGAACATAATAGTCCAACATAACTGAAATCTCTAAGCATTCAGTCATCAAGATTTATAGTTATGTAGTGATCAGTCTGCAGGGAATTATATGCTACATTGTTAGATGGCCCCATAGGAGTAGTTCCTGGTAATTCCACCCCCAATAATATCTTTGGCAGTACGTGTATCCTGGAAAACAAGCGTCAGAAAACACTGGCACATTACTACAGTTCTGCTCGGTCGTTAATAATTGGTACAGCTCACCATCATACTGTGTAGTCAAAATATCTTCCAGATGATGCCACTCAGGTTTTAAAAATTCTGTTTAATTTTATAAAGTTCCAAAAGCAGGGGTAGTCTCAGCTAACACATGGTCGCACCCTCTCGAGCATCTGGTATAATTGCTAAGAGAAAATCACCTGTTTTTTTTTTTTTTTTGGTCTGAGCCTCTCTCAAGGAAGCAAGGTAATGTTGGATTTTCCTCTTTGCATAATATATTTATTCAGTCTTCTGTCCTCTGCTACTATTTCTCCTTCTGTCCTTCTGCCACTGATTTGAACCTAAACTTTTTCGCCTTTGGAAAGGGATATTAAGTTCAGCTGCTGTGCTGGTCCAGATTGCCAAGAGCAATACCAGTCTGGCAAGTGCCTTCCCCTCAGCCCATTCTCATTCACTCAGGGCAAGGTTACCTAGGTACAGGACGAGAGAACTAGTTCAAACAGCAGACAATGCAGCTGCACTCACTGTCAACCCCAGTTTTGCCAGATGGGTAGAGGCACAATCCATCTAAGACACTGGACAAAATATCTCTCCTGCAACAAACAATAGCTGTGAGTAGTCAGGCCAGAAGGATGCTGCTGCTTCCGGCAACTGTTACAGAACCCTGTACAACTCTGAATTTGGCCTTGGATAACATTACAAATGAAATGTCCCTTAATTCCTGGAACTCATTTGTGAAGCTTCAGCCCTAATGGAAAGTGACATCCAAATGGCCAGTGTTCGGGTAGAATGCCCAAGGAGGAACTTTATGAAAGGCTGGAGAAGTGGCTCAGCAGACAAGGTAGCATGCCACAATCAGCACCCTTCCTAAAGCTTTGGAAGCACCAGGAGAAAGAAACACAAAGGAGACAACTGGGCCCTAACTTATAGCCTCGGGCGTGTGTATGTATCAAGAACGCGGGTCAGGGAGCCTTGACTAAGTGCGTCAAAATAGAAGCGTCACTTCAGGACACTAGGACCCCTCTGATGATCACTGCTCTTTGTGGTTAGAAGTGGGAAGGCTAGGAAGGACTTGAGTAGAAGTGTTAATTATATGAGGCCCATGGGTCAAATCATGAGTGTGTGCCTGTTTACAATGGATATGTCTCCTTGTGTGCGGGTGTCTCTATGTGTTGGGTATCTGTAAGGTAAAAATGAGAGAATAAAACCAGAATAACGGGTTCAAGTATGTAGGAGTGATGTTTTCGCGTTTTTTTTTTTTTTTTTTTTTTTGATGTTGTTGTTGAATAACAGGAGCCTTGGGGACAGGGTTCTCAGGATGAGAGGTGGCTTGGAGCAGGCATAACTGAGTCCAGGGCCAGAGAAGAGCCCTGCTCCAGGCATGGCTGCCCAAAGTGACAGGCTCTGGCCTCTACTGCACAACAGCTGCTGGCGTTCCAGGGGAGGCCCTAGATGCAATCACACCCTGATGGAAGCACAGGGTACCAGCAGGAGACAGAGGACATCTACACCAACTTCTCTCTGTCTCCAGGTCCCACTCATGAAGGGATAGCAGGGAATGGGGCACAGTCACCCAATGACACAAACAGCCAGGAGTGTGCTTAACAGTGTTTTAGTAGTGGCAGAAAAGGAGACATACATTTCTTTCCATCCAGGTTCCCCCTTCAGATGAACCCTGAGCAACTGAGGACCAGCAAAGCTGCTAAGGTCTTCTGCATAATTCAGAGCTCAGAGGTCTCTTCAGAGTGTGTAAGGAAAACCTTATAGCACATATTTTTAGGATGCAGGTAAGAGAGAGGCTGTGACTGAGGGTGAGAAAATACTGAAGACAAGGTCTACACAATGAAGACACAGAATCAGAAGGGAAGAAGGTATTCGGCATCTGGCGGGGGCTCCTGAAGAGCAAGGATGTGGACCACGTTACTTCTGGCCGGTCTTCTTCTGGGTTGTGTCTGGAATGACTGGTGGGGGGCATGGCTCTGCTACATCGGGTTTTCCAGGCTGAGGAACCGTGGGGTAGACTGGCTTAGGATTTTTGGTGTCATATGGCTCAACTATGGTGAGATGGCTTGGCTCTGGAACCTTGGTGCTGCCCGGCTGTGGAGCTTTGGGGCGGCATGGCTCCTCGGTTATGGGGACAAATGGTTCTTGAGGAGGAGGCGGCTGGCAGGGCTGCTTCACCTGCTGCTCCTGAGGCTGAGGGGGTGGGTTGCAGGGCTGCTTCTGCTGGTAGGAACTCATGCTTCCAAGGAGGCTGGACCTGGAGACAGAAAAGCTGACTCAGTGTTTTGGTAAAACAAGGAGGAAGCCAAGTCTAATGACAAATGTCTTGTTTCATGCACCTTCAGAAATAAGAGCTTCTCTTCTCTTTATTTTTGTTTCCCTGAATTTGAGATCAAAGGAAACTTGGGGGGTTCCTGTCCACTTTCAAGAGGAGGAGCGGCACGCTGCCTTATTCTGCTCCAGGGGCGGGGAGCCTCTCTCCCTGTGCTTCCTCTCCTCCTGGTGACTCTGAAGACCTACATTAGCAACATCACGCCAGGCTGCTAGGATTGGTCCAAGTCCCAGGTTTTCAATCATTTGAAAGGGGGATCAGGTTCAAAGCCTGGAGTCTACCCTCTGATGTCCACCATGCAGAGTGCCTCAGCTCCCGCAGGAAAACCCCTGAGCCCATGTGCTTCCACCTAAGAGCCTCTGTTCACATCGTCTTCTCTGTGCACACTTTCTGGAAGGCTTTCCATTTTGTTACTGCTTGTCCACACATGCTCACCCCTCATGGCTCTCCTCCCAGAGGCTCTCTGCCAGATTCTAAGTCATTTTCTCATCTTGTCACAGCACAGTACCTGCCTCGCCCTCTCCACTAATTACTTTACATGTAGCATGTTTGCAAATTTCACCTATGTATCATGTTCTCTGATGGATTGTAGGTTCCTGGAGTAAAGAAAAACATATCTTTTGAATCTGCATTGCCAATGCAGTGCCTTCAACATTGCATATTCTCAATATTAATTAGAGAGGGTACTAAAGTGTCACCGAAAGTGCCCTGGACATGGGCTGTAGTCTATATCCTCCTGCTAACTGAAAAGATGATCAACAGAAACCACTCCCCTTTTCTGACCCCAAGTCCCACAGCTGTAATCTAAAGTGAGAAGTCAAAAAGAGCTGTCGTCACCTTAAACACAAATTATTTCGCATTTGAAATAAATATACCGCAGCATGGCAAAGAGATCCCAACCAAAATAAAACGCCCTTGGGCAAATATTAAGAAAATCCCAGTGGGGAGTCTCACCTGGTATGCAGAGCAGTTCGAGCTGTCTGGCCTCTCGGGTCTGGTTAGGCGTCTCTGGCCAGCTGGCGTTTTATGCAGAATAAGAGGAAGCGGGATTTGGGGGCGGCTAATCTATCTTCATTCCAGCTTTTGTAATGAAAACCTCTGGCTTAACTGGTTTTTGGTTTTTTTTTTGCTATTTATTGTTTGACAATGATGTCATTTGTGTCTGTCCTCACTGTCTACCCTTTGTGGTGTGGTTGCTACGGGCAACAGGATTCTTGGGTGGCAATGAGTTAACTCAGGGAGAAGTTCCAGGCTTCTGGGACCAGAAATAACCATGCTTCTTGGACAGGACCCTAATGTTTAGCTCCAAGTAAGTGTGTTGAGCATTTTTGTTTCCTCAGTGGGTGAGGAGATGAACACTAGGTATTACTGGTCCTACTGGAGGCCCCGGGGATGGAGGCAATATGTGAGTCGCTGATACCCCATCTCTCAGTGGACTCAGGCCTGGAAGAGGAAAGGAGAGGACCAGCTGCCTCCTTTGGAAGCGCATCACTCTGGAGAGACCCTTGATGTGCGATGTTCGCCACAGCGAGCAGATGCTACTGGGGAGGACAGGCAGGATTGGCTGCATCTGTCCAACATGATGGCACAGCCCTGAAGATCCTGCTTCTCATGGAATCTCTCTTCTCTGGAGTGACAAAGAACAAGAAAGCTCTCCTTCTCTGAGTTCACACTCCAGTCACATCCTCTGATTAGGATAAGATGAAACAGAGGTCACCAACCCAAAACTGACCTCAATGCACAGTCTCTTATTAGGTGTGGCCCCTGGGAAATCCAAACACCCTTAGAACTCAGGAATGTGAACAGCTCCTCCCTTCCCACTGCTCTACCTCTGTTTCCTCCCATGAACCCGAATCCCAGGCACAGCCACCACCAGGATCCCCTTGCACCAGTTCTCCAAAGCCCTGGTTGCCCTGTAACCTCACGCAATGTCTATTAGATGCTCAGGTAATGAGCAATGATCATTTTCCCTGCTAGATGTATAGATGCAGACAGGGGAGGGCGAAAGGAAAGGATGAAGGAAGGAGGGAAAGAGGAAGGGAGGGAAAGAAGGAAGAAATGAAGGGAGGAAATAAGGAAGGAAGGAAGTGGGGAGAGAGAGAGAAGAATAGCATTATTTTAGAAAGATGTCCATAAACGGCTTTGACAACCATAAAGTGACTTCTTGGAAATGATTCACTATCTCATGACAGGCTTCACAGTCTGAGCTGAGAAGGTGAAGGTTCGTCATGCTCTTCCCCTGCTCCCTTCCCCACCCATCTTCTTCCCTCCCTGCTACTGTTTGACCAGCCACATCCCTCTGGGGTGGGGCCAGTGCCACTGTCACACCTAAGCTCTAGCTTCCAGCATCACATTGGCTGTCCTCTCAGGTTGGTCAGGGTCCCTCCCTTTCTTGAAACTACCTCTCAAGGCCCCTGACACAGGGATGTTCGACCCCCGGTCCTGCTGCTCCTCCGGGGATTCTAATCTCCAGAGAAACCTGCTTCCTGCTCCTCTGTATGAATCCGTGTCTTTCTTGCGTCCTAAACTGACTATGGACCTGTGTTCCAGAAGAAATCTCTTTCTCACTGCCTGTCTCCCTTCTTTGGTGGGCTCTCCTTTGCTCTGTCTTAACCTTTGTTTATTCACCCTAACAAAATACTCTCTTCAGCCACCAGAACTTCTGGTTTACCCCAGCGCCGCTGCTCCAGTCTGGACGAGCACACGCACTGGCTGGGTGCTGAGCCTCTTTCTGTCCTTCGGAGAAGCTTGGTTTCTTCACCAGCGCTGTGTGCACTGCGGAAACTGACTCTTAGACAGGACGCGAGTCACATCGCTTCTGATGGAGACGCCCACCTCCAGAGGTATCTCGATCTTTTCTGCTGGACCCCTTTCCAGGTGGCAGGAGGCTGCTACTCTTCCCACATCAATGGCCTGGACCTTGCTTGGGGCCTGTCTATGGGTGGTTGTTGGTGCTCTAAACCCTCTCCAAGTCTCCTGGTCTTGCTCTTTTGCCAGCCACGATTATATGGAATTCCCACACAGTCCCTTGGACTCTGCCTTTCCTTCCTTGATCCTCGGTTCCAGGATGCAACAGCATGAGGGTGTCTGTGGAAATTTTGAGTTTATTTGTAGATATGCAGACTCGGATAGTTAATGCTTGACAGCCACGCCTCACCACTGGAGTATGTGAGTTGACAGATAATGCTTCCCTCATTCATCTGCAGAGGAAATCTTTCTGAAATCCATTTTTTTCATATTTAATATGTATAATTAGGTGAGCTTGGACATATGCAAACACCCATGACATCATCTCCATAATAAAAAGATAAACATACCCAATAGCTCCCAGCATCTCCTTCTCTCTCTCTCTCCCTCTCGTGGTGAGAACACTTACCTGTTCTCCTAAATTTTAAATACACTAACCATATTGTTAACTATAGGCATAATGTTGCACAGATGATTTGTAGAATTTATTGCTCTAGCATAACTGTAACTTTATATCCATTGACTAACGACTTTCCATTTCCCCCACCCACACCCATGAAAACCACCATTGCGTTGTCTGCTTCTATGAGTTTGACTCTTTTATATGCCTTCTATAAATGGAGTCATACAGTATTTGTCCTCATGTGACTGGCTTATTTCACTTAGCATAATGTTCTCCAGTTTCACCCATATTGTTGCAAATGGCAAGATTTCCTTCATTTTAAAGGCCAAATAGTATGCCATTTTGTTTAGATTCTGTATTTTCTTTGTCCATTAATCTGCTAACGGACACTTGTGTTGTTTCCATATCTTGCTACTATGAATAGTGCTGCAATGGACATGGGAGTGCCACTGTCTCCTAGAGATGTGGATCTAAAGTCTTTGGGATAAATACCCACAAACGGGAAGGCTGGATCATATGGTAGTTGTATTTATTTTTTTGAGGAATCTCCATACTTTTAAACAGCTGCTCATTTCCCCCCCAACAGTGTACGAGGGTTCCAATTTCTCCATAACCTTATCAATATATATCCTTTGTTCTTTTAATAATAAGCATATAGAACCACAAAGGAGCCAGGATTGCCAAAATGATCTTGAGAAAGAAGAACAAAGGTGAAGGCATCACACCTCCTGATTCCAAAGTATGTTACAAAGCAACAATAATGAAAACAGTATGGCACTGGCATAAATACAGATGTACAAACCAATGGAACAAAATAGAGAGCCCAGAAATAAATCCATACATATACAGTCAACTGATCTTTGACCAGCATGCTAAGAACACATACGTAGAAAAAATAGTCTCATCAACAAACAACTTTGGGAAAACTGGTTATCCACATGCAAAAAAAAAAATAAAATTGGACATCTACCTTTTACCATTTATAAAAATCAACTCAAAATTGATTAAAGACTTACATGAGACCTGAAACTATAAAACTCCTATAAAAAACATAGAAGGAAACATTTGTGACACTGGTATTGACAATGATTTCATGGATATGAAACCAAAAGCACAGGCAACAAAAGCAAAAGTCATCATGCAAGGCTACACCAAACTAAAAAGCTTCTGCACAGCAAAGAAAGCAATCAACAGAGTGAAAAGGCAGCCTACAGAATAGAAACCATATATCTGATAATGGGTTAATTTCCTAAACATATAAGGAGCTCCTACAATTCAACAGCCAAAAAATAACCCAATTAAAAAGTAAGCAAAGGGCTTGAACAGACATTTCTCTGAAGAAGACATACAAATGGCCAACAGGTCTGTGAAAAGACACTCAACATCATTAATTATCAGGCAAATGCAAATCAAAAAATTACTATTCACAAAAATGCCCTTGGTGGTTGTCTACTCTGTAACATATTCATTGTAACAGATTGTCGTTCCTTTTGCCTGCTTTCATCCCTCCTTGATCCTTTCTTCTTTCTCCCTAGGATTACATTTGCAAAGAAGGAATTAGTTGCATGTGACTTTGCTGTAGACTCTGTTCTAGGGGGATCCAGGCTGGGATGTGCCATGAAACATATACTCTATCTGAGTTGCAGAAAGAGAAACACAACTGCCCAGTGATGTAAACCAGTGCTTAGGTCAGAGAAATCATGTGATAGGTCAGCATAGGAAACTCAGAATTGATCTAAGGCCCATTTTTGAAGGCTCTGGAAGTAACTCTGAAACTAGGCTGCTCAGTAGAGGAGCCACTAACCAGATGTGGCTGTTTAAATTTATATGTAGGCATTTGGGCTCCGGATTGTGGAACAGCAAATGTCGATTGAATGCAATAAATAACCCCAGGATTCAAATTCTAAGTTGTGTTCAGAAGGATGTATCACTATGGCACACAGTGAAACTAAAGTGCTTTAGAAAGTGATCCGATACTGTGCTGGGAGAACATAACCTGACATCTGCCGTGGGTTTTCTTGGTGGAAAAGAAAAAGACTTGAATATCAAGAATTCCAACTCACCCAATCATCCAACACAGATTGAGTTTAAAATTTCAAAAGGGTGGCAGTTATGAAGAATAGCCTTTTATAGGGTCGGGCAGCCCCAGTCATAGGGAAGTGGGACGGCTGGGCTGTTATTTCCCAACTAACACACAAGCCGTCTGAAATTCCCAAAAGGACTGGGCAGCCACGCTGCTACGTGGGGCAGAGGCTCAGAACTGGGGGCCCTGCTGCACCTGGCAGTTAGAATGGCAGTGGCAACTGAGTGTCCACAGAGTGAGGTTCAGAATATTCCCTTCAAATCCACAGCATCATCCCCTGATGAGGGTAGAACCCGCTCAGCATCTCAGCAGACATCAAATAAGCTCCTCCCATTTGGCAGGCACTTGTCTCTGCAGAGGTGTGGGCGTGACCAGAACGGAAGAGTGTTGAACATACAGCAGAAAAGAGACAAAAGGTGAAACGAGACTGGGAAGGGCAACAATGCAGAGAATCCAGTGCATTATGTAGGGAGCCGCCGGGAGCTGCTGGCAAAGTGGCTGCCATAGACTTTCAGGAAAGAGGCTCTTCTGAGTCAAAAATGGGAGGAAACAGCCGGCACTCCAGTGGGAACTCCCTTATCACACAGCCCTCATCTAAACCAGCCCTCTTTTTCCTTCAGCACTCGTGGAGCTGCTAGTACAGGGGAACGTCAGGAAACCAAGATACACCCAGGAAGAGAGCCAGGTGTGCATTTCTTTATCTGCACAGGTGAGAGCTGCACCCGGGCTGTGAACCTGCAGTTAACCGACCTGGGTCTAGTCTGTGCCCCAAGTTCCTCACGCAAAAGCACAGCCTGCCTTCTAGTGCCGTCTGGCGTCCTTGGGCTGGGTGGGTGGCGTCGTGCCTACAAAGAGGAAAGGGGCGGGAGGAAGAGGAGGCACTGAGACTGGGAGAACTCCTTCTCCGCCAGGTAACCTATTTAACCCTTGGTGGTCGTAGGTTCAAAGTGAGTGGACAAGACTGGAATCGTTGGTTGTCAGCGGCGTGGATGGAGTGGTGCTCTGGGGGGCGGGGGTTCCCCCAAAGATTTCGAATTCTGTGGGGGTTTATGTGTGAGATCATTAAAGAAAAAAGATGTTTAACTACACCTTCTTTCCCCTGTTTTTGGGCTGCTGGCCCAGAAACTGCTGCAGGGTTTTAGGAAGGTTCTGGAGAAAAATGTTTCCTCTAGCTCATCAATATCTTCGTGTGCTTCAGTTTTTCTAAACATGTAAAATAAGTGTTAAAAATAAATATAACTTCAATTTATGGTTTAGAAAATGTTTAAAAATTTTCGGGGGACTCGGTTGACTTTTTTTGATTGAAGTACAGTTGACATGCAGTGTTAGCTTCAGGTGTACAGCGATTCAGCTTTTGTGTGTATGTTACAAATTGATCACTACAGTAAGTCTAGTCACCACCGTCACCATGAGGAGTTGTTGCAATATTACCGGCTACATTCGCCCTGCTGTTCATTCCATCCCTGTGATTTATTTTATACCTGGCAGTTTGTATCTTTTAATTCCCTTCACCTATTTTGCCCATCCCCCAAACCCTCCCCTCTGGTGACCACCAACTTGTTCTCTGTATTTAGGAATCTGGTTCTGTTTTCTTGTTTGTTTTGTTTCTGCTTTTTTTTTTTTTTCTTTCAGATTCCACATATAAGTGAAACCACATGGTATTTGTCTTTCTCTGTCTGACGTATCTCACTTTGCATAATGCCCTCTATGTCCATCCATGTTGTTGCAAATGGCAAGATTTCATTCTTAGTATGGCTGAGTAACATTCCATTGTATACATACATCTTCTCTATCTTTTCATCTGTCGATGGACATTTAGGTTGCATTTTATATCTTAATGACCTGCTCTCCCTCAGCTTCATGCTGATTTTTTTTGGTCTCATCAATATTAATCTCTTTTCCTTCTGTTATCTACCTAAAGTTTTCTTTTTTGTTTGTTACATTTGCTTTTATGTTCTGCTCCAAGAGGTACCCCGTATGTGTGTGTGGAGAGAAACGGAGGGAGAGAGAGAGAATAAGTGCGTGTGTGCTTTTGTGTCTGTGTATTTGTGTGAATGTATGTTTATATGGGAAAGAGGGTGAAGATCGCTTCTCTCAGGCTCCTTCTAGGGCAGACACTGTAGATGCTATTCCATTCCTGCTACCGCGTTGGAGTCTTCACATTGGGGATTCAGTGAAAGAAAGAAAGAAAGAAAGAGAGAGAGAAAAAAAAAAAAAAGACTTGGTTGATTAAGACAGTGTGTGTGTGTCTATGTGTTGTGTGATTTGGAGATCTGTGTGTGTGTGTGTAGGAGGGGGTAGGTGGGTATGTGTAGACGTGGATGTGTGTGTGTGAGTGTTTAAGTCCTTGGCTGGGGCATCAGGAAGGATGAGAGAAGAACAGATAATCATATTGGAACATGTTCAAGCTCTATTTCTTTGTAATAATAATAAAGAAATAAACTGAACAGAATAAAGGTGATTTGGGGGCAAAGGCTCAGAGTCAGAGGTGGCATGAAGCAGACACCACCTATACCCAGATAAGAATAATTTACTCAAGGGCAAAAAGAAAGCCCCGCTCTGGCTCAGGCTGCCCGAGGTAACAGGCCCTGGTGGCCTTGCCTGCTGTCCCATTGCCAGCCCAGCGATGCCTGTGAGCACAGCTTGCACACGCACGCACACACACACGTTCCCAGTGCCCAGGTCAGGCACTTTCTGACTACAGCCCTCGCTGTGCGCAGTTCCTGCTTCACGTGAAAGAACCACAAAGAAAGCTGAGTTGGCCAATGACACACACAGCCAGGTATGAGTTAAAAGTGATTTAATGAGGGCGGAGCAGGGAAGATTCACTTGACTCCCCCAACCCCAACCTCCCTCCTTAGATGAGCCCTGAGCAGCCACAACGCTAGCTCAGCCAGTGAGACTTGCAGCCTTATCCAGAGGCTCAGGAGCCCTCCAGACTGAGTTAAAGGGCACAAAGAGGGAAAGATTATGACTCAGGGTGACAGCAGGCTAATTGCGAATGGGACGCATAAGCAGGATGGGAGGAGGGACGATGTGTCAGGTGGTGGGCTCCTCAAGGGCTTGGCTGTGGACCACGTTACTTCTGCTTGGTCTTCTGCTGAGCTGGCCCCGGAATGACCGTTGGGGGACATGGCTCTGGAGTTATGGGGTGGCAGGGCCCCGGAGCTATGGGTTGGCAGGGCTCCGGAACCTTGGGATGGCAGGGCTCCGGAACCTTGGGGTGGCAGGGCTCCGGAACCGTGGGGTGGCATGGCTCCTTGGTTTTGGGGACACATGGTTCCTGGGGTGGAGGCTGGCAGGGCTGCTTCACCTGCTGCTGCTGAAGCTGGGGGGGTGGGATGCAGGGCTGCTTCTGCTGGTGGGAACTCATGCTTCCAAGGAGGCTGGACCTGGAGACAGAAAAGCTGACTCAGTGATTTGATCCAACAGAGAAGAAACCAAGTTAAATGCCAGATAGATTTCATTTCAGGCCCATTTAGATAAGATGGTCTCTCCTCTCCCCTAGCTGTTTCCCACTACATGAGAGTAAAATATGCCTTGATATTTCTGGGTCTTTCAAGAGGAGGAACTTAAAGGCAATTCGTTCTGCTCCATTTCAGTGGGGTTGGTTCCTTGGCTCTCTCCTATCCCCAGACCTGTCACATCCCTCACTGACAAGGACCCAAGAACACATATTAAGTCTTTTGGAAAGTGATATTGTAGAGACAACTGCCTTGTACACACCCTTACAGGATGCCTCTGTTTGAATCTAAGCTCCTACGACTTCACTCTGGCCTTTGTTCACACAGTCCTCTCCAAAATGCTTTCCTTCCCACCTCTGCTTGTCCGAATAGCCTTCCACCATAGCTCGCAATGTGCGCGGTCCCTGGGAGCTCCCCAAACTGCCCCCGCCCTTCCCCGCCCCCCTCTCTCTCACCAGTCACTGTCCACCTTGCATTTCATCTGTGTGTGTTCATGCATTAGCTTGCCCGCTAGGTTGTAAGTTTATTCAGTAAGTTCTGTAACCATCTAAGGTGCCTACCATGCCTAGCAGAGAGCTTTAAATATAATAAATATTCAGAAAAGTCCATCTTATGAATTAAAAATTTTATAAGCATCATAAGCCGAGAGAACAGTGGTGTTGCTGAGTGTGCCCTGGGCCCGGGGTCTAGTTGCAACTCTGCTACTCACTTACTGTGGGAACTCGCACAGGTCTGTCCCCTTCCCCGACCCCCAGTTCCACAGCTGTCCACTGAGGTCACCAACTTCACCAGCTCTAAGCTCCTTTCAAACCCAAACCATGTTAAATTTAAAATAAGGCTACCCCTGTATCCTCTCCCTCCAATTAATACCCTGCTTCAGCCCTCTTACGCGTATTTGTCCATTTTCCCAAAACTGAAAACACGAAGAATTTCAAATTGATTCCAATCAGAGACTCACCTGGTACACAGAGAACGGGTTGTCTAGCTGCTCCGGTCTGATGTGAAGTCCACGGCCAGCTGGCTTTTTATACAATGAATGAGCCCTGCCTCAAGGAAATGCAATCACCCTGGGCCCCTCTGTTTTCATTCCTTACCTGTCAGACATGATTCACCCCACTCCCCTCAATTACCCGTTGGCTCAGCTTTTGTGATGAAAACCACCCACTTGATATTTTTTGGCACCGGCTGTCTGACAATGATGTCATCTGGGCCCAGTTCCCACTGCCACCCTTCCCCTTAGACGCAGGTGTAGAGCTTGCTTTGGGGGAGGGGTGAGCCACAGGCTTGCTTCCTGGGGGGTTTAAAGGGTTCACCCCGGAGGGAGAGCTGAGTCCTTCGGTGGTCTTGCTACCTTTCTGCTCTTTTTCCTTGAGATGGTCATTCTTTGTGTCCTGTGGGATAGAATACGTTTGGGCATGTGAGCTAGTGGGAAGGGAAGGGATGCAGAGGAGCCGAGCTGGGCATGAGTTGTCAGGTAGATGCTATGGGATAACAGAACTGACTGATTATAGACTCCTGGTGTGCGACATCCTAGCCCCTTACACCCAAGTCCCCCATCTTTCTCCTAACTCCGCGGAACGACGTACATTCGGAATTACTTAATTATCACCCCCCAACCCCACCCTTCCCCGACTGCTTGTTAATCTGGGTAAACCTGCTTTGCTTTCACCAACCACACCTTCACCCCTCTCCTACTTCAGAGACTTTTCAAAAGCTAATTCCATTTCTGGGATAACCTTTTCCCTCCACTCCACCCAGCCTCCTGGCTGTGGCCCTTCCTCCTTTCCTAACCCGACTGTGTACCACCCGCACCTGAAAACCTGGGAGCTTTTCTAACCACCATCACCCCAGGCCCACCCCGTGGGGCCCTCAGGGATGAATCGTCCCCAACCTCTTGCCCACTTCCAACTCCAGACCCAGCTCCTGAGGGTTTTCTTCCTCTCTCTGGCTCCCTGTCTTTTGGGGGCTTTCTGAGCATCAGAGCTGCACCTGTTCAAAACAACACTTACTGTGGGGACTTACTGTGCTCCTGTGGTAATATTTGTATCCTCATTCATTCAACAAACATTCATGACGTCCTTAATACATGCCAGTCATGTCTCATGCTAGGAGCCATCCCAATATGAAGACCACTTCCACTCAACAGAGCCGGAACTCCCCAGGGTGAGGAACACAGCCGAACTCAGAGACACTAGTTTAATGGCTCAGAAACCCTCACTCATTCCAGGGTCTTCAAGAGACAACTGAGGAGTTTGAGGCCACGAGAGGTGAAATAACGCACCCAGGATCCAACAGCAACGCACCCACCAGCGTGAAGAGGAATTCCACACAGAAATCCTCCGTTCACCTTTGTCTGAACCTCCCCCTCCTCCTGACGCCTACAGAGGAAATTGAGCCCCGGCAGGAGAGAGATTAAAGGTGGAGAGCGGAGCTCAGCCTCCCTGGGTGAGGGCTCGGGGCACTCACAGTCTTGGGGAAGCTTTCCGTGAGTGGTGATGTGAGAAGCCAGAGAAAGCCTTGCCTTTTGGGTAAAACCTTAATATTTGCTAAGATAACTCCTCTTAAGTAGGAATAAAGCTGCTGAATGTTTCAGATGGCTCTGGGGGTAGACAGAAGGTATCTCCAGCACCGCTAAAAATAGGAAGGGGCTTGGGTTAGTGTAGGTGAAGTAAGGGACTCATTCAGTTTAGGGTCACTCCCTGGACCAGGCTCTGAGAGAGGAAGGGAAAGGCTGATGTGCTAAGATGCCTGTTTTGAACCAGAGTTGCTTTCTCTTTGGAGGAGGTCCCAGGGTGGCATGGTGACAAGCCTGGGTCCCCTGAGCCGTGATGGCGTTATGGATGGCAGAACGTGAGCATCCTCTGAGCATCTGCCCAGGTACGCCTTTCCTCCATCATGGTTGGAACCGTGAGAGTCTCCTTGCCATGGGCTTCCCTTTCCTGGGGACAGAAGAACAGGGATTCCCTGAGTCCTTAACACCAGCAATTTCCTCTAATCAACATAACATGAACCTGAAGTCACTGTTTCAGAGCTGCCCTTCAAACACAATGTGCTACTAGGTGTGGCCTTTGGAAGATCTCAATCACCCTTGCGCCCAGGTGTGTGGAGAATTCCTCTTTCCCTGGCCCCTCAGCACACACCTAAATGTTTGCAGAGCACTTGCTGGTGCCACAGGTGGTCACCTCGTATGACCTTGAGTCCTGGATGAACCTCCCACCGTGTCACCAGAGCCATTGGTCCACATCCATCCTTACACAGTGCCTGATATGTAATAGCTGCTCGTTGAGTTGCTAATTATAGAATGAATGAATGAATGCATGGGTGAATGAATGAATGAATGGCATTATTTGTAAAGAGAAGCCCAGAGATTTCTGGGAAGTGTTGTCTTTCGGGATAAGTTGAGAGGAGGAGTGAGGGTTCAGCAAAGGACAGATGTCTTCCCCATCCCTCTGCTTCACGGTCGGCCAGTTTAATGACCTGCCTCCCTCTGGGCTGCTGGCCGCGCCATCACCACAGCCGAGCTCCAAGCTTCCCGCCTCACGTTAGCTCCCCTCTAGGCTTGGGACCAGGACCCTTTCTTCACCCAAACTCACTCCTGAGAGCCCCGGACAGAGGGAGCTCCAGGCAGAACCTGAGGCTGCATCTGGCAGGATTCTCAGCCCCGAGGAAACTGCTTCCTGCTCCCTGCCGTGGGGTGTCACCCAGCCTGTCCCTAGCCCTGGAGAATCTGAGCCCAGCTCTGAAGCTGGGGTACTTGTGCCCTCCATGGGCCTTGGCCCTGCATGTAAAGGAATTTTATGTCCTGGCACCCAGTACCCCACCCTGGCTGGACTCACCTGCCTGCCTTCACCTGTACCTCCTGACTCCACCCAACCCCGCTCTGGTTCCTGACTCCAGAACTTTCCCTCGATCCCTGACATCCACATCCTTCTCCTGGTTTGTTTCTCTGAAGCTCACTCAGCGGTTGGTGTTAAGTCTGTTCTTTGCTTCAGAGAAGCTCTGTTTCTTCACCGTCAGGGTTGGGTTAGCCCGTGAGTCTGGCCCCACAAACTCCCCACACAAAGAAAGGGGAAGCCAGGTGGCTTCTGACGGTAGGTACATTTCCCAGAATTTCTCAGTCTGTCATAGTAGCCCCTCCTTAAAACACAAGCGGCTGCTGCTTTTCCCAAGTCAAGGCCTGGCTCCCTCTGGACCGACTGTGGATCCTCCACTCGCTCTGAGCGGGCCTCTGTGCATCCCTCACGTGCAGAACGGGGAAGAGGACAGCGCTGAGCCTACTTCCTGACTGAGGTCACTCCCTCCCCCTTTACTTCCCCAAGGCCCAGAGCTTGCAGAGACTGTCATGCCGAATTCAAATTCCAGTCATTTTGCCATAGGAACCAATATATAAAATATGGTAACATGTGAAAACAAGCAGTATTAAGTTTTGCTGTCGCCATCCCCCAATCACCACGAGGATCCTCAGAGACCAGAATTTTGGCTGCTGCCCATTTCAGGTCACAATGGTTAAAGGAAAACAAAATCTCTATAACACAGTGTCCCCTATCTGAAAAAGAAGACGAGAAGGACCAGATCCCAGGGTTTAGAAGCCTCCCGAACATTTTGGTCCAGTAGGCAGGAGAAGAGATGGTTACACGCAGGGATGCAGAGGTGGAGAGAGCACAAACGTCCTAGCGCTGGAGAACCTCTACCCAACCCTGTCCCGCTGAAGGCAAGAGACAGATGGGGTTGTTGCAGCGAAGTGTGTTACAGCTCAGTTGTGACAGCTCAGTTGTGACAGCAACCTGGATCCAGGCGAGAGACCAAGCAGCACTTGCAGGGTTAGAAAACTCAAGTTTATTACGCCAGCAAGCCCAGAGGAGTTAACACTCCAAGCTCTGGACCCTGTCTGTAGGTTTACACAGGCTTTTATAGGCTGCCAGTCTAGACTTTGCAACATTTTGTAACATCATATGCAAATAAGATATAACAAAGATGACTAATTAGGAACAAGCTTGCTAGAAATGGACCAATCAGGAGTGAGCTCCATGCAAATGAAGCACTACAAATGGATCAATGAGGAATTAGCTCAGGGAACAAATAGAATCTTAGGGGTAAGTTTTGCTTTCCTAGAAGCAAGCCATTTCAGAGTTTAAAAAGCGAAATAATGCTGCAGGGCCAGGGAACCAAATGGTGCTGGCAGGAGGGTAGTGGCCCTGCCTGGGGGTCCTGCCGTCTTTTTTCATGGGGCTTCCCACCTCAGGATGGGGAAGGGACTCAGTCCAGTCTTCACAGCCTCGTTAGCAGCAGAATCAGACAGAAGCCTTTCTTCCTAAGAAGAAAGCATGTCCCTTGGCCTCCCTCTTTTCTTTTCCCAGTCCCTGATGGGATGGACGAAAATTTAAATCTGGCTTCTCTTACTTGGATCATGTAGAAAAGAAAGGACCTAGGCTTAGAGTCCCGCACAGTTGTAAAGCCTTTTCACCCATATTAGTTGGATGACCTTGAGCGAGTTACCTAAACTTTCTGCACTTTAATGTCCTATTTTTTTTAAATTTAAGTATAGTTGATTTACAATGTTGTGTTAGTTTCTGGTGTACAGCATAGTGACTCAGTTATATATATGTATATATACATTCTTTTTCATTATATGTTATTGCAAGTTATTGAATATAGCTCCCTGTGCTGTACAGTAGGACCTTGTTGTTTATCTACTTTATATGTAGCAGTGTGTATCTGCTAATCACAAACTCCTAATTTATCCTTCCCCTGCTTTCCCCTTTGGTATCCATAAATTTGTTTCCTATGTCTGAGTTACTTTCTGTTTTGTAAGTAAGTTCATTTGTGTCATTTTTTTTAGATTCCACATATAAGTGATGTCATATGATATTTGTCTTTCTCTGTCTGACTTACTTCACTTAGTATGACCGTCTAGGTCCATCCATGTTGTTATAAATGGCATAATTTCATTAAATGTCCTATTCTTTAAAATAGGAACTTTAAGTTGTATGTCACAAGATTGTTGTAAAGATGAGATGAAAATATTCTTCAAACACTTTTAGAATGAATGGGCTAAAAATATTATTCATAATCAGTCTTACTAATTTGTCTCATTCTTTCCTCCCCCTTTGAGTCTGATGAATCTTTTTTGTATTGTCTGTGTGTTTCCCTTTTGCTGCTCACAGCGTGTGTGTGTGCGTGTGTGTGTGTCTGTTTGCCTGCGTGTGTATGGACCCAAGGGCAGGGTGCCCTTCTCGAGGGAGCAATGTGCTTGGGTTTTACGATTGCTTTATCCCTCCTCATTTTTTCCTCTACACTGTCAGATGTTCATGTTTGTCAGATAATACCTCGAGTTACTGGGCATTAGCAATGACTTCATGGTCCATGCTTTATATGAGTCGGATGGCAGCGGGTGACTAAAGTTGCTGGTGATCAGGCAATGACCAGGGCATGCCCTAGATAAGGAAACTGAAGCAGAAAAATGTTAAGTAACTCTCTCAAGAGGTCATAAAGTTAGGATGTGCTGGGATACAGTCCCTTAACAACTTTGCCATATTGCTTGTCAATACTAGTGGGGGGTTCCATATGCTGGTCTACTCTTAGAAGGAGGAGAGGGAGGAGGAGGAAGAGAAGGAAGAGGAGGAGGGGAGAGAGGAGGAGGAGAGGAGAAGGAAGAGGAGGAGGAGAGGGAGGTGAAGGAGTCCCAGCTGGGTCCTGACATTCTCACACAGCTGAACTGATCAATTGGAGATAGAGTTCTTCTGGGTATGGATGATCAAAGACACACACACACACACACACACATATATTTTTTAATTGAGGGTATTGAATTTCAAAATGGAATCTCAGATGGTTCAGACTACTGTCCTAGATAAATGCTCCCTCACTGATCGCTCATTGCCCCTCGGGCTGTTGAAGGGGCAGAGCGATAACCACATGACTAAACATACTTGGACAGAGAGTCCAAAACCCCATCGCGGGTGGCTGCTATTTGTAGTTGTTGGTCCCCTCTTGTTTATTCAGCTATGCCTGCTTCATCACTGACCCACTTCTTAAAGCAAGTGCCTCCAGAGTGCAGGGTGACCTTTATAGATTTTGGAAACATGAAGTCCCAGGTTCACATTCTAGCTCTGCTCCTTACCGGCTGTGTGTGTGTGTGTGATATTGAGAAAGTTTCTTAATAATAATTGCTTCCATTTGATTAGCACCACAAAGTGTTAGACTTTGTTCTATGCACTTGACGCTAATCTGCACACTATCACTGCAAGGAACGGGTCCTTAAATCCATTCTACAGACATGGAAGCTGAAGCACAAAGACTGTCATCTGACCAAGTTTATGTGGCAAATAGGTGGTGGGGCAAAGAGGCAAATCCAGCATTTGACTCTGAGACCTTAAGAATCTGTTTATCTTACCTGTGAGTTAGGAATGATAAGATGGGCTGCCAGGGCTGCTATTAAACGTGATTACCTATGCAAAACAACTACTGTAGTGACGAGGGCACTGCAGATGGATGCGAGATATCCAGGACCGTGCTTCTCCTGAGGGTCTGAAGCACATCTATTATTAGACTCATCTCCAGTGACTCAGAACATTCCATAATCTTCTTGATTTGTGAAGTAGTCAGTCAGTCATTTATTTAACACATATTTGCTGAATGACAACCACATGTCAAGCATGAAGTCCTAGCCTTGCCAAAGTCTGGTGGAGAAACAGGCATTGTTCTGTGAGCTTCTGGGACTCAATACCCATCAATGAGGAGTGCTCCCCTGATGGAGGCTGACTTGAGCATAAGACACGGAAGAAACCTAAACGTTCATTGACAGATGACTGGGTAAAGAAGTTGTGGTATATATATATATATATATATACAATGGAATATTTCTCTGCCATAAAAAAGAATAAAATAATGCCACTTGCAGCAACATGGATGGACCTAGAGATCATCATTCTAAGTGAAGTAAGCCAGAAAGAGTAAGAAAAGTACCATAGGATATCACTCATATGTGGAATTTAAAAAAAGAAAAAAGAAGACACTAATGAACTCATCTGCAAAACAGAAACAGACTTTCAGACATAGTAAACAGTCTTATGGTTACCGGGGGAAAGAGGGTGGGAAGGGATAAATTTGGGAGTCTGAGATTTGCAAGTGTTAACCACTATATATAAAAATAGATAAAAAACAAATTTCTCCTGTAGAGCACAGGGAACTATATTCAATGTCTTGTGATAACTTTTAATGAAAAAGAATATGAATATATGTATGTATATGAAATGAAATACATGTATGAATAGGAAAACGAATATATGTATGTGTGTGCGTGACTGGGAAATTGTGCTGTACACCAGCAATTGACACATTGTAACTGACTATACTTCAATTAAAAATAAATAGATAAATTAAGACAGTGGGTAAAAAAGAATCACTTGGGATGCTTGTTAAAGATACAGTGACAACTCCTTCATCCTACTATAATAGAAACAGATAGGGGAGGCCTGAGGCTCTGTGTCTCTAAAGTGTTCACCAAGTGCTTTTTATGATCAGGTAAGTTGGGAAACACTAGATTGTAAACCCAGTGGCTTTTCTACCTTGATTGCAACTTACAGACAGAATCTGGTATCTTAAAAAAAAAAATCCCCAAGTGGGCTCCACTCGAGATTTATTTAATCAGTTGATTTTTGATTTTTTAAAAAGTCCTCAGATACCACCAGGTTTGAAAGTCACTGCTCCAGCAGGTTGTCTCAACTAGAACCTGAATCCAGACAAGGAGCCTCAGTCCCATGACCCCTCCAGGTGGAAGGAGGTTCAGGTGGGCGCTGATTTGCCTGGGCACGTGTTCATGTTGATGCAGCTGGATGCCCATGGAGGTGAGTGTTTGGCCTGAGGATACTGGGAACCTTGGGAAGCAATTAAGTCCCATCCCAGGAAGGCTAACTACTTCCACATACCCTTGAATTCCCACCCTCCCTCCAGGGAATCATCAGAAGACAGACCCAGGCGGGCTTATCTGGGCTGATCCTGGAGCCAGCGGCCTCAAGCCAGGAGCTGGTCCTGTGTCACCTGCCTGGACACCGCCACCTGCATGGTATAGAGACTTTTTGGTGGTGTAAGAAAAGCAAAACTCTGCCACCACTCATGTTTTTAGCTGGGACTCAAAAAAAAAAAAAAAAAAAAGACAGATGAACAAAAGGAAATCAAACCATTTATTAATGCCCGTAGCACACATCCGAGGAGAGAAACCTAAAAAAAGAGCTCAAAGCAGGACTGCGGTTTACACAGCATCTTCCACAAGGAACAAGACATTTGTAGAGAAATGACAGGACAGAGGAAAGCAGCTTTAGGCTTCCAAGGGCAGCAAACTGTGGGAAGGTAAATATGTGGGTGGGAACTGATGGAGGAAGCTTGGTTTGCAGATGCCTCTGGTGCCATCCCAGTCTGATAAGATTCTAGCTCTAGCAGAGGAATTTATATCCTGCTTTTAGGCAGAAAGGGGGGATTTTTTTTTTCCTGTTTGCTGTTTCTTAATCGCCTTCAGCTCAAAATAATTTTTATGTCAAAGAAGCATATTTTGGGGTGACATATTCTGATTTCCTTCAGTGGATTAGAGGTCCATGCTTCCTACCTCCAAGGAGCCTCTGGCAGGGCCAAATTATGACCTTTGGAGTCCCAAAGTGCTAAAAATGATGGGTTTCTGTCCTCCCTCTCCTGCTCACTAGAAATAAACCTTTATTTTTCAAAATCACCTAAAATGCACAGTTGTCACTTCTTTTTACATTCTCTGATTACCACAGTCTGAAATGGTTTATGAAATCTGACCTTTCATTTGTTTGTTCTTTCATTTATCCATTCTGTCATTTTCTGGGCATCTCTGCCGCCCGGATCACATGGACTCCGCTTACTAATGTTGTGGGACAGTGTGTGTGTGGGGGTGCTGTGACATGGTGACATGCAGGTTGGTAAAAGAATTTACCAGAGATAAAGTATGGGAGTAGAAAGGAGTTTATTAGGGGTGCACTGCCATGGACCACAGCGGGCCACACAGACGAGAGGTGCCTGCTGAGCCCAGAGGGCCGGTTCCTAGGCGTTTGTAAAGTCAGGTGGCAGGGCGCCTGACCGGCTTGTGTACAAGGCTCTGACTGGCTGTAGGTGAGGTAAGAGGTTTAGGGTCTGTGAGGGGTGGTGGGGTTTATGACTCTGGTAAGGTGGGCTGAAGCAAGCCAGCCTGAGCTGTTGTGAGATTTGGCATTACCTAGGGCTGTTTGTTTGTTGGGGAAACATGCCCAGTAGAAAAAGTACTTTGTGTTTTAAGGATCAGAGGCAGACGTCTGAGAGCCCAGGAATGGGGTCGCTGGACTGTGAAGGACGTCGGCCGGCCCCACACTCCCCACTCCACTTGCCCAGAACACTCTCTCCGCCCCAGAGGCAGAACAGTGTGGTCACAAACTGGGGCAGCTCTTTCCCCTGCCACCTCCTCTTCAGGCCAGGAGCCCCTTGGAAGCGAAGTGCCCAGTCCTGGGTGTCTGCATGGGAGCTGTTCTGACACTCAGTTCCTTTGGAGAAAGGGACAGGGCTTCTGTAGTCAGACTGGACCACACTGAACCTCAGCATCTCCATGTCCTGGCTGTATGACTGCATCCAGTCAATTAGGTCCCAAGCCTTGGTTTTCTCATATGTGAAATGCTGTGATGGCTTAATAACAATCATCTGCAGAATGTCTTTGAGAATTGGTGACAATGTCCACAAGTGTCTGTGTATATTATATGCTCAATAAATGCTTGGTCTTGTCATCATCGTTTACCACTGGGGGGTTAACTGCCAAAACATTCGTCTCAGGACCCTCCTCTGCCTAGAGAGGGGCCAGATGGAAGTCTTTTTACTGCCTCAGAAATCTATGCTAATTGTAAACTGCCTCTTTCCTGGCCTGGTGAGCTCTCTGGACTGGGAAAGCAGAGACGTGGGTTCCACTTCTGGCTCCACAGCAAAATAAACCTGTGACTTCGAGCAAGTCCCTTCACCTCAGTCCTTTGTCCATAAAATGAGAAGTTGGGTTGGATTCCTTCTTCCTTCACCCTGTGACGCGACCTTATAAAAGCCCCCAACAGCTGGCCCTTGGGGCTCATGCGGGCACCTCTCGTCTGTGTGGCCCGCTGTGGGCTATGGCAGTGCACCCCTAATAAACTCCTTTTCTACTGTCATACTTTGTCTCTGGGGAATTCTTTTACCAATCCGCATGTCACCATGCCACCGACCCGCCCCCCTTCTGTCCCACAACAGTGAGGAGGGACAGAGAGGAGAGATGGCGGTGAGCCCTCCCTCCCCTCCTGCAGCATTTAGAGTCCTTGTAAGTATACTTTCTTGTCCTCAGAAGAACAGAAATATGATTTGGATCTTAGTGACTTGCTGTGAAAGGTGTACATAGCAAACTGTCTTCCCTGATGCGAAACTACTCGCTGATTCATTCTTTACTGAGAATAACTTTAACACAGAGGCTGTGCTCCAGGAAGGAGGTAATAGGCTGATAATCTCAGAAGAGTGGACAGACCTCCGAGTTCCTCCTTAAGATTCATGGAGGTTAAGAGGACGTAGCCCCTGTAAAATGCCCTGATTATCACCTTTTCTGTTCCATCCAATTTTTTTTATAAAACCTTAAGATACCAAACCCCAAGACAGGCTCACAGTCTTTAAGGCATGAGCTGGCTGGGACTCCCTTTGCCGGGCAAAGCAGTAAGGCTGCTTTGTCCTTTGTTCCCAAGACTCTGCCTCCGAGTTTGAATTTGCTTTTCGGGGTGCAGAGGCCGATTTCTCGGTAACATTGTGGACGGAGTTTGAAGACATGATAGGGTAGGAAATCTATGAAGTCTAGGAAGGATCAGAAAAATCATTTGTCAAGTCGATTAGGGAGGAAACATAACTTAAAGAATTTGGAAGTGTATTTTACTGGAAAGTTCAGGCAGCTCAATGAATTTTCACAAAGTGGCAGCATCCGTTTCCATAGGACCCAGACAAAGACACAGAACCCGACAAGCCCCCTGCTGCAGCCTTCATCTCACGTCCAGGCACTCTGACTCTGTATAAATGGTACAATTCAGTACATGCTTTTAACGTCTACTTTCTTCCCCTTAAGACTGTGTGTATGAGATTTGCCCAAGCCATGTAATGCAGCGTGTCTAATCTCATGGTCGCGGGGTATCTCATTGTATGAATGTACTACAGTTAATTTCTCCGTTCTGCTGTTAATGGGATTTAGGATATTGTCGACACGGACTTAATACAAATCCTGCTGCCATGAACCTTTTCGTATGTGTGTCTCAGCAGCACATGCACACGTTTCTGTTGTGCACACGCCGAAGGGTGAGCCTGCTGGGATGGCGATGCGAATGCTCAGCTTTAGAAAATACCGTCCGGCAGTTTCCCAAAGTGGCTGCCCAGTTTATTCTCCCGTCAGCAGGGAAGGAGGGTTCCTGCTTATCCACGTCCTCACCAGAACCTGGTATTGTCCGTGTCTTTGATTTTAGCCAGTGTGTTGCACTGTGTAGTGGCATCACATTTTCATTCTAATTTGAATTTCCCTGATAACTAGTGTTCAGTGCCTTTTTAAATGTTTATTGGTCATTTGAACATTCTCGTTCATGAAGTACCTGCTTGAGTCTTTGCCCATTTTTCTAGTAGGTTGTCTGTAGTTTTTACTGGTTTGAGGAGTCCTTTATATATTCTGAATATAATGCTTTATCTATTAAATATATGTGTATGTATGTGTATATATGTGTATAAAATTTTCCCAGTCTGTGTCTTTTAATAGTCTCCTTGGGTGAATTGAAGTCCTTAGTTTTAATGTAACCCAATTTATTAACTTTTTTTTATAGGTGACACTTTTGTGCTGTTTAGGAAATCTTTGCTTACTCCAAGGTTTGGTGTTTTCTTCTAAAATCATGTATTTTCTAACTTTCAAATTCAGATCTACAATTTATCAGGGACTATTTTTGTGAATGCATAACGTGGGTTAACATGTACTGGTTCTGTGAGAATGTCCGTTTGACCCATCACCATTTATTTGCTAAATATTATGGGTGAGTGATAAGTGAGTGAGTGAGTGTGAGTTAATGAATAAATAATAAATACATGAAAATTCCATTTGTACATGTTTGCAGAAGTGCTTTGTAGCACTCGCACGTCATTTATGTATGTTTTGTCTGCTTTTTCAGTATGACAACTTCCAATAGGCAAAATCGCATCCAGCAAGTAGGCTAGGGATTTCTAGTGGTAGGAGCTCAACTTTTCCACACTTCATCCTTCCTTAGACACAGTTAGCTGGCAGGAGGCTTCCAGACTCTTGTCAGCTAGTCAGGCTTTCTCTCCCCTCCTTTACCCAAGATGTCAGGGTCTGACAACCCCCATCATTAATTGCTGGAGACCAGTGAAGTCCCTGGGGATGACTCCTGGGCATGTGTGTACTCGCAAACCCGCTCCCCCAAACATCCCCTCAGAACCAATGAATGCATCCCAGACTGGGGCCAGGACACAGACAATGATGTGAAGCACAGATTCATTAGGGGAGGACACAGGAAAGAAGCTCGGGGAGGGAATCCTAGCTGTGACCAAAGGGGAGGCTGGCGAGGATGAGGCCTCGCTCATGTCCACCCAGGAGAGCATCAGAGTGGGACAGAGAAGAAGACAGGGCACAAGGGGGTGCATGTGATGAGGGGCTCAGTGGGAGGAAATCCTGACAGTGCTTCGTTGGGCAGGAGGAGGCAGGAGAGGAGGGCAAATCCTGGGGCTGGGGGAGGAGAAGCAGGAGGAGGAGGAGCTACATCTGGTAGCCCGGATGGTGGGCCTGTGGTATCTCAGTCCATCCTTACTTCTGTTTACTCTTGGGGGCCTGCTGGGCTGAGGGACACTTCGGCTGGGCTGGGATGGCTGCGCCCTTGGGTGGGCATTGCTTCTTGGCCTTGGGAGCACACGGGTTCTTGGTTTGGGGTGCACATGTCTCCTGACATTTGACAGGGGGTGGCTGACAGGGCTGCTTCACCTGCTGCTGCTGGGCCGTCTGGGGCGGGCGCCGGCGCTGCTCTTGCCACTGGGAAGACGTGGCGGCAGGACAGCTGAGCCTAGAAGAAGCCTGGGCACAGACACCATGAGAAGGGTTTTCTCCGTCTCCTCTCCCTCCTGACTCCTAAAGAGTGTTTTCTCCAGCAGCCAAGGATGTGCTAAGTGGTTAGCAGCCCTGAGCTGATTAATGGGTGGATTCACATGCACTTACTGGGATCTTTCTTTCTCTTTCCTCCTTTACCTCGGCTGCTCTGATTTCCTAGCTTCCTTCACCCTCGCACGGACTCCTGACCCAACTGAATGCATCATTTTTTTAATCTTAGTCTTAACAGGAAATAAGATGAGGTTCTGAGTCAAGGTGACCCAGATATTTTACCAGATCAAGGCATGAGATCTTGGCTGATGGGTTGGCAATGCCAACTGTCTACCTTGGGAAGGGCACACAATGGGCGTGGGAAAAGGTGGAAAGGCACGAGGAAGGGGGAAGGAGCAGTCTGTATTAGAGAGAAGCATCGTGGTGTAGAAGTGATGGGGCTGGGGAGAGCTGGTCCTGGGACCCCAGAGGCCTGAGTTCTAATCCTGGTGCTATCCCTGACTTAACCTTGGGGTGCTAGGGCAACTCCTTTTTTTCCTTTTTTTAAATGGTAAGGCAGGTTATTTACTGTAGCTGTGGGATAGTGGTTCTAACCCTCCAAGGAGAACTGGGGAACTGAAGGCCAACTAGATCACTGGAGGCCAGGGATGGCAGGAGGATGGTTTACCAAGAGGCAGCTTGGTTCAGAGGAAAGAGCACTGGCCAGGGAGGCACAGGTGTGGGTTCCAGAGCCAAACCTGCCGCCCACCTGCCAGGCACACCCCTGGGCCACCTGACATCTCTGGACCTCCATGCCTTTATTTGGAGGATGTTGATCTGGAAAGTCTCTGAGGCCTTCCCGGCTCTGACGTGTGTCTCTGGTTTTCTTTGTAGGCATCATTCCTGGTCTTCTAAGCTTGTACTTATAAATGGCAAGTACAGGCCCCAGCTGGCAGTTCTGACAGTGAGGCTGCACAGTGTAAAACACAATATTCATTGTACCCGTTTCTGTAAAGCTAAAAGCAGAGGTTGAGAAAGCTCGCTGGCAGGGCTGACAAGGCAGGAAGGGTGCAAAAGGCTTCGGAGGAGGCACAGGATTGCTATAAAATGCTACAGCTCTAAATGTCTCCCCTCAGTGAGAAAACCCCTCAAACCCAGAGTCAGGAAATTAGTCACACGTAGCATTGGTGCGGAATGGAGACTGAGTTTCCTGAGTAACAATTAGTGTGACATTTCCTTAATTGTCACGAGGCTTATGTCGTTTCTCTGATCACCCAGAGAGGATCTTGGCCTAGCGGCTCAAGGCAGATCAAAGAGCAGGAGAGGGCCCAGCAGATCCCAGGAGGACAAATGAATTACCACTTACCGGAGGCGCAAACCAGACCCTAGAAGAGGAGGCTGAACATAGGTCCATGTCAGCTACTCCTGGCCACCTTATCAGGGCCCCTAACCTGCCCCAGGCGCTTGGCACAGCCCTGATCACCACCTCCCAGGGGACTCCTCACCCACGTCTCCCACCGGCTCTTCCTCCGGAGACTCGCCTCACTGGCCTGTTTTGAAGAAAACCACCCACCAGCTATCCCAGCATTGCAGGTCCCAGTCTTCCGGAGCTGACTCCATCCACCTAAGGCGTTTGCTCAAGAGCTTGAAAGCTTTTCAAAACAGAACAAATCTGAAGCTCTGTTTGCAGACTTGGAGTTATCAGAGACATTGAGGAAGGAAGAAGAGGAGGGGGAATGTGGGCTTGGGGCACTTCCAACAAAAGCAGGAACATCACCTTTTCTGCTACTGCTGCGGTTTCCTGAGCGATCACGGTGCCCTGAGGTCAGCCTCGAGCCCATTGTTTCAGTTTCCCATTGTAGCTCCTATAAGGTGATGCCATGGTTACAGGTAGAAGGATGGGAATGGCGCCCCCAGGCTCAATCTCTGTGGCGGTGTTGTGTCCCACCTGCCCACCGGGAGTCAGACTGCCGTGGGTATTAGTGGTGGTGAAAGAGGGTTGGGTAGAATTTGGCCTCTGGGGTAGAGTTTCCAGATAATAAAAGACACCCAGTTAAATTTGAATTTAAGATAAACAGAATTTTTTCAGTATTAAGTATGTCCCCAGTATCGCATGAGACATACTACAAAATTCCTTGTTGCTTATCTGAAATTTAAATATAACTAGGTAGGCTGAATTTATTTGCTAAATCTGGCAACTTGACTCCAGGACTTATTCAGTTGGGAGGGAGGAGCCCTGGTCCTGCACTCGGCCTCCTAGCCCCTGGGATGGGGAAACACAGGATTTGGGGGCCACTGCCTCAAACCTCAGGATCCTGTCAACTAAAGTCCATTGATGTGTTTATTTCTGTCATTATCAGAGCAAAGCATAAGGCTGCCTGAAAAGTGATGGAAATATCTAAAAGTCCCTTCAAAAGCATTTTTCAGACCCCTTGCCTTATTTAAGCGTCATGGCAATTCTGTTGGGTAGGGCAAATCTGATTTTATAGTTTAAACAAGTAGATCTAAAGAAGTTAACTGACTTGCTCAACAGCACGCAGCGAGTAGGGGTGGAGCTGGGTGGGGGCCCTGGCCCAGGGCTCGTTTCTCCTGCATTACAGTGGCTGGCGTCTCCTCTGTGGACAAGTGACTGTCGCTGGGTGGGGGCCATGACTAATGATCTTTTCTGAGTTTCCTGTCATATATAGGCCGAACATTGATCATTTTAGGGGGTCAGCCTTGCTTAAAAATTAACTCTTTCTTGAATTTCCTGTCCAGGCCAGACCTCCTTCTCCACCCTCTCCCAAGCTTAACAACTTTAAGAATGAAACACTCTGGGTTCCAGATTCCAGGATTTGCATTCCACCTTCGAGATGAACACCACCGCTGCCTACACCCACCTCTTCCCTGTTTCCACACCATTATCTCCATTCTGATGCAAACCTTCTAAAAGGGAAACCTGCAGCAGGATGGACTGGATGTGGACACAGGTCAAGATGTTCTCACAATCACCTAGAAGGCGTCAGTGTATGTGTGACTGCTCAGGAAGGGGTGGATTGAGCCCGCCCTACTGTCTCGATCACCCATGTATCTTCTCTACAATAAACCTTACTTCTTATTTTCCTGGTCTGCTCATTGGCCTCTTACTTTGTTTGTCAACAACTCCTGCTCAGTTCTGAGGATTCTATCTAGTGATAAACCTCAGCTTATAACACAACTATCACCTCACAGGATGCTTCGAGGTGGGGTGTGGGTTATGGATACCTAAACAAGACTGGCCTCGAGATGGCCGTATCCTCTGGGTCATTAATATCCAAGAGTCAATCAAACTTAGATGCATCTAACATGTTAGACTTTTCTAAACCCTGGCACTCAACTTCCTTGGTGGCCGCATTATCCCTGCTTTATAGAGGGAGAAGCTGAGACTTGGAATGAAGACATGCTTGACCCAAGGTCACACAAGATTAATGTCAAAGCTGGGGTTGGATCACAGGTTTCCTGACTTCACAGCAATTTTTAGTCTGTTGTAGTGCTCACAGCACTGGGCCACTTCCTGGCAAAGTTAGGAAGCTTGTTCTGGTGGTCTCCACCTCTTGCACCAGTCCCCCATTCTCTTTCCTCTCTGGCATGCAGGCACTATCTTTCCCACCAAGCCTGTCACCCTCCTTTCTCTTAAAGACCCTAACTGATCCCTCTCCCCTATGGTCCAGGCAAGGTGCATTTTTATTAATCATTAAACCTTAGAAAGCACCTCTATATAACATTTTCACAACCCTCTATGACAAAAGCTAATTGTATTATAAATTTTATAGATGGAAAAATTGTGGCTTTGATGGCGGCTGGATCTGGAATCCAGAAATGAGAGCCCACCCAAGTCTCTTAAATCTGTAATGGCTCCTTTCCAGACAACCTGACTGGCTAGGGGAGTGGATTCTTTCAAAGGAGGAGAGGAGACTTCCTGGCACCCCTCAAACCACCCCATGTAGACAACTCCTCCAGGCGAGGTGGGTCCAAGAAGCTATGCAGAATGATGGCTCTGTAGTGCCCGCTCGCACCCCCACTGCCCCAGCCTGGCCGGACACCAGACTGTCATCTGGCCCTTTGTGAGTCCTGCAACTGCTCTCCCATCCTCAGAGGACCATACTTTATTGAAATCAGGAAGCCAGGCTGTGCATCTTGCCTCTCTAGGGAGAAGACACCTGAGAGCAGGTGTGTGCCCATGACTCCATCAGGGAGGGGAGGGCACAGGCAAGACTCATTTCCAAAGGTGAGTCAAAGCTTGAGAAATCCCAGCCCCACCCTGCAGACAAACAATGGGGTGACCAGGCAGCAGAGACCTGACACTGGGAGGGGACTCTGCCAGGGACAATGCTAATCACCTAATTCTCCCTTTGGATTCATATTCACCCAGGCACCTTTGTCTCTAGGCTTTGGGGGAAAAGAAGGGTTGTTGATGGCGCCATCTGGAGATGCATAGAACCTATTTATCATGCTATTTCCAAGACTGAAACAAAGTAAGACACAAAGGAGAGCTGTGGATTACTCATGAGAGGCTTTTAGGAGGGGAGGACTGTGCTTGGTAGAGAGAACAGTGGAGGTTTGGGGCTGCCAGCATTCCTATGTTTAAGCTGTTTATCCAGCAAAATAGATATGGAGACAACCTAAATGTCCACCAACAGATGACTGGATAAAGAAGATGTGATACACACACACACACCCTCACACACACAATGGAATATCACTCAGCCATAAAAAAGAATGAAATACTGCCATTTGTAGCAACATGGATGGACCTGGAGATAATCATATTAAGCGAAGAAAGTCAGAGAGAGAAAGACAAACATCATATGATGTTGCTTATATGTGGAATCTAACTGAGCAAACTGCAAATATCATCTCACTTGAAAAATTATAATCATGTGACATTTGCTTTATCTTAATTTCTGGTTGATACTTAACCAGCGGTCATGGCTTAGAACATTTTAGTTTCGACTTAACCTCCACTGATTACTTAACAATCTGTCAACAAATGTTCTAGAAGATGCCACTTAAAGAGAACTTTTTTTCATCTGGGAAATCCATTTTAAACATGACTCATTTCACCCTCTGATTTATCTATTTGCAAATTAGATGCTCCGATACTAATATTAGGTATTCTGCATCGTAGTATTAAAAGAAGTCCCATGGAGAGGAAACAGTGAGGGGGTGAGTCTCCAGAAATGTGTGATTAATTTATCTATCTCCTCCCTCCACCCTTCATCCCCCTAGGATACCTTTCTGGAAGACCCTCCACAGCCCTAGGCGTTACATAAAGAGGGAAATAAAGTCCTGGACCTGGTGAGAGGTTCGTTCCAACAGAACACCCATAGACTCACGTGTGGAAGTCAAAGACTGGCGGTGGAAGGGGAGAGGGTGAGCAAAGCATCCATCTCTGGGTAGAGTGCCAAGGTCGGCCTCTTGGAAGTCAGGTGGTGCTGACACACTAATCACCCTCTCCTTGGACATGACACTGTCCTTAGAGACAGAGGGAAGGAGCCAAGGGAGCAGAGAAATAGCCCTACTGACACTCACCCCTCACTGCCTGTGAGATCTCGGGCACACCCTTTAACTTTTCTGGGCCTCTATTTTTCTGTTCTCCAAGATGAGGAGATGGGCTAAAATTTCCTCTGAGATCCCACTGAGGGCTAACATTCTGTAAACATATGGTTAAGTCTGGGAGGGCAACTGTGTTTCATCCCAGTGAAATCGGTAGTGAATTGAGAAGACTGAGTTCAGGCTCCACCGGCAAGAGTGCTGATATCGATTAGAGATGTCTGCCCTGAGAGGCAGACGGAGGCATCCCTGGCTTAGCCTAAAGCAGGGAGTGATCTGCTAGGATTTATCAGTGAGAATTATTGAGGGACTTGAAGGAGGAGAGAAGATACACATTGTTTAAATATCCTGCACAAGCTGATCCCACCTAGAATTCCCATCTGAGCTCCCACCTTTCCTTAACACAGCTGTTAGCGTGATTGCTGTTTCCAAAACTCTCCTCATGCTTTCTTGCCTCAAACCATTTGCTCTGTGACGGCACTCTACTACCAAATTTCCCAGTGAGATTCAAGGTCACCTTTAAGTACCATTTAAAATATTGCTGAAACCGAGCAGGACCCTATGGGGTCCTCTGAGGGACCAAAGCCCTTCAATGTCGACCATTTCTTGTTTGCAGAAAAAGGCTTTATTCTCCCAGAGGCCTCCCGTGAGTCACAAATGCCTGGCTTAAGAATTAATGATTGAAAGGATGTAGACATGCAGTGACACAAAAAGTAGTTAGGCCTGGAGAACTGGTAGCAGTTGAAACAGTAAATCAGCCGTATTGTAGTCACAGAATCCCTAGTTCCTTCCTGAAGGACATAACTGTCTGAGACACATTCCTGATTTGTTGTGCAGCTACTAAAATCACCACCAGAGGGAGAAGGCTCACCGCATGGCAACCAGACTGTAGCCAGGACACAAGCTGCTCCATCTTGAGCAGCACTGAATCCATGACCTGGACAATAACTCCAGGAGCTGGCCTCAAGAAAATGGGAACAAACTGACTCTGGAGTTGAAGATTAGCTGTGCTTAAAAAGATCAAGATGACGCTGACCAGACTAGTTTCAAGAAGACTGTTGGAGCTGACTGTGCTGTTCTGCACATCGCGTCCCTGTGCATCCGTGAAGCTTTCCTTTAAAACCTCTTGCGCTCTGATCAACAACTCAGAGATGGGCTTTGGGATGCTGCTCCATCACCTTCTCAGGTTTCGGGCTCCCTGAAAAAAGCATCTTTCTCTTTTCACCAACTCTTGTCTCTCAAACATTGTCTCTCAATGAAAAAGCTCATTGCTTTCGAGCGATCAACAGCTGATCTTGAGTTCGGCTCTGGCTCTGGCCGGCAACATCGCTTTCTCCGTGACCTCTTTCCTTATTCTCTCCCAAAAGAAGTGTTTTCCTCTTCTGCTCAACTCCCACAGCTTTTTAAAAAATTGAAGTGTAGTTGATTTACAATGTTGTGTTCGTTTCTGGTATACAGCATGGTGATTCAGTTATACATACATATATATGTATATATGTTCTTTTTCATTATATGTTATTACAAGATATTGAATATAGTTCCCTGTGCTATACAGCAGGACCTTATTGCTTATCTATTTTATATACAGTAATGTGTATCTGCTAATCCCAAACTCCTAATTTTTCCCTCCCCACCCTTTCCCCTTTGGTAATCATAAGTTTATTTTCTATGTCTGTGAGTCTCTTTTTGTTTTGTAAATAAGTTCATTTGTATCATTTTTTAAAAATGTATACCTATTTAAAGCTCTTTTCATCTAATTTTTGACTTGATATACATATAAATTATAACACTGTGTATTTACCTTGGCATCAAATACAAGTTCCTTGATGGTAGGAGCTGTCCCATCCTTACCGTATATTCATGTGTTTATCTTCTACCCCTCTTACTAGCTAAACACCTATTATATTCACTCCACAAATATGAACAAAACTGAATTCATAAATGAAGAGGTGAATGATTTATAAGTAAATGAACTGAATGGGAAACACAACGTTAGACATACTCGTTGGCAGAACCAGTGAAGTGCCAAGATGCTCTGTGGACTAATCCAGCTTTTCAGGTTCGGGTTGATGCTTGCCCTCTCTAAGTCGCTCTCCCTGTTTATCTCAGCCACGCACATTGTCTTTATATCCCCCAGACTTGAAGATCGATGTTCAAATCATCCATCACCATAAGAGGCCAGGATGTTTATGTTTGTGTGTGTGTTTCTTTATATCCAACCAAATTGCAAGCTTCCTAAAAGCAGGAAAGATGTTTAGGACAGAACTTACACTCGGTAAAAATTGGTACCTGGATAGACTAGCTAGTTGGTGAGTGGGTGGCCCGATGACTAAAGGATGCTGTTGAGTGAGTGAGTCAGTGAGTGAGTGAAAGACGGAGGGAGGAAGTGAGTAAGTAAGTGTATAAACAAGAAATGAGCTGACAAACTAGCTGACTGCCTAGCTCACTGAACAACTGATCAGCTGACTGATTGAGTGGTCAACCAACTGATTTGCTGACTGGCTGGCTGGTTTGTAAGTTGATGGCTAAATTTGAAAAACAAATCCTGTTAGAGCAGAGCAAAGGAAGCCCCTTTGGGAACATGGGACTAATAGCACAAAACAAAAGAGGATGCTTTTACAGGAGCCCCCACCTAAGGAGTGTATCTTGTGAGCTGGACGACTATTTCTTAATTTTATTTCTTTTTCTTGTTGGTACTATGTGATTTCCGTTCCTGGTCAACTGAGCTAGTGGATGTAACTTTAAGCAAAGACCAGCCAGAGGCAGCCGTGGTGGGTCAGTGGCTCTCTTCCTGTAAGAAGATGTTTGGGGCAAGAGGACATTTGCCCACTGGGGAGCCTGACTGTTCCTGAGCCTTGGGCCCTGGGGCTGAGATTGTCCCTCAGGTCAGAGAGAGGGGCCTGTGTGATGGTGGTTGAGATAAGGGACCCAATCAAACAGATAAAATAGCAGATACCACAAGATGGGCCAGTCTGTCCGGTCAGTGCCCTGCTCTCTGACCACGGAGACTTTCCTTGGGAAGTGACTGCAGAAGGCAGTGAGCAAAGGGGCGGCCAGACTCAGCCTCAGACAGCGCCGGTGATGCCTGAAAGCCCCAGGTCTGCTCAGGGCTCTCAGTGCTGGGCTGTGATCGGCCCTGCAGGCATTCAGCTGACTGACATGCAGATACACCAGCCTTCCACAGCCACCCCTCCTGACCTGGATGAGAAGGGAAGGGGCAGGACAATACCTTGTATCTATAGTAACCACGCCCCTCGGTGCCCAAACCCTCCATCATTGCCTGCAGGTCTCGGGATAAAGTCTACAGTTGCCAACACGGGTTAGAAGTCCCTTCATGCTCTGACCCCTCTCTGAGAAGGTTTCTAATCTCTCTCCCCAGTCATCCCGCCTTCCTCTTTCTCTCTGCACAAATACTCTACTGTTTTATTTACAGATGTTTTTAAAAAATAAATTTCTGTCTTTTTCATTCTCCTTCTGCCAGGAAGCCAGTCCATTTGCCTGGAGTACCTGTCCCTCGTCTGTGCCAGACTCACCTTAGAACTCCAGGGACTTGTCCATCTCTTCCCTCACTCCCCTCATTCCGTGCTGCTCTGGCAACATTTTATTCCTGTGTTCGCTCAGGAAGCACCCGTCCTAGTGCCCAGTCTGCTGTTTTGGGAGAGACTGTGTTCCGGTCTGTCCCTTTGTTATCTGTGAGCTCCTGGAGGACAGAAACATCCCCTGCTCTCCTTTGACTCCTATGTGGTACTTCGTCCAGAATAGACACACAATGAACATGTGTCCAAACAAACCAGATGTGCGGTCATTCCAGAGTGTGTGGCTGCAAAAGGACACGTATGTCCACTGCCTGATGCAGCGGGGCCCCGTGTCCTCCCCATCCCTGGGGCTCTCCCTTCCTGGTGCTTTTTGTCTTTCTAGGCTGGCCCATGTCAAGCATGCTTTCCACGTGCTTCGTGTTCAGCCCGTGCTTTCCTTCCTGGCTGGATATTTTGAGCCTGTGAAGAGCAGGGACCTATCTTTCTTGAGCTTGGCCCTGCTTCCTATTCAGGGCCTTAGCAGACTTTTACATCCAGGAGAACATAATAAATGTTTTTTTTAACAGTATTATTTTATTTTATTTGAAAAAAAATTTTTGGGGGGGAGGAGGTAATTAGGCTTGCTTGCTTATTTATTTATTTATTTATTTATTTATTTATTTATTTATTTATCTTAATGGCACTATTGGGGTTTGAACCCAGGACCCTGTGCAGGCTAAGCACGCACTCTGCCTCCCCCTACCCTTAATAAATGTTGGTTGGGTTTTCTAGGACAATACTCACTGTTCAAAAGAAGATAACAATGGTATCAATAATTCCAAAGGGCAGATATCCCGGAATCTCTTGACATGGGCGAGGTAGACTGTGCTGTGTTTATAAGTGTTTTGCTCCTTGTGTCCCTCCTCCGGGGGAGTATCCTTCCCTGCCCCGCGGAAGGTGGCAGCCCTGGCCACGGGATCTGCGCTGGCCGTAAAATGTAAACCTTAAGAGCCATGGTTCAGAAAGAGCCTCTTTTCTCTCTGCCATGAGGACTGACCATGTTCCAGACTGAGGCTGCCCTGTAAGCCTGCATCCCAAAGTCAAGTCACTGTGTAGAAAGCCCGCAGCTAACCCTCAGCGGATGCGTAAGGTGAGCAAGAAATAAGCCTTTGTTGTTTTAAGGCGCTGAATGCGGGGCTCACTGGTTACCGCAGCTTGCCTTAGCCGATCCTGACTGATACACTGAGACACGCCGGAGTTAACTCCTTCCTTCCGAGGAGATTGCTCTCCTAGTTCTGCTGGACTCTGCCTGAAGGGAAAGTGCATGCTTAAGTACAGCGCATACTCAGGTGTGTGTGCACGTGCCATGTGTGTGGTGTGTGTGGATATGTGTGCACACGCGTGTGAATATGTGACTGCACGCAGAGGTGGGATGTAGGGGTGGGGGAAGGGGAATGGAGGAGCTGGCCTGGGCTTACACGGTACACGGCGAGGACAACCAGCTTGCGGGAAACAGATATTTTCCTACAAATGACTTTCTGTCTGCAGTTGCGAAGCTAAATAAATCTGTTTCTTCCTACTCTGGCCACAGGACCTTGTGCCAAACTACAGCCTCTGTCAGCCCTGGGCCGTTAGGGCAGAGTGCCACCTGCTGGGCCTGCTAAGCCAGTGCAACTGTTTTGCAATTTCAGCAGAGCTCCTCCTCCCTCAGGGGGCTGGTTCAGACCCACAGGGTAGAGGCCTCGGATGGGAGGAGACTCTGGTGATCACTTCACCTCACTTTACAGGCAGAGAAACTGAGGACCTCAGCCGGTGCTCTCCTCTCCAACGGCCTCTCAAGCTGGGCCACTCTGCCCTGACACGGAGGGCTAGCTACTTCTCCACTGGAGCCAGTGCCTCCCAAGTTCCCCTTGCTGGTTAAAGACGGCAGTGGGGTTCCAAGCAGGGAGGCTGGCTTGGGTCAGGGCAAGGGTGGGGAATGAGGAGGGACTTGGTGGAATTCAGGAAAGCCGACGTGGACGGAGGGTGAGAGCAGCTTCCTTGCAATGGCTTCCACTTACCGAGCAGTGACTTCTAGTTCTCTACACAGTTGCTCTCAGTCCCTGCAGGAGAAGCACTACCTCCTTTTAGCAAACGAGGCAATTGAAACCTGGAGAGGTTAAGTAACTTGTCCAGAGTCATGCAGTTGGTAAACGGTTGGACCAGAATTCAAGCCCATGTCAGTTTGGTTCTAAGACTGAACCCTGCCCTGCATGACGCTGCTTCACCCCCAGACTACACTCTCTCTGCCTCTTGACGGCAGCCTTCCCCCACAGGGCGTGTGGACAGGCAGGGCTCAGGATGCCCAGGTCACTTGGTGTGGTTCTTTCAGGGAGTCAGTCGACTGCAAGGTGAGGGCTTGCTGAGCAGACACGTGGTGTGTGCGGGGAGCAAGCCTCGACTAGAGGGGGCCCAGCAGAGCATGAAAGCACTGCCTCATATCCCCCAGCAGGACCTTCCGCGATCCAGCCATGGGTTTACCGTTTACCGAGGAGGAGCTGTCTGTGCCAAGTCTTGTGTTTGGTGAACGGACAGGCAGTGAGCGGACTAGGAAGACAAGTGACCGAGTGATTACAAGACAGCGTGATCATCTCCAGGCCAGCGAAGGGCACACATGAGGGAAGCCGTGGGACATTGAAACCTCCCCTGGGGGGTCAGGAAGGCTTCTGGACAAGGTGATATCGGAGCGTAGATATCACCCTGCCATCTTTCCCCTTTAAGAATCACTGTTCTCACAAACCACTGCTGCCGAGAGAGCAGGAAAGGCGTTATGAAGCCCAGGTCCAGCTCCAAGCGCTGGGCGTGCCCCTGGACCGGGAGGACGTGGGGCCTCTGCGTATGACGGCAGGACGGGAGCGGGCTGGGAAGGACCCTGGCCTCGGAGCTGCGCTGGGATGAGTGAGGCAGCTTTATCGACCAGATGGTCTGGTTACATGTGTCCGCTCCCTCTTGGTTGTCACTGGGCCTTTAGCACACTGTTGTTTAAAGGCTGCTCTGGCTTCATTTTAATTCTGATTCAAGGGCTTAAAAAGAGGAAGCCATATTTAGCAAGAGATCTCCAATTAGGAGGTGAATCTTGAGGAGGGAGAATTGGGCTGAAGGTCCAGACATCCCGTCTCAGGGGTTGTCCCCATGGGTGGTCTCAGAGGGACCGGCTCTAATTTCAGGTGATGAGATTTCTCACAGTGGCTGCTTTAATTACTGCTCAGCTCCCACTCTTCTTCCCGCAAAAAAACTTCTTCTGGCTCCCAGCTCTGGGGCAGACAGCCCCTCTTGGCCAAGTCTAGAGCAGAAGGAGCTTGTGATCAGCCCCAGCTTGAGCTGTGTGTGGTCCTTTGTTGGCACCTGCGGGCAGCCGGAGCCCACGCCTGGCCTCGCTCACCTCTTTCCCGGGTTGCCAGTCCCCGCTGTCTATCCTGGCTCTGCTGCTTTCCCTCTTTTCACGGCATCCACCCTGCAGCCCCAGGTCACCTGCTGCCTGGGGTAGCGCAGCCAACATCATTTTATTAACTTCCCCAAGTCTGTTCTAAGAAGCAGCAAAGTGAGCCTCTTTAGAACTGGGATTTGGAATTTACAACTGTCCCCACAGGGGCCCAGTTGTAATACCAGGTATGATGGGAAACCGGCTGAAAATTTTACTAAAGTTATGGCACTATGGTAGCTAGTGGCACTTTCCTGAGCATCCATAAAGAGAATAGCACGCATGCATGTACACACACGTGCACACACGCACTCACACACTTTGTCTGCAGGGAGCCAAGGCACAGGCCACCACGCTGACCCACTCGCGCGCAGAGAATGCAGTAGGGACAGTCAGTGAAGACCTGAACAGAAACCACAAGGTAATCTGTCACCTGTTCCAACAGCAATGCCGGGTGCTTATTTGTCTTCCCATTCACTCTGTTTCCCTAAGGCCTTTATGAACAAGAAACAGGGCTCCTGGCCAGGTCCATGGAGGCCAGAAAGGAAGGTCTAAGCCATCAACCAGAGCGTTCTCTCTCCCAAGAACTGTATGAAATGAAAATGGGGACAGCTCAGCCCACACTTCCACTGGGAAAGTTCAGCCTGCCCGTCAGGAGAGAGTAGAATTAGTCTAAAGGATGAGCTTGCGTGAAAGAAAGACTTAGATTTTTAAAAAAATACCTTCATTGTGGTGTGATCCCTGCACAGTAAACTGCACATATTTCAGAGGTACAATTTGATGACTTTTGATAGATGTGTCCACCCATGGAACCACCACCACGATCAGGGTAGCTAACATTTCCATCACTCCCCAACAGGTGCAGGGTTCAGATTCCCAGTTTATCCCCTCCCAGCCCCTTTACCTCCTGGTAACCACATGTTTGTTCTCTATGGACAGACTTAGGTCTGAATCTCAGTTCTTCAGCTGCTAGCTGTGTGGTCCTGGGCAAAGTTTGTTACCTCCTTGGGTCTGATTTTCCTCATTTGCAAAATAAGAAATTTTATCCTTTATGGTAGTAATGAATATTATATAGGATAAGAGTGTTCAAACCCTAGTATAGTGCCCTGCTTATAGCAGTAACTTGGTGCTTTTATGTATGTGTGTATAAATCGGGAACTGGCCCCAGACTGTGTGTGCGCTGGTTCTCTGAAGGGAGGCAAGTTAGTCCCAAGGCTGAGGAATCTTCCAAGATGGATGCAGGTTTTAGCTAAGCCTGTTCTGGGCCTCTGGGAGGAAGCCATACAGAATGCCGTGTCACTTGGGTGGCCCCACCCCATCTTTACTTCTTTAAGGGTTTTCTGTGACTGTGACTACTTAGGAGAAGAAGAGATTAAATAAAGATTAGAGGGAGTCACCGTCCATTTAGTCAGCTTGGGAAGGGAGCTGAGAAAGACTCCGGTGAGCCTGCCGTCGTCATGTGCAGGCAAGGAAACCAGGCGGGGAAAGGAGATGATGAGCCGTCAGGATCACACAGGCTGCCGGGGCAGGGCCACGGCGACAGCTCAGGTCTCCTGACTCTCTGTCCAGTGCTCTTTATTGGGGGCTGTATTTAGTGCCTCCTCAGCTCCCGTGGAAGTGAACCTCTGTCCCATCAGACCCTGGGGACAGAGGAGACTCAAGCCTGAGGGCTGACCATCTGGAGAGCTGAGGACAGAGAGGGGGAATGGCTTCCTTTTGATGTTGTTGGAGAGTGAGCTGGAAGCAGCAGTCATCTGAAATCTGATAACTGGCGTACAAATTCCAGAAGGCAGAGGACTGAATCCTAGGAGCCAGCAATGGCTATTCTCTGCCCCTGGACCACCCCGACAACAAGAGACAACAACTCACACACACACACACACACACACACACACACACACACACACACACAGAATTCAAAAGGCACCACAGAGACCCAGGAGGTCTCAGCAGACCTGGGGACAGGCCAAGCCCGCTACATCTTCAGTGCCGGGAGTCTGCAATTCCTAGGGGCACCAGGCAGCCGGGGACCATGCAGGGGAAGGCAGGGCGGACCCCATCTGGCTGCACCCACAGACAGGGCTCCCGACAAAGGATGCCCGGTGGCTAGAGCTGCAGCCTCTCTGCTGAAATCCAGTGCCAGCCAGGGATCCCCTGGGGCCCCACAGGGTGTGTGCCCAGCAGCTGGTAACTGAGATGCCCTCACTTTCCCAGGGGCCATGTAGAGGAGGGCAGAGGGAAGGACAGGCCACTACCACCTGTGAGCAACTCCCTTTGAGTTTCTAGTGCAGGCCTGGAAGTCTGAGTTAGTCTCATTTTACAGCTTAGAAAGGTGAGGCTGGCCAAGGTTACTCAATAAAAAAGAAGGGAAGAGAGGGTTCGAGTCCAGGTCTGTCAGGCCCCAGGGTGAGTGTGTCCTTTTCTGCACCGTACCACTTCCCAGGGAATTTACTGGAATATATACCCGTACTCCTCCCGGAGGGAGGCACAGGTGGCTGTGTAACCTGACAGGGAAAAGTCACTGTGGGCCAGAGCAGGATCCGTCAGACTACGACGAGGTATCCCCTCACACTGGGCAGAAAGGCCATCACTAAAAAGTCCATGAACAATAAATGCTGGAGAGGCTGTGGAGAAAAGGGAGCCCTCCTGCAGTGTTGGTGGCAATGTAGTCTGGTGCAGCCGTTATGGAAAACAGTATGGAGATGCCTCAAAAGACTGAAAATAGACTTACCATATGATCCATCAATCCCACTCCTGAGTATAAATCCGAAGGGAACTCCAATTCAAAAAGATTTATATCTTTTGTAATGTTCACAGCAGCACTATTTACAACAGCCAAGACATAGAAACAACCTAAATGTCTATCGACAGATGACTGGATAAAGAAGCTGTGGTATATTTACACAATAGAATACTACTCAATTATAAAAAATAATAAAATGATGCTATTTGCAGCAACATGGATGGACCTAGAGATCATCATTCTAAGTGAAGTAAGTCAGAAAGAGAAAGAAAAATACTGTATGCTATCACTCATATGTTGAATCTAAAAAAAAAAAAATACAAATGAACTTATTTATAAAACAGAAACAGACTCACAGACAGAAATAACCTTAGGTGGGGAAGGAGGTGGGAAGGGCTAAATTGGGAGCTGGAGATTTGCAGATACTGACTACTGTACATAAAATAGATAAACAACAATTTTCTACTGTGCAGCACAGGGAACCTTATTTAATGTCTTGTACTATAACCTATAATGAAAAAGAATATGAAAAGGAATATGTGTGTGTATATGTAAGACTGAAATACGATGCTGTGCACCAGAAATTGACACAACATTGTAAACTACTTCAGTTTAAAAAAAGGGAAGATTCTGGAAGAAAAGGGCAACCACCAAATGGGGTGATTATGCCCTAGACAAGATCTCGTTTCCCCCGTGAACCCCTCTCAGACCCTTCACTCTACGCAGTCGGTCTTTGCTCTTGTCCCCAAGGTGTGTCCTGTCCTTCACGCCCTTGTCTCACTAAAGGCCTAAAGCTCAGGTCCTCTAGTTGGCAGGAATAAGCGGTGGGTCCTGCCTCTAAGCTTGCTGCTCTGGCAGAAAGTGGAGAATCGGAGAAAAAGCAGCAGCTAGCATTCAGCGCTTACTACGGGTGACGCGATGCCTTCTATTTATTTACAGTCTCGTTGAGCACCCCTCTCCTTCAGCCCCAGCAGCCAGCTATTACTCTCCCCACTCCACAGATGAGAAAAGTGAGACCTGGGGAAGCTTTGTGACTCGCCGCAGCATCAGGGTGGTTCCAGGATCCAAGCCCAGTGCGACGGGAATAAAAGAAAAATCAGCAAGCTGGTCTGCACACGAGCATATGTGCATACGTGCTAATTATGATAATCAGTGGAGGAGAAAATTAAATGAAGCCCAGAGAGGTAGGATTAAACCTCATGTCAAGCGGTTAAGTGAGGGAGGGTAAGAACCCAAATGAGAGATCTGAGGGGAGAGAGCGTATGGGAGTCAAGAGAGGAGACATTCAGAGACTTGGCTGAAGGAGACCTCTGAGTGTGCGGGAAGCTCGGCGTGGTCTCTTCGTTTTCAGGGGGTTCAGTTAAGGTTGATACAGCTTCTCAACGCTTCTTGTATGTCATACCTGAGCTTCTGTTGAATGCAACACTCCAGGGGAGGTGTTTATGAGACACAGATCACAAGACTGGAGCCACCCTCCAGCTTTCTGCGGTTTTCAGTGGGTGAGGGTGGCTGCAGAGGCCTCACTGTCCCCACTACAGACCGGGGCTGGGACGCGGGAGGGCTGGCCCTCCTGGGTCCGCCGGGCATGAACAGCCCTGGCTCAGGCTGCACCCAGTCCTGGAACGTCGTCCTCCCTGCCTACCCGAATCCCACTGTCCTTCTATTTGGAATCCATCTTCTCCAGGTGTTCCTCATGGAGCAGACATTTTTGGGGAGCCCCAGAGCAGCTGCCGTGATGACAAAGGTGGCCAAGTTCTCCTCCAGCACCTAAGCAGCCCTCATGGTTCTCTCTCTGTCTGTCTCCTCTGAATTCTGAGAGCATGAAGGAGGTACCCATGGTTCCCAAGTCATCCTTTAATTAGACGCCATCTCACTAATTGTTCTTTGTTATCTTGGGGGCTCTCAGCTCGGTCTTCTTGTGGGGATTGTTCAACCAAGAGGCCCAGAGCCCCATGTTTGCGTCTGTGTTTTCTCAGCATCCAACGCATTCTAAGCAAATGGGCGGGGGAGGTGCTAACAAACGATGCCCTGATGGACTGATGGATGCAATAGATGGATTGGTGACGGATAAACAGATGGATGGAGCATAGCTGAAAGGCATGAAAGAGGTAGGATGGAGGAAGAAGAGATGAGCCAAGCGGGGAAGCTCTGCTAAAGCTTCAGTCTGGAACGGATTCTGCATTCGGCGGGGGCTGTGGCACAGGCTGGGGGTAATCCAGATGTTTAGCTTATGTTTTCCTATGGCTTCTTTTAGGTACTTCTGCTGGTTCTCAGTGGCTCCTCTGTAGCCCAGAGGCACGAAAGGGGGGGCAGGTGTACGAGAGGAGGTTCTGATACCTCAGTCTGTGGACTATTTTGTAAGGGAAGTGTTCGGTAGAAAGGGCTGGGGTAGTGGAAGCAATAGTAACAAGAAGTCTGGATTCGTTATGGGTCTGACTTATCTGGTTACCTTGACATCCCAGGGATTTAGGGAACTGGAAGCAGGAGGGCAGTGAGAGGAAAAATAGCCCAGGAGAATCACAAGCTGGAGAAATAACAGGGGCTGTGATTTGATAAAATATTGGCAGTGGATGTGTGTGTTGGATATATGATGCTCGCAGAGACTGTCCCCTAATTACACATTTAGTTAGCTTGAAGAAACTTTGGCCTTTTCTTTCACTTATGGGAGAGTTTTTAAGGCCCTATCCTGAATTCCTTTTGACCCATAAACGCTTGGAGTGTGTTCTCTGAATTATAATTTATTTGCCTCAATCCTCTTCTTTGTATGTAGCTCTTGTAGCTCTTGGCTGGGGCAGTCCCTTACTCTTTCTGGGCCTATGAGGATAAGGATGATTTTTGGGGGGGCGGTTTGGGCATGTGTTTCTAGATGGGCATCCTCTCCCCTGGTCCCATGTGGCGTTCTCATTTCCCATGGATGTAGGCTGTGTCTCCAGGCCGCAGAGATGCCCATCTCTCCTCCCTGCCCCAGCAGGACCCGTGTAAATGTCCTTCAGCTCCAGAGTGCCACTGCCCCACGTCTCCTCCTCAGCCTGCCCACACGCCCAGCTCTCCCAGGGCTCTGGGCTGGGGAGTGGGGTACAAAACCTGCAGGAATTTTAAATTGCCAGACAACAAAATAATCAAACTGAGACATGAATGCCAGAGGGATTGTGTTTAATTGTTTGGAAAACAGGAGCAGAATTGAAGGTTGACAGGAAAGGGTGTCCAGGCACAGGGCCAAGTTTCCAAGAAGTCAACAGGGTAATGTAGATACACGTCAGCAAAGATAATTAGGTAGCTTAGAATGAGATCTTTGTCTGAGATGGGAATTGCAGCTGCTGATGAACAAGAGGGAGCAATCCAGGAAGCTGCCGTCTGGGTGCTGCCTTTCCCCGGAGTGCGGCCGCACGCGGAAGCCGGTGGTGAGTGGGGCCCACGGCTGCATAGAGAGGGGAGGGGGCTCTACGCGCTGTGACCCCCCGGGGGCTTGGCCTCTGGTCACAGGCCCGGGGCTTACTTCTGCTTGGACTTCTGGCACTGCTGAGGGGGTGGGCACTTCGGCTGGCACTTGGGGGCACAGGGCTCCTTGCACTTGGGTGGAGGCTGGCAAGCCTGCTTGGTCTGCTGAGGCGGGGGGCAGCACTGCTGGGGCGGGGGGCAGCACTGCTGGGGGGGAGCACACTGCTTCTGCTTCTGCTGAGACATTCTGGGCTGGGTGTGCACTGGAAGCAGAAAGACACGGGAGTGAGGCACGCTGGAGCCTTAGGGAGACCTGAGCTGGGAGAACCCCCTGCCTCATTCACACCTGCGCCACTTTTCCTTTGTCCTGGTGGCTTCACCGATGTGAAGTGTGTGTGTGTAAATGTGTGTGCATGTGTGCTTGAGTATAAGTTGTAGCTACAAGGCTATAAGCTATTCCAAAATTTTTGAGACAAAGAAACATGAAAGGAAGGAGAGAAAGAAGGGAGGAAGAAGGGAGAAGAGAAGGGGAGAGAGGCAGAAGAAAACAAAGAAAAATGTAAAAAGAGAGAGGAGAGAAAGAGAGAAAGAAGGAAAGATGGAGAGAAAGAGAACAAAAAGTAAGGTACTGTTATGGCAAAAACTATGGAATCTGAAACAGGATTTCCTGGGATCTGAGTCCTGGCTAAACCATTAACCAGCTGTGTGACCGAGCAAGTTACAGAAATCCTCTGTACTTATTTTTCTTAAAGTTGTTGTAAGAATTAAATGAATACGTAAAAATCCGTCCATACAAACACACACACATAAATATGTACACCCGCCAATATGTGTGTGTATGTGCGCACACACACTCGCACACCCACCCACCCACGAGTACCAGTGCATGATGAGCACCGTGTAAGGGTTTCGACTTAGTAAATCAATTCCTAGCAATTTTAAAAGGGTAGCAAGGAGCATCTTAACCACTCTCTAAGAAAATTCACAGAAAAGAGGAATCTGGAGACAAAATGGACCTTTTAGCTCACCTCTTAATTACAGTTGAGGAAAGCAAAACTCAGAGAGGGAAGTAGTCATTCCCCAGGCACTCAGCACAGGGCAGTGGGAACAGTGGTCCCCAACTCCCGGAGCAGGACCTTGCCCCTGCGCCAGTCGTCTTGCTGCTGCTGCTCTGAGCTCCCTGGGGCCTCTGCACTCCCGCTCCCTGGGGAGCTCCCCTCTCTCCCTGTGCTCGTCTTTCCCTTAAAGGCAGCTCTGCCTGTTCCGCCCCTGAGCCGGTGCCTCCCTATCCTCCTCCTGAGCCCCTCTCAGCACCGGGAGACACACAACACCGGCACCACACATGCCAGCAGGAGCCTCAGACGTGGCCTCTTGGCAGACCTTCCCGTCCCATCTCAGCCTGCCTTCCCACACCTTTCAGCGGTTGACTTGCCCCTCACGATCGGGTGGTCCCAGATGATGAGGAAGAGAGAGATGCCCAAACGAGGACTTTCTTTCTGACCAACCACCCAGAGCTTCAGCCCAGCTCCCAGTCAGAGTTTGGGACCATGTGGAGCAAGGCTGCAAGGAGGGGGGCTCCTTTGCCAGACTTACCCAAGTTCACCAGCGGCTGGAGTGTGGAGATGCCGAGGGGTTTGGAACGCTCTGAGCCTGCCCACCTTTTATACATCTTGTATCCTTGCCTGAGGCCATGAGCTGGCCTAGGATTGGGGCATCCTAATTAGGCCCTAGTCACAAGAGGATGCACCTGTCCTTCCTCAAATTTCAGCCTTTACTCACCCCCTGGGCTGGCAGCCTCCCTCTTTGCTTGGGGATGATGGTGCCTTAACTCTGGCCCCAGCCCCACCTCCCCATCACTTTACGAGACCTGGCTGCCTTGGATTTCCAAACCCACTCATGACTTTTGACTTAGAACTTTGGCATCTGGGATCGTCCCAAGCAAGCATTCAGGCCAGTGCAGGGTGTGGGGGGTGTGAGGGCAGTGTTCCGGGATGTTCCGGTTGGTGGGGGAAGGGGGAGGCTGGGCGGGGTACCCAGAGAGCATTGTTTTAAGGGAAACTTAACAAATGATGGGTGAGTGGCTTTCTGGGAAGCCCATTAAACTCAGCACAGGTTTAACTTTAACCTAGACCTGGAGCCACATTCAGCCTGAACTGGTGAGAAGCAGGGCAAGCAGCTTTGGTTTTACATCTCTTGCCGTTTAAACAATAAATGGGGGCTGCCGCCTTCTGTCCTGCATGTTACTGAGAAAACCATTAGGCTTCATGAAGAGATACTGGGTGGTTACAGTAGACAGTACCTATCTCTCTATCTCTCTACATGTGTGTAAGTCACCCGGACTCCAGGCTTCCCAGGGAAATGATTATCATAAAGTGGAGGTGGAAGGGCTGAGAAACGCTGAACTGGAATGAGCTCCCGGAGGAGTCAGCTGGGCCGGGTCCTAGGTTCTGAGCTCCCAGAGCCTCAGTCCTAATTCCTCCTCCCCATTCTGGTTAGAGATTCCAGGACAAAGAGGGACGGCCCAGGGCACGGACTTGGATGCTCCCCGTGTCTGACGATGACGATGATTGGAACGTGCCTTTTAAAAAACCCCCAAGTAATGTAGAGACTGGGGCTCTGACCTTCACCGTTTGGGTGGCCTGGGGCACGTGGTGTCTTTGAGCCTCACGTTCCTCATCTGCTGAAGAGGGTAACACCGCTCTGCAGGTGGGTGGTAAGGGCTACAGTGGACAGCGTATGTGAAGTATGTGCATAGTGTTTGGCACAGAAGAAGAGCTTAACAACCGTTGGGTGTTCCACTGAGCAGGGCTCGGAAGACCAGAGCAAAGCGCTCTCGGAGTCCGGAGCTGATCGTTGCAACACTTGAAGGCAAGTAGCAGCACTCCCTGTGGGTATTATAAGCCCTTGACTGAAAGAGATGCAAATAGATAAGCTAGCCCTGAGGGTGGCCGGCTTTACAGCTCAGACCCGGAATTTAGCCACAGTTCTACTGAAAGCCTCACAGCTTCCCTAGATCGCGGGGAGTCACACCGCGGCTCTAGGGGACACGGGCTTGGAAATCAGTCGTCTCTCCCGCTGGAACTATTAGGATCGCAGGCCATGCACGGGCAAGTAACTGAGAGAGACCCAGAGGAATCCAGGCCTTCCTGGGAGAGGATTTCTTGGACCTGGAATCACTGTGACAACAGCAACCCCAGGAAGAGTTGGAAAGGGATTTCAATGCAGGTCCCTAGCAGGAGCGAGGACAGGCGGTGCGGTGCAGTTACCCTAGGACAACCGTGAGTTCATCAAGAAGTCGTGCACTCAGACCACGCTCAGGGCAAGACGACTGAGCAGAGCGGGGTTCGGGGCGTCAGGGCTGCCTCTGCGACCTGGGCCTGTGTAAGGGGGACGGGGGATAAAACGCTTCACGTCTCCTCCTCCTTCCAGATGCTTTAGATATTTTTCAGTGATTGGACTCGGATTCGCTGAAGAACTCAAAAGCCCAAGTGTCCTGGTAGCGAGGCCCTCACACTCGAGAAAGTGTGACCTCAGCTGATCCATGAGCTTTGGATGTTAGATTCCGTGCACCTTTTCTCACAGGGGCCCCCACGACCCAGAACAGACTTGTGGTGGAGTCAGAGACCTCAAGACAAATTTGGGAGTCTGAGATTTACAAATGTTAGCCACTATGTATAAAAGTAAAAATTTTAAAAATTTCTTCTGTATAGCACAGGGAACTATGTTCAATATCTTATAATAATCTTTAATGAAAAAGAACATAAATATATGTATGCATACAAAAGCAAGTACATGTATGCGTATGCATGACTGGGACATTGTGTTGTACACCAGAAACTGACACATTGTAACCGACTGTACTTTAACTTAAAAAAAAAAGAAAAAGAATGATTGGTCAGTATGGCTTCTACTGCAGAGGACAGAAGGCACGGGTGATTTAGATGTTACCAATAAAACCAAATGCTTATCCTGGACATTTCGAATGGTATTATTCACTGACTTTCATTAGCTTCACTCTGTCTTTCTCTTTCTCCAAACTTCTGCCTCTCTGATGCTCACACACACACATGCGTGCACGCGCACATACATGCATACTCACATACGCACGTGTGAGTCTCTCCTGTCCTCCAGCACTCAGTGTTTGTGGGGGATAAAGCCAGTTCTCAGTGCAGCTGATGGAATGGGAGATGGTATTTTCTCCCAGTTTCCAAAACCTCCGCACATCTCACTACTGACCACTGGTCCGTGTCCAGTAGGCACAGGACCCCGCTTCTTCCGCGTGGTTCCTGTACCCTAAGGCTCCATATGGCTCTTGAGAACGTTTCTGCGCCTTCAGGTTTTCTTAGTATCCGTCTCATCCTCGTTTCCCTCGCATGAGTGTGAACATGATGGTGAGGCCGTGGGGACGGGAGGTGCACACTGAGCTTTGTAAAAGTGATCCAGTCAGACACCAGGCCCAGTACTCTGGACACTGGGGAACCGAGTGACACACAGGCCCAGCCCTCGAGGAGTGGATGACCTTCTTGGGGAGATAAAGCCAGTCTAGTGTGACAGAGGATCTGGGAGGCAGACACCGTGAGTCAGGACCTGAGGGACGACATGGGACAAGGGAGGTACAGAACTCAGAGGAGTGGTCCCTCCTCTGGGCTGGGATGGGCTGGTGGGGACAGTGAAGCTTCAGGGCGGGCAGGAAAAGCTCCCGGACCGTGGGCTCCTTCAAGGCAGAAACCCTGACTTTATCTTTATATCCTGATACCCAGCAAGGGTTCTGGCTCAGATTCAGAGCTAAATACATTCCTGTGAAATGAATGAGGACATTCCAGGCAAGGGAATATGGACTGAGACTACATTTGAAGGTGGGAAGAACCTATGTGTGTTTGGGGGAAAAAAAGAGACCACACTCACTGGAGTGGATGGTCAGTGCTAGTGAGCAGTGGGCGGTGGAAGTGGGACCAGAACCCCGGGCCGGCAGAGCTGGAATGCAGGGCGGAAGGCACACTAAGGGGGCCTCAGCTTTGACTCTTAAGTCCTGCAGAGATGCCCTGTGATTGTATGCCGGATATTTTGTAAAATTCTATTGATTAGCATAAAGAGGCAGATGGGCACTGGCTTCTATTTAGAAAGCCCAGGTGTATTTCTGGCTCTCACAACAATTAACTGTGTGCTTTTGGACAACGAGCTTCCCCTCTCTGGGGTTCCGATTTTCTACTCTGCAAAATGTGATAATCCCTAACGCTCTTTCCAGGTGTAAACACAGTGTGATTTTTCCATAGCGAATAGGAGCCAAAGGAGGGACGTGACTGAAAGGGTGTTTTTGGAGGTGAGTCTGGCTGCGGTGCACATGGTGAGGTGGGATCAGGGGTGAGGTGGATGAGATGCAGGCGGGGGACCTGACCTAAGAGGCAGCGGCAGAAGTGGAAAGGGGAAGACAGGTTTAAGAATGTTCTTGAATTGAGAACAGGACTGGAGGACGGAGAGGATGGAGGGAGTGGAAGAGGGGGAGTCAAGGGAACCCTTATGATTCTAAGTGACAAAACTGGGCTGAGATCGGGGCTGGGAGGACGGAAAATAAGGACCAGATGCCTGTTCATACACCTCGCGTCTGGTCTGGCGGGACACCCAGCGAGTCGCAGGTGCCACACGCCATGTACACACGCTGCGTGTTGTATGTGCACTGCATGTAACCAGCCAGTACACTGCGCTGGGCAGCAGTAGAGGAGGGTGTGAGGAGGCCACAGGAGGGGGAATTCACCTGCCGGGAGCCAGGTTTGTGCTGAGCACTAGAAAGAAATACAGGAAGCCAAGCAGGGAAGTGTTAGTTCCCAGAATTTCGGTCCTTCTTCCTGGTAGCAGCGCTTGGTCAGGGACAGGAAAGCATTCTAGACTAGCAGGTGCCGGAGCTGGGAGGAGCCCAGGAGTCACACAAAATGCTCCCAATTAATTCCTGGCCTGACGATTAGGTCAACACTTGATGATCTTCTCAGCAAGTCACTGAGAAATGAGAAATGTTATGGTTGTTTTGTAGAGGTTGGTATAAGGTTGCTGATTTTATTTCTTTGGAAGGTCTTCTTTTTTGTTTTCTTTTTGGGACTATGCTTTTTCCAGAGTTATTGGTTTTAGAATCACCTTTATTTACAGAAGTGATAGTAATTATAAAGGATTTTTGCCCAAACTTGGACAAATAAAGAGATGGCCCTCTTTCCTGAAAGCGTTGTTTTTAAAAATATAATTTTAAATTTTAGTGAAATCCAAAAGCTTGGGTATTGTTAATGTGGTCCATCCTATCTTTTCACTAGCAAATACGGAAAAGATGAGGTAGGCGAGGGAAGTGACTTATGCGGGGTCACAATTTTCAAATGCTAGAGAGGAGACTTGAACTTGGTATCTGACCCCAAACCAGACCAAAGCAAGGTAAAAACAACCAAAGAAACAAATGAAACAGGACTTTGGTTGACGTCAAACTCTTAGGAATTCTCCTCGCCTCCTGTCTGCCCCCACCCCCGCAAAGCCAGGCCTTTGCAGCCATGGCAGGACCAGGCTTGTGGGGCGCCCACACCCCACGCGTCTGCTGCCAGGCTCTCCAGGTCACAGCGCGGGGCTCCGGCTTGCCCCTCTCGGCCTGACCCTCTCCTCGGGGACACGTTGTGGCCTGCACTCTGACCTCATTAAGCAAGAACCCATTCTCTCTTGCTTTTATCCAGCCTTTCAGAGCAAAGGGATTAACCCCTTCAAGTCACCTCTCCCCTTCCTGACTCTTAGGAAGCCCCCAGCTGTGAGACGTGAGCTATTCACCTCCAAGCCCCCCGCAGCCGGCTCCCCAGCCACTGGCTTCTCCAGGCCCACAGCCAGCGGTTTCCCTGTCATGACAGCGATGTCCTGGGAAACTTGGCTGCCGCAGGGAATGAAGCCTTGACTTTGTTCTGCACGGCCCTAAGATATGGAATGAGGTCCCTAAGAGGCTGAGTTTCCACAGGGATCTGCCTCCAGGCTCCCCGTTTCTCTTGGTGACCTCACTCACTCCTCAGCTGCTAATTACCACCTTTAAACTTGCGAATGACTCGCGAATCTCCGTTTCCAGCCCAGGCCTCTACCTGGTGCTTCAGCTCCGTAGTACATCCAGCATCCTCCTCAGTATCTCCATCTGGATGTTTCAAAGGCACACTGGTCACAACATGCCCAGAACAGAACTTATCACCCCTCCCTTGCTCCCCATTTCAGTGAACTGCACCGCAACCTACCATCTACCCAGCAGACCCGACCAGAAACAAGGCAGCGCCTGGAACTTCATCTCACCGCCTACCAGTCCCATCAGTCTATCGCCTAGACACGTAAGGTGTACCACACAGAACTCGTGTGGTTTTAAGAAGCGCCTACCCTGGTCTGGCCTTCATCAGCTCTTGCCTTGACCGCCAACGAGATTTCTTTACCCATTTCCCTATCTGGGTCTCTCTAGAGGCAAACCATTTTCTACACAGGCGCCAAAGTAATAATTTTGAAAGCAAGAGTAAGAGAGTTTCTTGTTTTTAAGAACTAGACACTGAAGTATTTAGGGGCAAAGGGGCATATCATCTGCATTTTACCCTCCAAATGTTCAGGAAAAAGAAAACAAAACAGATAAATACAGATACACAGACACAGACACACACAGACACACAGACACACACACACACACACACACACACACACACACACACACACACACACACACAGAGATATGCCCCAGCTTAGTATCTGTTTATGCATATATAGATATAAATATAGATACATACATCTCTTTCTCTCTCTCTCTCTCCCTATATATATATATATATATTTGTCTTGTTTCCTTTTTTCTGAATCTGTCTGTATATATCTATATGTCTATACCTGTACCTGTATAAGTAAATAAAGAGAGAGAGAGAAAGAGAGAGGGAGAGAGAGGAAGATCAACACTTGAAATCTAGGTGAATCTGCTTGAAGGTTATCTAGGGATTTTTTGTACTGTTCTTGACACTTTTCTATAAGTCTGAAGCCATGTTAAAATGAACACATTTTAAATAAACACATTTTAAATGTAAGTGGGCCCATGTCATTCTCCTACACAGAATCCCTCAAGGGCCCCTCATGCCCCGTCTCTACAGGATAAAGCCTAAATTCTGGGCTGGTATGGCCCTGCCTGCCCCCCCAGCTTTGTCTCACCACTCCCCGGTTGATGTTCTGCCCCATCAGTGAGGACCCGTTTGTAGTTCCTGGCAGATAACCTGCTGTCTCTCACTGCAAGGTCTTTGCTCACATAGTCTTTCTGTCGGGAATCCCTGACACCCACCTGGCACTGGATAAGAGAATAAGGTAGAGGAACAATTCACACACACAGCGAGGTGGATGGAGCTAGGCAAGCTTCCTGTCCCTGCATAATCTTTCCCTCCAGGTAGCTGTGGCTGCTTCCTCTCTTCCAGCAATATACACACACGGGTTTCTGAGCAACAGCCTATGATTCTGAGTGGGTTAGAGACAGATGCGGAGAACTTGGGCAGTGTCTTTAGTGAGATCAAAGTCTCCCAAAGGGTCCCTGGATCTTGGGTTTTATGTCTTGTCACTGAGGGAGAGGACACTTGTCACTTTGTCTGGCTCTGCCTCCTTCCTGATTCTCTTAAAAGAGACAACCAAACCCCCAGGACTCCAGGGAGTCCCATCTAGAATGTATCAGGTAAGTTTAAGCTGGAGGCCAGGGCGTTTGTGTGCTCACACCTGTGTGCGTACACGGGTCGGGGGATGGAGGGGGAGAAGACAGACAAGGTGGCTCCTTTTCTCTTGGTAGAAGTATCCCACTCTGCACCCCAGCTTCAGGGCTGCCAAGCAGCGAGTGTGCCTAATCTTAAAAAGTAGTTATGAGACATTCCCTCCCCAACCAAGAGGATCTTCTGCTAAGCTCACACGACTGGGGAGGAAGGACATCAGCCGGCCTGAAAAGCCCAGATCTGTAGGATGCTGCGTCTGCTCGTGCATCCTCCAACCTGGGAGGGATGAGTTGCGCGGCAGACCTCTGCTCCCTCAGTAGCATTTGGAGAACCACGAATTCTCTTGCTAGATTTAGTTTTGATGCAGATTAAAAGGACAGTATGAAAAGTGGCTTCACACTAGCTTGTCCCTCCAAATGGAGAGCTCTTTTTTGTCTTTCTTTGTTGTTCAGAATCTGGGAAATGGGCAAGGAGGGTAAATTAACACTAAACTGAAGAAAATCAAAAGGCTAAGTTGATCTTCATATTAAAGAACTGAGACATAAAAGAGACAGGAAGAGATGCAAGAGAGAGTGTGTACACATGCTGAGTGTCTGCTGTCTGCACAGTTTCTTTGCAATTTTAGAAAGGAAGGGGAGAGAATTTTTTGAAGGGGGGTGATTTCTGTCAGTAGTATCTATATCAATCTGACTGTCTGTATCCAGATAGGGTGGTAAGAAATGTAATTTTGAGAAATTTTGCTCTGAGTGTTATTGGAAACTTTCCTTGGCATTCCTCTAATGCCCTAAATTAAAATACATAATTGCTTTTGGAAGTACTTCTTTGAATGTGACAGCTCTCTTAAACCTGGCCACAAAACTGTCCAATTATATGTAAGTTTCAAAAAAAAAGATTATATTTCAAATGCGATGCAGAGTGTTCTAAAGTTGGCCTAACATGATTTAGCTACAGATACATGGACTTCTATAAATACATTACTGTTTATCTTATGTAAAATGCATCCTTACAATATTAAAATGTAGGCTCGCTCCTTCATTCTTAACAAAAGCCCTTAAAGAGAAATGCATTAAAAAATCAGTTTAAAATATAGTTCTATTTTAGGCAGCAAAGAATCAGGGAAAAGGGCTGGGACCTGGTATCTCAACACTTATGGGCATGAGACAAGGCAGCGCCACAGAGCGTGAAAGAGAAGATCCCGAGTGCGGGTCCCGGGAGCCTCAGGTCCGACCACCCTGGCCTCTGTTCCCTGGCTGACTTCCTTCCACTCTCAGCAGTGAGGCCGGGGTGGGGAGATGAAGGTAGTGGGGGAAGTCCCTCCTGCCTCCTCCTCCTTTTCCATGCACACCTTTCATCCGGGATGATACTGGCAAGTGGGTGTGTGGAACCCAGACAAGCAGGTCTTGTATTTGCTTCCAGGTAGAGAGATCAGGCGCTTTCTGTCTGAAGTTCTGAGTCATACCAAGGTTCCGTGGGGTTGGGTCTCTCTATACGCCGTGCTACATGCACGCACGCACAACTCACATCCTCAGCTGCCCCCACTGTGTGTGAGGTACTCTCTCTGTGTGCAGTGTCCTTTGCTGGGCACTGAGGGAAGTACATGTAAATGAGATGCATCTCCAGGTGTCTGGTGTGCACCTGCCATGCAGCTAAGCACAGGGCTGGGTAACCATCGAGAATGAAAGCAGTGGAAAATTTAGATCTTCAAGTTGCTTAGAGTCTAGCCGGAGAAAATAAAAGTGAACAAGAAAGGAGCTCAATTTTTATGTCAATACAGAGTCCCAAGTTTCGACTGAGAATCAGGCTATGGACAGAGGAATAAGACTCTCTGAGGAGAGGACGAGACCTTAAGAATCTGCTCCAGAGAGAATAGTATTGTGGCGAGTGGGGGTGAATGGACTGGGGTGGCCAGGGCTGCAGCTATGCGTTTCCCATCACCACTGTGGGTCCAGAAAGACTAGCAGCAGGATCACGGTTGAGGGCTGACCTAGAGCTGTGGACCACCTGGGGGCCAATAAGAAGGTCACACTAGTGATGGGAACCTTGGGGGATGGGGTGGTTCAGACTGCGGTCCAGCCTGGGGAAGGAGGCAAGTGGTGGAAACACAGAAGTTACAACAGGGATGTGATTGGTGATTCTCAGAGACTGGATTCCAGAGCTGTCATGGCAGAGAAGGGAAGCACTGTTTGGCATGGAGGTCAAAGCAAACCAAGAAGCAAGTTAGTGTTCTTAAGAATGAAGCCAGACAACCCCAGAAGGAGGTGCAAAGATGTAGTGAGAAGTCAACTATCTCCACGTTAAATGAATAGAGCCTGATATTTTGAGTTTCCCATAGAGTATACAAAATACCCTTGTAATATAAAATTCAAATGGTAGCTTCTTCATGAAGTCTTTTGCATCCCCAAGAAATATATCTTCTCTAAGGAAACACTCTCTTACTTCCATAGTCTCTCCTACGTCTACTAGGAAATGTAGAATGTTCTTCTTGGGTCTTGAGATATTTGGGTATATGATTTGATAAAATGTTAAACTCTGGAGGACAAAGCAACACATGTCCTCCCCAAACACCAGCACAGAGCCAAGCACATAACGAGATCCCAGTAAATCAAATGTTCCAGGAATTGAAGTCATGCTGTGTCACAGAGGAGACCAGTAGTTGAGGGAGCTTTTGCTTTTGGGGAGATTAAATATCAGTCTCAAGGAACAAAGGTTCCCACGGTTGCCTACTCGCAAGAACAAACGAATGTGGAGCTAAACAATAAGTATCTGTTGAATGACTGGTCCAAACAGAAGGTTATGGGAGGCTGAGCTGAGGGAGGTAGTCAAGTAGGCAGCTTCTTCACCCCCATCCCAAGAGATGCACGCGACACACATATGTCCCCACCCTCCAACACGCATGCTTAGGCGTGTTGAAATCTTTTATGTTTATAGAAATGTCTGTTTCCCTTGGGGAAGGTATAAATAGAACGGTGTCCTCATGACGCAAGTCCCAGATTTGCCTCTCGGCTCCTCCTTTTGTCGTGAGGCTGCTCAGGAATCTGTGCTCACCGCCCGTGGGCCTGAGCTGGGGTGCAGTGCTGGGTGCTGCGACAGTGAGCGGCTGTTTGCATGGAAAGTCTGCCTCAGGACTACAGGCAAGGAGTGGCACAGAAATAGAGAACTCACCCCGGCACGCCGCAGAAGCACACTCACTCCACGTTCAGTGCGCACCGACCACGTGCCAGGCCCAGAACTAGGCGCTGAGAATCCAGAGATAAGTAAGATGTTGTTCCCGCTCTGTAAGTCCTCACAGCCTCGAGCAGGCAGGTAGCCGACTATACGCATGGCTTCAGCAGTGGACGGTAAGTGCTCTGTTAGGGTTATTTGGAGGTTGCTGTAGCTGGTAGAGGAGGACTTAACCAGCCAGGAGGCTTTGCCGAAGGCTTCCCAGAGGACGGACACCACCCTCAGTATTGTCTCCTCAGTGCATGGGGGCAAGTTACGGTCAAGGACACTCTGTTTTCTCCTAGAGGTTTCCTGATCTGGGAGATAACTTTACCCATCCCTCTGGCTCAGAGAGTTCTTCCTTCCCTACCCCTTCCCCTCTACGCCTACCTACCTCTCTGCCAAACCATTCCATCACACCGCTATTACTCCAACAAAAGAGCAAAAAAGTCTGGGGACTGGGCGTCTGGAGGGAGAGTCCAGAAGTTGGACCAGTTTCTAGGCTCATGAGCCATAGGATAGGGTCCTGTTCTTGCTACACCTGAAGGTCTCTGTGAGGCCTCAGCAGGTGGGGAAGGGTGGGAATGACCAAGAATACCCCATTCGTGGAAAACTCGGTTTACAGAGAGCCAGTGTGTCCCCAGCAACAAATACTAACTGAGGGCCGGCCACGCACTGGCCACCTTCTAGGCAGAGAATGAACAGCGCACACGGCAAGGCCCACGCAGGTTGCTCCCCCTCGGCACCTACATCCTCGCAGGGAACGAGAGGCGGTAAGCACATGTACCACCGAGAAACAAGTAAATAGCACAATCTCAGGTAAGTCATGGGGGCTGTGAAGAAACTACAGCATGGTAAGTTTTAACTAGGGTGGTTAGGGAAGGCCTCTCTGGGGCAGAAACGTTGGAGCTGGGCCTGGATGATGGCAAGATGATCATACAGAGGTCTGTGGATAGAGGCAGAGCAAGAGCAAGTGCAAAGGCCCTGAGACAGGGATGGCCTTAATGGGTTCAGTGAGCATCATGTGACCTGAGGACAGTGAACGAGGAGCAGGTGAGTTCAGGGAGTCGGGCGGGGACTGAGTTCCTGGGGCGTGGAGGCTCTAGAAGGGTCGGAGCTGGTAGTGACTTGACCTAAGTTTTGCTGGAGAAAGGTCACCCTGACTGCTCTCAGAAAGTGGTCTAAGCCAAGGCACGAATCAAGGCTCCTGTCTTCTCCCTTATGTTGGATCCTTATCAGAACCCAGAGAGCATATATTTTTTCTAATTTTAAAAAATTAAAAAAATTTTGGAGGGGTAGGTAATTGGGTTTTTATTTATTTATTTAATGGAGGTACTGGGGACTGAATCCAGGACATCGTGCATGCTAGGCATGCACTCTACCACTGAGCTGTATCCTTCACCCCCCCCAACCCCAGAGAGCATATTTCTATTCTAAAGTTTTATTTTTAATTTAGCCAGGAATAAGCCAACCTTTAGCGACGTAGCGGTGACACAATAACTCATGCCGAGTGTGGGTCTCTTTGCGTTGTATTCTATGTCATGACTTTTCTGGAAACATGCCTCAATTGGAAAAGTGTA